>NC_092794.1:11891662-12261946 GCF_918797505.1 Bemisia tabaci | reverse complement strand
TTCCGAGGTTCACACAGGTTTCCGGGTTTGTAGAGCATTTCCGGTCTTTGTGTGGTTTCCGGTTTCAACAGTATTTTTGAAAAATTTGAGTGTTCTTTGAAAGATCAAAACTGTTAGATGTAGAAACTATGGTGGATCCATTGTTTTCATGGCTAGTTGGTAAATTTTTGGCTGTGAGGTTGCTCGATTTTTGTTCCAAAAGTTTTGAACTTTGACTTCCGCTATTTTCCGGTTCCGTGCCAATAAATTTCATCAGCAGCCCTTGGGGTCACCTGGAAGCAGGTTTGTCATGCATGATGGGACTTGAGAACGTTGCGCGAAAGTCAGGAACAACAGATGCAAGATGCAACTCTGAGTTTTTGAGTAACTCTGTTTTTAGAGAGATGAAACTTGAAGCAGCGGTTGCTCTAGAGGAGCTGACGTGTTGAATTTGACTTTGCAACGGAAGTGCAACTGAAAATTGCCCGTTTTCTAGGTAGTGCGGTTTGAGAAAATGTTCTCCACAGTATTTATTCGTGGCGCTAAGAAATGTAGCTTAGGTACGGTCTTCGACGTTGAGCCATTTCGGCATTATTTGCTCCATCGGCTCTAAGATGGTAAGACAGCTGGTTACCACGGGTGTGTTGTCGATTTCTGTGGGGCATGCTTCCCATGATGATGTATCCCAACGTGGATTTGATGGCTGGCGGCAAATTTTGGTAGCGAATGGTGTGTGAGTCTTCGAAAAGATGCGACCAAACCGAAGCACCGAGGAGTAAGTCTACCTTTCCAGGCTTATGGAAAGTAGGATCAGCCAGCTGTAATTGCATTAGTGTTTTTCCATGCGTAGCGTGCGAGAAATTTCGTACACGGAAGATTTGAGGACAATATGTTGGTAACAAGCGCTTTGATGGCATACCGCTTTGCGTGATTCAGCGCGGAGAAAAAACATAACTCTGTCTGAAATTTTGGGCGGACAGCTCCGGGCCCTATCCCTTGTAGAGTCTGAGTACTTTGTTTCCTGAGGAAGGTTTTATTTTTTGGGGCGCAGTTTGGTGTCACCCATATTGGTCATACTTCCATTGTCCAAAAGTGCGCTTAAAAGTGTGGACTTTACCATTGTTGTCCGTGGACTTTAACTAGCGCGCCGTGGCGAGTAAGACAGTTTGCGGCGCACTGGTTGTCCAGGCGCGAGGAACATATTACCAGTTTCAAACGGTATTCCTCGTTCTGTTGGTTTAGGATTTTTGAACTCCGTTTTTGAATTTTGATCTTGATGCAGTAGTGTGTGATGCTTTTGGCCACAATTGTTCTCGCGGCATCTGTTTTCTGAGCCACAATCTTGGTGCGAGTGATGATTTACCGTCAAACAATTTGAACAAACTTTATTTGGTCGGATGTGCTTCCCAGCGTTCGCAAACCTGGCATGTCCCTAAACTCAGGGCATCTATACAAAGGATTATGTGGTTCCTGGTCACATATGACACATTTAGAATTTGATTGAGATGAAAGTATTGTCTCTACTTTGATGTTGCGCTGCGAGCATGTTTTTAGACTGGTTTATTGTAGTAATTAGACCTTTTGGCAGAATTACCAGAGTTATTGTAATTTGTCGACTTTTCTTGAGGCGTCCTTTCAAGAATCCGCGCTTGTTCTTGGACAAAGCTGACTAAAGCTTTAAAAGATGGAAAGCTTCACACCTCGCACTGTATCCTCGAATTGCAGTCGAGTTTTCGAATCAAGCTTCGTAAGTGCGATATGAAAAAATAAAAAAATCTTCTAGATCTGGAATTTCATTTGTTTCAATGCGTTAATCGCTTCAATGAAGGATTCCAAAAAAGAGAGACAAATTCTTTTCGGTTTCTTGCGTAATCGTCTTGAAGTTCAAGATTTTCTCGAAGAGAGTCGATCCGAGAGCTCTCTTGTCCTCGAATTTGGTTTCGAGAGCCTCATACAACGCCTCGTAATTTTCCCTCAATGGGCAGAATCCGGAACAAATGGTTTTAGCAGAACCTTCTAAGTGCGTGACTTGATAGTTGATTTTTTCCAATTTAGAAAGAGAATCGTTCGTGTGAACCAATTGATTGAATAATTGATAGAACACAGGCCAATTTTCTCTTTTTCCATCGAATTTTGGAATCTCCAATCTTTTAAGTTTGATTCGAGACTCCGATGAATTTTGTTTTTCGCTTTTTGCAGTTGACGCGGGCGATTTTTCTTTCAGACTAGCTAGCGCGCTAGATATGAGGTTGACCTTATCGTAAAATTCTTGGAGAAGCTCAAAGTTTGGTTCGTAGTCCTCATCGATTTCAAACGAAAGTTCCTGTACCTTTTCAAAGGTTGTCAGAAACTCCTGCTTTATCGTTTCAACTGAACAGACTTTCAGCAGGAAAGTCTTTTTTGCTTCTTGCTCCTCGATTTTAGTGGCCAGTTCAGCGATGTTGTTTAATTTCAGAAAAATGAAATTCAACTTTTGCTGTGGAGTATCGTAGCACCCTAGCCTGAGCCTGATTTTGCATCCTTTTCTTTGGCATTTTGAATGCTTAGGTACTTAAGAAACGCAGTGCAGAATTGTGAACTTATATCCACGCTCGGAGGACCAATGTTTCGGACTCCGAGTGAAGAATTGTGGAACTTATATCCGGCTCGGAGGACCAATGTTTCGGCTGGCGGTGCCGAAAATAAGCGCGACGCGACGACGATTCTTTCACTACACAACCTTAGTTGGTTGTTAGGTGGTTCATCCCCAGAGAAGTCTCCGATAGGGCATTCCTAGGGACAAGTCCACTAGAAGAATTGTCAAGCAGAAGCAAGAGAAAGAGTGATAGAGAAAATGCATATAAATCGGAGGATAGGAAGAAACTGGAAATGATAGGTTGCCAGAGAATGTAGAAGGAGTAGGATGGCGGGAGAGACGAGGTAGAGAGGTGAAAGAGAGAGACGATGCTGAGCGAATGTAGAAGACTGAGAAAAGGTAAAAGAGAGGAAGAGAGAGAGAGAGAGAGAGCACGAATGAACACTTCACTTCAATGATCTCCTGAGCGAATTCGCCCTAGAGTAAAAGTCCTACGGAAATCCGCTGGACGAAGAAAGAAACACTATACTTCCTGTTATTTACCTTTTGCGAATGAGAAAATCCTTGGTTGAATACCGTAGCAAGCTGTGAGACTGGATGCGAGAATCCTTGACTTGAGGTGATGTGTCTTTAGCATGAGGCGATAAGTCCTGGTAACATAGCGGAACCACCCGAGCCCAGGGGCGCGCAACCTTAGCACTATCCCCGGGGGAACGGGACTGAAGATACGAAAAGGATATAAAAAACCACGTAATGCGTATGGGTTTTTTGGGTTGCACTTAGCATTTGAGATGACCTACCGATTTAAGTCATGCAACCGCAAGATTCTTAATTAAATAATTTAAAATAAATTATTTAATTGATGCAATCGGTGAAGATGCGCGAAGCGCGATCTCGCGGTGGCGCTCTGAACTGAGCACCGTCCCGTGCCGCGGCAGACTCGGTGCCGGCGGAGGCGGCGGCGGGCGGTGTGCCGCGACACATATTAAAAAACCTAAGGAGAAGTGGAAGAAAACCATGTCTAGTAATTCTAGTATACTCTATACTCTATGGTGACCTGGTCGGACCATGTAGGATGTTATGCATAATTACTCAGGGGATTTTTATAAATGCGGATCTGATTATCTATGACCACTATACATGGATTACATTTTGCAATAAGGAACCACCATTTCTGGCTCATTTTAGAAACAATATATAAGCCATTGGTTTTCCATGCAGAAAGGTGTTTTTAAAGAAAAGCCAGAGATAGTGGTTCCTTCAGGGCCGGATTTACTTACTTGCCGCCCATGGGCCGCCTGTATTTTGCCGCCTTCTTCTCATTCGTTTTGAAACATCAAGTGAACATGTTGGAGAGGGAGGG
Source organism: Bemisia tabaci (assembly GCF_918797505.1). Lineage (NCBI taxonomy): Eukaryota > Metazoa > Arthropoda > Insecta > Hemiptera > Aleyrodidae > Bemisia > Bemisia tabaci. The sequence continues at coordinate 12,258,029 of NC_092794.1, read as the reverse complement.
GTGCATAAGACGCGTTTACTCGTGTTGGACGCAGTTTTTGCGAAAGCCCTGTCAACACTACCAGCAAAAGTTCACAAAACTTGGCGCGAAAGTTAAGTTCCATACACATATCTCTGTGGACGAAAAAATCATGAAAGAACAAACATAAATGTAATTTAATAATTTTAACTTCCGCCGCCGCGCCGCGATGACCGCACTGTGTTTGGCGCAATGCGTGAAGTATTCATGCAGTCTTGCAGGCGCTATGCGTTTCACGCCGCCCGCTGCTGACCGCAGCGACCGCGCTGTCTTTGACGCAATGCGTGAAGCATTCATGCAGTCTTGTAGGCGCTAATATGTGTTGCATGCCGACCTTCGCGCCGCGCCGGGGGTTTCTCCTTTTCATCTCGTTCTCGTCATCATCGGCATAAATCTGCGCAGCGCCGTTCCAGGCCCAATTCCCGTGTTCGGTTTCTCTCATAGTCTTAACTCAACTAATAAAGGTGCTGTCTATTGCATCACAGATTGACGACAAAATTAGAGATATACTCTCAGGAAATGAGAGATTTTGTCACCTTTTCTCGTTTGTAATTTTTTTTCTGAATCAGATTTTTCTTTACACCTACATTTAAAAAATTACAAATTTGCCGCCATGGGCCGCGGCCCATGTGGCCACCCCTAAATCCGGCCCTGTGTTCCTTATTGCAAAATGTGGTCCAAATGGAAACCAATTTGGGTCCTGTGAGCTCAAAATTGACTGAGTTTTTGGGTTCTTAATATGACATGGACGTGTTTATATCTAAATGACCCATGAAGAAATGAGCTGAATCAGAGGGACCTCCGGACCTATTCTGCTTAAAAATGGTGAGTGGGCTCTCGGGCATTCCTTTTTTTCGCAAAAATACGTCCGTGGGAACTTTACCCATATCATTTAGGCATTCTCCTAATCTCGAGAGAGAAATGAAAGAATTCCATTTCATTTTTTTTTCATGTTCCCAAAGAGCTATTTTTAATCAGAGAGCATTTTCATAATAAGAGACCGTTAAAAATAATCCGTTCTTGTTTAGGGTGTTTCATACCTGTCCATACTCTTGCTATACAGGTACTCTAACCTAGGGTATAATTGACCCTCGCTGTCTCTATATAAACCCTAATTCATCTATAGTTGGATGTATGCCTCTCAGCTGGAGTAAAGTCATAATACACTTAGAAGAAGAAGAAGAATCAGGTTGGGCTAGATTTTCTATACCAATAACACAACAATTTGGTCACCACTCACCAGCAATGCTCGAGTGAATCCGAGCATCGGCTTCCGAATAGCGTATAGCTCCTACACTTTCGGAAGATGGCAATGCGGAGTGTCCAGAATTAATTGTTTCTGGTTTTACACCACAGTCATAATTGTTTCATTTTCTTGTTAAATTGAACTTTTCGAGGTCAGGTAAAAGCTAAGTCGCAACGTCGCGCCTGTCTCGGTCTCGGAGGGATTCGGGGTGGAGGAAGGCACGAGGCACGCGACAAGACATAAGCATGAGCTGTTGAGTCTCTTGAATTATTATACCTCCCTCTGTTGCTTCTCCGCACCCCCTCCTCCCCTCACAGCCCTGCCTGCCCTCCGTTCCACCCGTGGCGCCACCTGGGGAGTTTCTTGTTTCGCCTTTAAGACCAAGATGGAGGAATGTCACGCAAGAGGAGACGGAGATGACTCCGGGCGTCGCTGCCAAGCCGAAAATTTTACGACCCGGATTGCAATCCCTTTTCAAATAAGTTACATGGACCAGCGGGCTGATTATTGAAATTGATCATTGATAGACAAACCGATAAATAAAAAAGACCTAGGAAACATGGGAAGATCATTTCTGTTGAAACGGGTGGTTATCTTATAGACACCGATAAAAAGAAGCACGAGTTTGTCGTGTGATATGGACATCTCCAATTAATTGTGGTAGTACAAGAATTAATCGTGGCTGAACCCCAATAAATTAGGTTACTAACCAAAATGTTGCGGTTCTTCCCAAACTTGAGTTGCGGCTCTACCACAATTAATTAGAAATGTCCGTATCATCCAACAAATTGTGGTAGTACCACAATTTTAGGGGATAACCCCTAACACTTTTTTTCCGTGGACTAAGGGTCAATTGAAGGACTAACTGTACAGGGTCTCTCGTGGGTTGCCGTTTGTTTGTCTATCACTTACCCTCTTTGCCCGTTGTAACCCCGTTTTACATATAGGATCGATTTATTCCCTTTTAGATTCGTTGTCAATCGCTTAGTCTATCAATTTTAATAATCAGATCATTGAAATTGACAGACAAAAATATAGACAGATGAGACTGACAGAAAATAAAGCGACCTATTAGTGGAGGCGAGTGGTTGCAACTGGCAAAGGAGGAAGTAATAGAGAAACTAACTGCAATCCACGAGAGGCCCTGTAGTTAGCCCTTTAAGATTTGACCCCTCGGTCTATGAGGACCAATCGTTCCAATAGAAAGGATTGCCCCATGTTCCCTATGTCTTTTATATTCATAGATTTGTCTACATATTTTAATAATCAGCCCGCTGTGACGTTTTTTAGGACCGGGTTTAGGGGGGCTAGCTAAGGCAGGAAAGCTATCGCGATGCTAAATGGGGTTCTCTGGGACCAGAGTATCTCCAAGGAGACTAAAAGAAAAATTTACAACGTCATCGTGAAGAGTATCGTAACTTACGGGAGTGAGGTCTGGCAACTCAAGAAAAGAACTGAAGACATGCTTAGGGCAACTGAGATGGACTTTTGGCGAAGGTCTGCTGGGATATCGAGAAGAGAGCGTATCCGCAATGAAAGGGTACGCGAGATAATGGGTGTGGAGAAGGACATCGACATCGTGCACGATATCAGGTCCAAGCAGTTGGTCTGGTATGGACCTGTGCGAAGGATGGCAGATGATCGGTTGCCCAAGCAGGTCTTCGATTGGGTTCCTCCCGGAAGGCGACGGCGTGGACGTCCTGTGAAAGGTTGCGACAAGGGGTGGAGGAGGAGATCAGAAGGTGCCATTTGCCTGATGATCTCTGGGAGGATAGGGGGCAATGGCGATTGGGCGTCGCAGAGCGCGAGGCGGCGCTATAAAAGCGACTTTATGTATGTATTTAGGGGGGCTGTGGCAACTAGAGCTCCCAGTGGAAAATTACGAAATCGATGCAGCAGCTTGCGAACATGGTGAATATTTTTTTTGTTTTACTTTTTACTCAAGATGAACATCAAAATTAAAAGGAAAAAAAAGGAATGAAAAATTGACTTTGACGTTTAATTATAGAAATTGTGATTAGCCCTCAGCGAAAACGTCAAAAATCCAGTTTCGAGGGTTGAGATCCCCTCAGACGCCTGTGCTTCTCTGCATACACAGAGCGAAAATTTATGTTAATATGGGAAGTAAAACACCAAATATCCCAAGCCTTCAGTTGACTTCGAGGTTTCCCAGTCCCTCCATTGTCTTTCTGCGTCTAAATTCACCGTAAACTGTACCAAAATCAACACAAAACTTGGTTTGGTTTGTGTTTCACTTCCTACATGCACCAAGTAACACAGGAACACGAATATTTTTGTCAGTGTGGCATGGTCAACGAGAGTGTCCGTTTGGCCGCTGCCCCAAACTCAGACATGATACGACAAAGTTAAACCCAAATTCTTCAGTGGAACAGATACACTATGTTTGAAAAAGCCTATTGCAGATATCACTGATTTACTCTTATTGCTATCAGATTTTCGCTGCACAGCCCCCAGACACAGTAACACTACACTGAACACTACAAACCCACTTTAAGTAACACTACTTAAAACGAACCTATTTGCTTGAAATTTTCCTTCTCGAAAATCCAACGTCTACCCAAGTCTATCAGTGAAGTATTGAATTCGATCGGAAACAGTCCCCAACTTTCCATCGTAAAATTCAATATGTGTTTTTACCATGGAAGACACTTTCTCATTAAGAATAAAATCGCTAATATTTATATATATATATGAGTCGCTTTTATAGCGCTCTTTGGCGCTGTGCGACGCCTAATCGCCACAAAGCTCGGTCTTCCCACAGGTCATCAGGGAGTTGACAATCTCTTATCTCATTTAACACCCCCTGTCGCCAACCTCTCACTGGGCGTCCCCTACGTCTCCTCCCAGGAGGAACCCAATCAAGCATCTTTTTTGGCAGCCTCTCTTCCGTCATCCTATTGACATGACCATACCAAACAAGTTGTTTGGTCATGACGTCGAACACGATGTCATTTTCGACTTCCATTATCTGACGCACTCTATCATTACGGACCCGATCTCTCCTAGAAATTCCTGCTGACCTTCTCCAGAAATCCATCTCCGTTGCTCTTAGCATATCCTGTGTCCGTTTCTTCAGCTGCCAAACTTCACATCCGTATGTTAATATACTTTTGACTACAGCGTTGTATATCCTCCTCTTGTTATCTTTGGAAATCCGCTGATCCCAGAGGATTCCATTTAACATCGCTATAGCCTTCCTTGCTAAGGTGTTCCTTTCCCTGATAGCTTGATCCGTCCTTCCATCCTGGGTCAACCGCACTCCCAAGTACTTAAAGTGCTCGCAGCCTTTGATCTGCTGCCCATCCTCCAACTCAATGCTTTGCTGATCACCGCCAAAAGTCATCTTCTCAGATTTGGATATGCTGACTTCCAGACCCCACTTCCGATACTCTTCTACTAGCTTGCGCATCATGTATTCCGCGTCATCTTGATCTTGAGCAACCACCACCTGGTCATCAGCAAAGCACAGAGTAAACAGAGTTTCGAGATCACCCAAGGGGACACCCATACCAGAGCATTTCTTTTTCCATTCTTTTAGCACGCACTCGAGATAAATTTTAAATAATGTTGGCGACAAACAACATCCCTGTTTTAAACCCTTAGTCACATAAAATCCCGCTGACAACCCCCCATGGCACTTAACTTTGGTAAAACTCCCTTTATAAAATCGCTTAACAGCGTCAATCAACCCCCCGTTAAAATTCGATTTTTCCAAGGCCTCCCAAAGTTTCACCAACGGCACGCTGTCATACGCCTTCTGGAGATCCACAAAAATTAAATGCAGTTCCTGAGCTACGGCCATTTTCTTCTCAATGACCTGGACAATAACAAAGAGGTGATCTATCGTAGACCTGCCAGCTCTAAAACCAGCCTGCTCCTCTGCTTCGTGATCCTGCCATTCGTCCTCGATCTTCGCTTTCAGTATCTTCCCGTACACTTTGCTTATTGTCCCGGTCACTGAGAGCCCCCGGTAGTTGTTACAGTCGTCCTTCCTTCCCTTCTTTTTGTAGATGGCCTTGATCCAAGACTCCTTCCACTCCCTTGGTACCTCGTCACCCCTGATGCATTGTTGCATCAGTTTTCTGAGGCACTCAAAGAGCTTGGCAGTCCCGTACTTGACCAACTCGACAGGAATCCCACCAGGACCCGGTGCTTTGTCATTAATTAGCTCTTTAACCGCTTTAATTATGTCACAAGTGTGGATCTCCAAGTTGTTCATTCTTCCGTTGTCCGTGCTGTTGTCTCGAAACTCTGGGCGCCTTTCCGTCAAAAGATCTTTAAAATGATCCTCCAGTTTTTTAAGTGATATCGGAGAAACGATGTCGCGCTTCATGTCTCTACGTAAACCTTTAATTAACTTCCAGCTCTCAGCACTTTTTCTCCCCCCTAGGTAGGTGTTAATTCTAGAACAGTTGCTTTCCCAAGCTTCATTCTTCTTCCGTGTTATGAGGCTCCTAACTTTAGACTGAGCTTTCCTGTAAGCAACTTTATCTTCAGTCTTTTTAGACGACAGAAATATAAGGTGTTTTTGCCTCTTAAGATTTATCTCGTCTTCAATTTCTTCATCCCACCAGTAAGGATGCTGGTATTTATTACTGGTTTTGTGAACACCTAGGGCTTCTTTCGCTGCAGAGTGGATACAATCTTTGATGAACTGATATTGCTCTTCCGTGGTACCCGAGAGTCCATCCCCCAGCTTCTCATCTAAGCGTTTCCGATACAGAGCCTTGACACTAGGGTGCTCCAAACTTTCGATGTTATACCATACTTCATGATTTTGCGTTCCCTGACTCTGCTGTTGCTCAGGCATTGGCTCTTTATCTTTAATCCCTTTAACGGGAAACGCTATATCTGCTCGGAGGAAATGATGATCACTGCCGCAAGAGAGTCCCCTGCACACTCTAACTTGCTGCAATTTCAACTTAGTAGTGTGCTTTACAATTACATAATCGATGATGGATTTCAATCCTCGCGTTGGCTGGACCCAGGTATACTTATGGATGTCTTTGTGTTGAAAAAAGCCATTCAAAATTTTCATCTCAGTTTGAGAACAAATTGAGATGAGCCGATCACCGTTATCATTAACAGCATCCTCCCCAAACGGTCCAACAACTTTACAGTTTACTCGTCGTCCCGTTCTGCTGTTCAAATCACCCATAAGAATGGCTTCCCTGCCAGCACCAACGTTCAGTATTTCATCATTCAGATCTTCGAAGAATTGGTCCTTACATGCGACAGTGGCATCATCATTTACACCGTATACTCCGAGCAGCGTGATCTTATGTCCGTACAGGTTAAGGTTCATTTTGATAATGCGCTGGTTGACGGCCTCCCAAGTGCCCACGAACTTACGTAGGCTTCTCCGCAAAAGTATTGCTACTCCTTGCTGAGCACGCTGATCTTTGGCTACGCCGCTGTAGAATAGATCATAGTCACCGTAATTCTCTGACCCGTGCCCTTTTTTCTTGGTCTCAGTAAGAACAGCGACATCCACTCCAAGTTTCTGAATCTCCGATATCACTTCCGGTAACTTATTTGAAATGCCTTGGACATTCCACGTCCCAAATACCATTGTCCGTTTTCTCAATTTTTGTCGACGTGTCCGTTTAGTTCTAGTGGTACCGAGGCTTGTATTGTTAGGTCGTTTAACAGTAAAACTTTTTACAAGTACCGGGGAGTTAGCCCGATGACTCAACCCCCAACCTGGAGGACCAGGGTTTGATTTCGGAGTTGCCTCTCCTAGACAGGTTGCTTTCACTTCAGCTCAGAGCCCTGTCTGCCCTTCTAGCAGGTGGTTCATACGCCCAGAGGCCGGTGACCATCTCCACTGCCCCCTTTGAGGCAGGGGCTACCAGCTGGGGTCCGCAGGATTGCTAAACCTGTGACAACAGTCCCCCATATATATATATATATATATGTATACGCTAATATTTAAAAAACTCAAAACTTTCTTTACTTACTTTTTGTCCCGGACGACGTTTCGGAGGGTCCGCTTCCCTTGGAATTTTTTAAATTTTAGAAATGTTATTCTAAATTCAGGTGTACTTTCCCTGTTATTTAGCCTTATTTTCATTACCATTTTAACTATCTATTTACATTCAATGGCCTATTAAAACAGATGATACTGAATGAACGGTTCCAGAGTACCGATCCAGGAAGTTAAAACTTCCGTTTTTATCATGGAAGACACTTCCTAAATAAGAATAAAATCGTTAATATTAAAAAAAAAACTCAAAACTTTCTTTACTTAATTTTTGTCCCGGATGACGTTTCGGAAGGTTCGCTTTCCTTTGAATTTTTAAATTTAGAAATGTTTTTCTAAATTTAAGTGTACTTTCCTTGTTATTTAGCCTTAATGTCATTACCATTTTAACTATCTATTTACATTCAATGACCTATTAAAACAGATGATACTGAATGATCGGTTCCAGAGAACCGATCCAGGAAGTTAAAACTTCCGTAGCGTAGCCCCGAAGAAAAAACGTTATTCGTATGCAAGCAGTGGGTATCCGTTCCTGTGACGTACAACCTCTTGTTACGGCACGTTCCGGCGGAATAAAAGTAGAAATTCGTATGCAAGAATGATCGGAGCACGCATTAGATTTGACAGACGGGGGCGAAATTGCTTTCGCCGGCGCTGGGTAAAAACTCCCCGTGTCTCTCGTAAGAAGACACTAAGCACTTTAAACGCCGATTCCGAAGTGGTTGATGGCTCAAGAAAACCTATTCACGGCGGAATTGCGCCTGTGGAGGGCTTTTCCTCCCCGTTCGGGAGACCTGAGTTTATGCGCCCCCTCCCCTGCCCCCGCCCTCGGTGCACGCAATATTCAAAGATTCCGCGCCCCTCGAAAATCATAAATTAATTCTTTCATAACGAATGGTGATCCGTGCAATCAAAATTCTTCGTATAATGGTCACTTCGTGCGGGCGCCTTGGCGGGATGCGATACGATTCTCTGATAATAATTCTTTCATGGCGAGGAAAAACACCGTATAAACGTTCCGACGTTGCCAATTTTCCTCCGGTAATTTTCCTTATTTTCCAGGGAAGTTACAAATATTGTCACCTCTAATTTTCATACACTGTAGATGAAATTGCGGATAAAAATTTCCAACTTAATTGACAGAAAAATTTCCGCACGTATCGCTGAGAATCCTCACCCTATCGAGGTAATTTTGGCAACATCTGAAGGCTCATACGAAATTTCGCCTTAGCACAGCAGGATTCCCGACTCTGCTCCTGCAGTGTTACCGTTCCGATGGCTGAGCGAGATTTAGGGCGAATCAAAGCTATAAAAGCCTGAAATATCCTGCGGCATAAGTTACCTTTCGGCCGTGTTGTTTATCAAATTTTTGAATCCGTTTGCGACCGAATCTGCAAGAAATGGTTGTTTTTCCGGAATAACGAGTTTTTAGAGAGCAATTCAAAGCGAGCCGTACCGTACCGTGTTTTAAAAGTTCGCCGCACTAGGCTTAGTTCCAATTTCAGGACATTTTGTCAACGATTTTTTGTCCGCGCACCTTTTTTGTCCAGTAGTTTACGTCCACGCGTAAGATAATCAACAGAGACTTGGTCCAAGCGTGATATTTTAGTCCGTATGTAAAATTATATTGACAATATGGAAATGAGAAATTGAGAGAGAAGGAGGTGTTGTTATGGTTGCTCATTTTCTAAATGAAATGTTATTACTTTCTCCTTTTGAATCATCTTTTTAAATTGTCGTTGGTGAATATTTGGTTTTATTTCTATCCTTAGAATATTGAATGTACAATATACCTTATGTATGTATAGGTACTTTTTTTATTTTTTTATTTTTTCTTTACGAAATTATACCTCATTTTGAAAACATTTATATTTTTAAAACGTGACAAATATTTCTAAAACCTTTTCCAAGCGACATTATTCTCAATGAGCCGCAGTTGTGCCGACAGAAACTGCAAAAATGAATAAAGGGGAAAAAACCAAGAGAGCATCTTGTTTTAACCCATTTGTACATCGATTTTTAGAGTCAAATACGTCAAACTTTTGAGCGTTTCGTTGCGCGTACACCTCGCTGCAGCACAAGAAAAGCACAAAATGTAAAAGAAAAAATTAAAGTGCTTTGGAAATCATTTAATTTGACACGGAACAACCAATATTTAAAAAACACACATTACATTATTATTCTCCTTTGATAAATTGATACATATTTTTTTCCCATCAATTTAAATGAGAATAATCAATGCAGAGTGTGCAAACATTGCAAAATCATGAGTTAAAAAACGCTGACTATGCGAGTATAAATATTAAAGTCTAACAGAGCGGAGCGACTCGGCGTGCTGCCAGCGCGAGAGGCTCACTGGCGCCTACAAACCTAAGTGGATACTTCACGCATTGCACAATGCTTGAAGTATCCACTTAGGTTTGTAGGCGCCAATGCGCGTTCCGTGCTGGCCGCCCGCCCGTCGTGCGGCGGCGCCTGAAGCAACTATTTCACAACAGAGGTGTTTGCACAGTATTATACGAAATTGAACGTATCAAGAATGACAGACATCCTTCAAAAGTACAGATTCTCTCCTCGCAAAATAAATCAAGATACTTATCCTACACAAGAAAAATCTAAGAGCCTTTAGCTGAGGCAAATATAGAGGTTTATCCGGTTCAGGTATAACAAGATGGGAATTTCTTGAAAGATAATTAAGTCCTGTTAAACCAAAGAGGTGTAGAGAGTTTTAGTGAATTTTGTCTCATGGAATTGACGCTCCCCCATTTTTACCAAAACTCTCAACTATATATTATTCTCCGTTGGACCAAACAGACAAAACAAAAAAACAAGCAAACCCTCATTCTTCCAAGACATTATACATTTTCATCCAAAAACGTCGTGAGCAATTGTCGTTTGTATTTACATGTGGGCCAATTAACTTTGGGTCTCAACTGGCACGTGGACCAAAACTCCCGTGCCGAAAAAACGCGTGGACGTAAATTACTGGAAAAAACAGGTGCGCAGACAAAAAATTGTTGACGAAAAGTTCTATAACCCGAAGTTCCTTTTTGATAAGGGGAGGGGGTGGGAGGATAGAACGATTAAAGATACACTGAAAAAAAGTTACCGGCTATATACTGCCTTGCTGAAGAAGAACGCCGTATGAACATTCGAGAGCTGTCAAATTTCCTCAAATATAAAGTTTATTTTTGAGACAATTTATGAATATTTTTTCTTGAAATTTTCAGGAACTCTAGTTGAAATTTCGAGAGTAATTATCTTGAAATTTGGAACAAAAATATGCATAAGTTTAGCAGGAAATTCGTGTTTTATCAAGGGAAATTTGGGAACGCATGAAGGTTCATGCGGCGTTCTTCCTTACCATACAGTCCGTGTGACCACTAGTTTGAATTTGGTCGTAGTATATTCTGCAGATCGTCCCGAGGAGTTCCCTTAAGGAACCCCCTGACACACCACGCGGAGTCTGACACACCCCCCCCCCAAAAAAAAAAAAAAAAAAAAAAAAAAAAAAAAAAAAAAAAAAAAACCATACAGTCCGTTCCGGGCTCAGAGGCCGAAACTCCCGGGTGCTGCGGGCCTTAGCTTCGATTGCTACGTCCGGAAGTTTCGGCATCGAAGCCCGAAACGCGGAATGCTTGTCTATATAGCCCGCAACTACGGCTTCCACGGCCGGAGTTTGTTATTTCAGTGTAATTAAATGGTTAATTTAAAGGTTTTGGGAAACGATAAGTCCCTTTCCTCATAAACGGTCGCAGTCTCATACTGCCGTGCTAAGGAAGTATGAACATTGTGCCGTATGAACATTCGAGAGTTGCCAAATTCCCTTCAATAAAATGTTCATTTTTGAGGAAAGCCATGCACATTTTTCCTTAATATTTTTAGGAACTTTAGGTGTAATTGCGAACAAAATTATCTGATAAATTGGAACAAAAATACTTTCAAATTTTCCCGAGAGTTCGTAATTTACTGAAAGAAATTTGGCAACGCCTGGAGGTTCATACGGCGTTTTTCCTTCGCACGGTGGCATAGGTATGCTCAATTTGTCAACCTGCGAGAAGCACATCGAAACCCTCGGCGAATCTCCTTGACTCACAGTGATAATTACGTTTTTTAACCATTGACGCTGCTCGCGTACGCAAGTGGCAGACGAGCAGCCGAGCGAAACATTACGAGCGAAAGGTAACATTTTGCCACTCGAAGCGATCACTTTACACCTCGCCATTATCAGCCTTTCAAGGAAACCTAATTTAATCAAGGACCGCCGTTGAATTAAAAGCACTCGAAGGAGCAGAGAAAAACGACGGCCCGGAAGGAATTAGCTATTCAAATTAAATGGGAGCGCGGAGCAGCGGGGGCGGGGGGGAGGGGAGGGGCATGGGAGCCGGGCGGGAAGTCATAAATTTTTGAACCCTTTAACCGGGTTAGCTCGTCGAACGGAAAGCCGGGATTAGGAAATAATACGGGGGTCAGGATAATGAGACCGAACGGCCCGGCCGACCTAAGGAAACCTGGTAAAGCTAATGTTTTGCATTCGGGATGCTGAGGTCGCCAGTAAATGATCCGTGTTTATTGTTGACATCATAAGCTGCCGCCGTGAGGAAAAACGCTGTATGAGCCGTCGAACGCAGCCAAATTTGTTTTGATAAGGACGGCATTTCTGGGGAAACTTGTGAATATTTCCCTCCAAAATTTGCAAATAATTTTATTCATGATTCAAGCTGAAATATCTGTGGAGTTCATGGGAAAAGATTCGTGGCTTTCGTCGAAAATAAATATTTTAATACGGAAAGTTTGGCAATTTTAGATTTTTCATACGACATTCTTCCTCAGCGAGGCAGAGTAACTGCGTATTTGCGCTTGCTGCATGACTCCCCGCAGTCCGCCATACCGTTGGTGCTAGTAGCGTAGCGTGCTTTGCGATATATCGCTTGATCTCTCATTTAAACCTATGCAAAAGGTTCGATAAAAAGGGTGTTCGTAACGAACGCCTTAGTAATCGATTCTTTACCATAGCCTCAAATGGGGAAATATCGATAATCGATCATTCACGCCTCGCCGCTGTGGTGCACTCTGAATGTAGCTCGTGAGGCTTGTGCTCGCTAACACTTTCCTAACGAGAAAAACGTTTATGTCCTTTCGAATGTTGCAAGATTTCGCCCGATGAAATTATCGTTTTGCAGAGAAGTTAAGGATATTTTTCATGGTAACTTACAGAAATTCCGTATCAAATTGAAGAGAAAATTCTCCAAAGAAATCAAAACATAAGAATTCATAATTCTTTCAGAAAATGTATTTTTTATCTGAGGAAAATTGGCAACATCAAAATGGTCATAGCTTTTCCTTAGCGAGGCAGATTAGCATAGGCGATATACTAGGATCGCCGAAGCCAACTGAAACAAAGAAAATATAATTTTCTCTCTCCTGCTCTTCGCCTTCCTGCCCCGTCTGGTGCAATTAAAGTGGTCATTAGAATTTGGTGCTCTACAGTCTGTGCATCAAATCGAGCCCTAAGGAAGACATATTTAGATCATGTCATGAAAATTATGAATTTTTAATTTTCAATATTTACTTTATCATATATCACAGTTGTCTGTTGTTGATTTGGGCGTATTTCTATCAAACGGACTTATGTGCGTTAAAACATGAGCCCTGAGACCCATAAGAATATGTGCATGACAGGGCTCACGTCGTAATGCACATAGTTCCGTTTGATAGAGATACGTCCATTTGTCCCTGCTTGTTGAACATGTGATTATTTTGTTATCTACTTTCCTTTGATTATTTGAGGTATTTTAACGATGAAGATTAGTTAAGCCCCGAAATATGATCGTTTAATAAATGTGACTGATGTCCTGGGGGAAAAAACCAGGGTCCAAAAAAAAACTCAAAATTGTTTTTGTGATACCAGAATATAGAAACATCTCATATTCATACAATTGTTGTAAAAACAAAAGTTAAGAGTGAGATTATATAAAATTATGTATCACAGCGTATTGGATCATTTTCTACTATTTTTGATATGAGCATTGTGACTTGAAGAGCCGAACAAAATCCGATCAAATTCGATTCAAGACGATTTGAAGTTTGTATTTTAAAAATTTCATTTTTACAGAGGAAGCAATTAATCAATCTAATCTGGAATGTTCATGATATAAAATTGCTGTATCATGACGGAGCCTTACGCTCTCTTTTGAAACAAAAATTATCTGAGCCGCGAGCAACTTATTATTCAGGATGTTATAAAGAATTCCCCATCTACATTTCAAAATCCGGTTTCCTGACGCGAGTCGATGGAAGTCGCCCTATTGAAAGCTTTGCCTCCATGGAATAAAAGTCAATTTTTCAGGGAACGGTCACGAACACGACAATATTTACGCTGCTGCTAAAATGAACTTCATCCTTCCCGTTTCAATTGTAATAATTTATTTCACTGCCAAAAATACACAGAAATAATGTGAATAATTCAACTAAAAAACACAAAAAGGGGCTACAAAACAACAAAACACAAAGTCCTGGACGTTTCGGGGTGGTTTCAACCCCCTCCTCCACCAGGGAACAAATATAAATAAACATATCATAGAAATAAAAATCCTTAGACCCTCGTTTTGTGATGACAAAAAAAGATTTCTTGTGCTTTTTAGTTTATCTCACTGCTAAAGAGATTAAAAAATAAAATAAAGCATGGTATTAAAACAATGTTGGTATAACTTACAATATGATTCGTATCACATATAAACATTGTGCGATCATTGTTTGACACCTACGAGTCACTGATCACCCTTTAAACGAGTAAATATAAATTCGCCCACTAATCAAACCCCTGACGAAAAAAAAAATAAATAATGCAAGAGGCAGACTGGTACGGTATGGCAGGGGAAGGGAAGAGAAAATCAAGAATTGTGTCTTGCGTAAATTCCGGGCGGCACCCCACCCCCATCCAGAAACTCCACCTTTACATGAAAGACACACAGAACCGATGTAACAGCGTCTGTAGACAGTGCCATCGGGTGATTCGATATTAACACTTTTTGATTAGACGGGTACCCCCAGATTTCTTGAATTACATTCCTTCCCTTCCCTCCCCACTTTGTTGTAAGCTTTGATAAATTGATACGGTGAGGAAGGAGGCAGGTTTTTTTTACCCCGCAGTCTCCCACTGCAGCACATCGGGGTGGAACTTTTGACAGCTAAAAGTCCAATGGAGTGATGGGACATGACGTTATGAAATTAATATCGCAACGAGAGGGGAACTCGGCGTGCGGGTGAGGGCAACTTGCCGATGTTGTTCTTGTCCAATGTTCGCAACTCCCTTGGTTTCTAATTCGATTCGGTTCCTTTCGTTTCTTGAACAGATCGCGCGCAATCTACTGCGTGTCAATCTTCCGCACAGGGTGCGCATGAAGTACGCAAGTGAATGGAGAGCGATATGATTGGACCATTAGAGAGGGTAACAATTAAAGCACCGCAATAGGCGTAAGATATCGACGGTGCAAGTCGGCAATCACATATCTCGTTTGCGGTGTCTGAAAATCTCCGTCTCTATGCTATTTTTCTTTGAAGGAGAACAAATTGACATCATTCCTCGAAGTTTTTGCAGAATTTTCTTCGCACAGAGAAGAAAAATCATGGCAATTTTAAAGAATTGCCGTTGAGTAGTTTTCTGTTCAAAAAATAAAGTATGACAAGAAGTCTGCGACGTCACAAACCGAGTTATGTGATTGCCGACTTACACCGTCGATATGTTTTACGTAATGGCGCATTCAACATGTTTTAAGTGGTCGAAATCACCATGAATGTGAGAAATTACGGATAATTTACATTAAAATCAGTGAAGTCAAACTTCACACCGACAAAAAAAAAACAAAACCGAGGCAAGCTAAATCGGCCATTGGAAGAAACCAAATCGCCGGGTAAATGATTGACATTTTCTTTCCTGAAAATCTACATCCCCCTTACCCGCACGGTATCGCTAATGTTGGCGAAGAAAATTCGGCTCGCTAATTGGAAGGTGAATATCATGCGCCAAAAGCATTTTCCACTCATTGAATCTTTTTGGCTAAATTCAGCTTTTTCCTCCCTCAGATCCACGACTTTTTTTTCAGTTCTTTTAGGTCTTGAGTTCCTCAGGTCCAGGTCCAGTTTCTTGTAAGTCTTGGCGAGGGGAAAAAAATCACACGAAGTTTTGTTCAATAACGATGAAGCGCAAATCTGCATCGGCATTACCCACTACACGTGGTTGGGTATTTTTTTTACCACCGATGCGCCATATCCATTATAAATACTGATTTCTTTTCTGCTTCGTGGATACCCGCTCACATATTTGATCATCTTGAGGAGAGGTTAAGATCGAATTAGGTCGGGTTCAATACGTAATATCCTCTTAGCCGGGAAACCGAGAAAATAGAGGAAGGGTTGCTCGAAGGAGGAAAAGGCTAGAGGGGAGTATCAACTATAAATTTCGAGCGTGATACAGGGCGTAAAATTTAGCTGATATGGCGGTAGATCTGTGATGATGTCATTTGCAGAAGACGCGGCGCGGAAGATTTCCCTAGGCTGCCGTTCATCATGGAAATAACTCCTTTACCGCGAGAATCGCACCTTGACTCTGTTGATGTGTAATTTAAATTCCAGCTAATTGCTAAGTTTACTGTGCTCGTGGAACCTTTATATGTTCAAAATTTATCAGCGACTAGACCCGTTGTGACTATAACATTAATAGGAAACTACGATAGTCCTCACCCATGGAGACGAATTTTTTGTACGTGATTTTTGTCTAACTTTAACATAGTTTTCTGCAGCAGTAATGAATGCTTTCATAGTTTCAGACTTTTCGATTTTGGTTTATATGAAATGCCTGTAATTTATTGTGGACTTCTGCCACAGAACCGTAAGTGTATACATATAACAATTACATAAATCGTGTACCGTAAATTATGTAGTAAGTCTATTAGTTCACAATTTAGTGCAGCGTTTAACCTAAAAACACAGTCAGAATGTTAACAGCAACGTTTAGGTGGGTTCATCAACGAGATTGCGATCGTTTCTTGTTTAAAATTTGGTCAAATAAATCGATCAAATAATTTGGTCAAATAATTTGATTAAATAATTTGGTCAAATAATTTGATCAAATAATTTGGTCAAATAATTTGATTAAATAATTTGATTAAATAATTTGGTGTAATAATTTGCGTAGAATATTTGTCTAAAATTGGTCAAATATTTGTAAATATTTATCATATACATGCGTCAATTGTGAAAGCGTGCTTTCCGATAATCGGCTAGTTTCTGCCATTTAAATCCTATGGCAAATATTCGATTATTTAGTGTTCGCTGCGAACACCCTGATTCGATCCTTTCCATAGTTTAAATGCATAACAATCGCTTATCGCAAGCACCCACGCCATGATCGATAATCAACAAATTATGCTAAGTACGAGTTTTGTTTTTCACTCTTTGTGGAAACAAAGATGCGACAGTATATTAGCATACTTCAGCAGACTATTGGTGAAGAATCTCTTTCACCCTGAATTAAAGCCGAATGAGACCAAACGCGAAATATCGCATTCGACTGGTCAAATCGAACTGTATAATGTTTGCGTTTGGTCTCACTTGGCTTTAATTTAGGATTTTCGGACGAGACTTTTCACCTGTAGACCGCTGAAGTATGCTCGCACTTCTCGCATACACTGTTACATCTCTGTTTTTACAAAGAACGAAAAGCAAAATTTCTATTTTAGTAATTTTTTTTTTATACATCCATATTTATTCACTCCCTGGGAGAGATCTCCTTAATATGCTCTTGTTTCAATTCATAAAAAATAGAAAATTACCATAATCAGCGATTTTCTATGTTTACAATAGCTGTCCGGTAATTACAGGACTGATATGGGTATTTTTTGTGTAATATCATGAGAGCACACTATCACAAAACTTGGAATAATACCGGAGTGCATATCACATCGGAGCTTTTTTTGCCCAGAAAACCCCAGTGACATAAATAAAGAGTTCATTCCACACATTCATACCAGCGGGCTCATCATTGAAATAAATAAACAAAGTTATAGACAGAGAGGGCAAGGGGAAAAGTAGAGAAATCCTATTCGTTCAAACGGGTGGTTGGTGTAGAGTAAGGTGGAAAATGGTTGACTAACTATAGGGTCTCTCGTGGGTTACCGTTTATTAATTAACTCCACTTGTCCATTATTGCAACCACCCCTTCCTCCAATAGGATTGCTCCATTTTCTCTTCGCCTTCTTTGTTTATAGCTTTATCCATCAAATTTAATAATCAGCTCGCAGAGTGATATGCATTCCAGATTTTACTCCTATATTTTTAACGATGTTTTCATGAGACAGATCAAAAAATGTAAGCAAAGAGCCAAGAGCTAACCGAACTCCGACGAGTGCAGATTTATAGACTGCAGAATGATAAATCTCACCCTTTCTTCCACGAACAGAGACGAATCCGTAAAAATGTGTAATTTTTCACATTTATCAACATCTGCAGATCCATTTCGTATGATTGATTGATGTTTAATCACTCGGGGCAATGCCTCCTTTCCGGACTTCACTTGGGGGGGGGGGGGGGGTTACTTTGCTGTGTGGAGCAAAAACAGCTTAACTTAAATGCAATTTCTGTGTAGATTTGTGGTTTTAGCTTTATAGTGTGCGAGAGCCAAGGAAGGTCTACCATTCTTTCTGTGAACTTGAATACCGACTGAATTCTGATACTTTTTTATCAGAACTTAAGCTTGCTACTCACGAAATATTGAGCGGTATTACATACGTGACTGGTAAAGTTCAACTTGCTAATTGTCTGACAAAGTTTCATTCTAATTTTTTGGGTAGTGAGATTCTAAAAATTAGTCTCTGCGTTCACTTTTAATTCGAGTATTACGGTGCTTTGATTGTTTTATATTTTTCCTGTAATCTATCTCTCCGATTTGTTCAAGTTTTTTTTTACTTTTTTTCTTCAATGCCTACTAACTTTTATCATGGAACTTTCACCAGCTTGCTTAAAGTTTCTGTGTATCCCCGATTTATTAAAGTAATAAACCATATATGCTAAAATATTTCTCCTGTTTTCAAGTTTAGCTTGTTTTCTGGTCATAACTCATATTCTTGATAAATATTGTAACGTCAGTGAACCTGAAGTCATGAAAACTGTTAAAATTCAGGTGGGGACTACTAAGCCTTGGGACGAATCAATTATCTCTTGGAAACTGCATCCATCAATTGGAGCCATCTAAACGTTTTTACTAATAGGGCAGATGATATTATGATCAATAAAAAGTCTGAGATTTTAGATTAACAATTACGCGGTTTTAAATGACAGAATCATAATAAAAGAACTGAAACATTAAAACTATCCCCAATCTCTACAAAGTAGAACGAAAATTAAAGAAAATAAATTGATTGTCAGATTTCCAGTACGCATGAGGATGATAAATTAAACGCAAAAGATAAATCATAAAAAAATACGACAGAAAGAAAAGATTTTACAAAACGAAGTAAAATAGTCATTTCAAATTCCGTACGCGATAATCTCAGCTTAAAGTAGAATTAAACTTGAACTATACAATTTTCAATTTGAGGGATATAAAACTTCGAGGATAAATGGTGGAAATCAAACACTAAAGCGTACGGCACGCTGCACTTTCACCGAGAGAGATATGAATCGCGCAGATTTAGAGGCGCTGTCCGCCTTCAATTAGGTGTATAGGCAAGAATGCATCCGTAGAGTTAAAATAGTTGCCTATTCGCTCCTAGTACGCAAGTCCCGTTGCCGCATTTCGTTTCCACGAAACAGCTTCCGCTATTGACTTTGGGTGAAGTATTTTGTTCGGGAGGCTAATACTTTGCCATGAGAGGAATTCGGCCGAAATAAATGATGTTCTCTCGATTCTTTTACAAAATTGCACGGCCACATTAAAACACCCAGAATTTCAAAATAAACTGTTTGGAACGAATGGTCAATCGATAAATACATTAACAAAACCCCGTGTCTCGGTTTGCAATATTGCAAGCTTCATTTCGTAATTAAGTTAATTCTTCATTTATTGTATAAAACGAGGAAATAGACCTTTCACGATGACTTGAAATTTGCGCTACTTTTCTTTCCGTTTTAGAACATTCTCTCCGTAAGTTCCATATGAAACATTCGTCGGTTTTTCCACGGAGAGCAATTTTGCGATACGAAACAAATTTGTTGTTTTTGCCGCACAGAACTTCGCCATTTTGGAAAAATTGATTGCTTTTCGAGGTTCCCGGTGGAACCGTTCACTTCCATCCAATTTTCGACCTACCTCCGGAGGTGTGTCGAAAAATTTTGGATTTGGTCCAGACACCGGTTGCCAACACAGGAAATGTGTCATCCAATAATTTTTCTAGTTTCACTAAGCTCTTCCAAATTTTTCCAAATTTCTCTTGTGCAGTTCTGATACGTTTCTACGGATCGGGGTGTTTCCTTGGAAATTTTAAAACCACCTAGTGCGACACTCACACCCTCACCCTCACAAAAAAAAAAAAAAAACATAAATAAAATAAAAATAAAAAAATAGGATTTTGTCGAAAAAGTCAACGAAATCCACCCGCAAAAATTCGCCTTTGGTTAACTCTCTTGACCAGATCGGCGGTTTGCTTTGCATAGGTAAAAAAAGCTCCACTGAAGTCAAGAACTATACTCAGTAGCTTGATGAATTTTGGCCAAAGTTTGCATCCATCCACTTTTTCAGCCACCTCGCGAGGTCACCATTGCTGCCAGTATGGAAACCAAAGGTTATGGGCGCACCGTCGCGTTGCGTTGTCCGGAGGGAAGTTCGTTTAGGTGTGACGGAGGTTGGCAGTACTGCTGTGCTAAGGAAGAACACTGTATGAACCTTCAGGCGTTGCCAAATTTCTTTTGATAAAACACGAATTTCTTGGTAGACTTATGAATGTTTTCCTTCCAATGTTTCAGATAATTTTGTTCGCAATTTCACCTAAAGTCCCCGAAAATTTCAAAGAAAAAAATTCAAATCCTTCCTCAAAAATAAACATTTTACTGAAGGAAATTTGGCAACTCTCGAATGTTCATACGCCGTTCTTCCTTAGCACGGCAGAGTATAAGTCAAAAACTGAAACAAATCCACTCGGAGAAATTCGACTTTTAACGTATTTCTGAGTGTCCAATCCAGAGACAAGAGACCCTCCACTGGCCTCTTGGCGACAGGTGGAAGCTTTTACTTTCGGGGATTCAACAGTTCCTTATGGACAATTATAAGGGAGCAACAGTCATCACCCTACTTTCGGCTGTTGACCTACCTACATGGTCGATGATGAGCTTCGGGTGACGTCATGAGCCAAACAAGTTTCCTAAACTTCGGCCATTTTCGGCTTGTTTGCGAAACGAAACTGCCAACACGTTGTTAAACATCAACCATGTAGGTAAGTCAACAGTAGAATGCTGAAGTCCCGAAAGTAAAAGCTTTCACCATGGCCAAGATACTAGTGCAGGGTCTCTTGTCTCTGGTCCGATCTTGAAGGACCCATGTCGTAAAATCCGAAAAAGTTGACCATCTCAACTTGGCATCGGTAATGGGGGGGGGGGGGGGGGGGGGTTTGTTGGGAGTTCGCGACGCGCGACGATGACAAAACACGACTCATCATTCCGCATCCGCGC
The DNA here is from genome assembly GCF_918797505.1 of Bemisia tabaci. NCBI lineage: Eukaryota > Metazoa > Arthropoda > Insecta > Hemiptera > Aleyrodidae > Bemisia > Bemisia tabaci. The sequence continues at coordinate 12,237,099 of NC_092794.1, read as the reverse complement.
AGCGACACGAGCACACCGGTGAGCGGCGTCTGGTGAGTGGTGGATTGTGAATTATTTATAAAAAAAGAAGGTTATTTGCTCGAGCGCGGGCGGCGGGCGGTGGGCGATCGCCGAGGCGAGATTTATAGCGTGCGCTTCAAGCAAGCGCGGAATCACTGGCTCCCGTGTTAAGGGAAAAGTGGAAAACGCCGCATGATCTTCCCAATGTTGCCAAATTTTCCCCCATGGATTCGGACATCCTACCCGCGGAAATTTTAAATGACCCATCTTCAATGTTCCTTTTTTTAGGCACTACCGGATCCTTCTTAAAGTGTTTCGTTTTGTTTTTTATTTCTTACATCTTTCTGAACACTTGACAAAGGGTTGCTTGTTTATCTTGAAAATTCGATTTCTGACAGAATCTTTCGATTCTGATCATTTTTCGTTTTCTAAATATTGACATAAGAAATTCAATTAAATTGACATTCAAAGAGGCCATAGGCGTACCTAGGTCATTTTGCTACGTGCGCCCATGAGTGAGGCTTGAAAAGTTCGAAAATCAATATATTTGAAAATCCCATGTTAAAGTGCAGAAAAATGGGAGAAATCCAAAGAAGAAGAAGAAATAAAAATTGAAAAAGGATCCAACTGGAGGCTGAGAAAAGGTACCTTTTGTGAGAAAAAAACTGACTTGTTGTCAAGAAAAAAACGGGAAACTTGATTTGAATTTTGGGGAAGAAAAACAGTTTACAGCTGATTTAATGGTATTACGCGTACGCCTAATTTCCTCAAAAACTCTGTCCAATCGAACTGGTCATGAGAAATAAGTGTCATTGGTATCGTTTTCCTTGTGTGATCAAGCAAAAAAAATGAACCCGAAAAACTAAATTCTAAATTTTTTTCGAAAATCGATGTCCAAGTCCCCTTAGTCATTGATTTTTTTTACGAAAGTATCGGGCCGTTCTATTTTAAATTTTAGCTATTTTAGATGGAATGTGACTCCAATTCTCCGGAAACTTGGGAGAGTAATATTGACAAGGTGCCTGGACTGCCGTGCTAAGGAAGAACGTCGTATGAACATTCGAGAGTTGCCAAATTTCCCTTGATGAAACGTGTATTTTCGACGACATTCATGCACATTTTTTGAAAAAAAATTTCGATATTTTAGATTTATTTGCGTACGAATCTGTCCGAAAATTTTGGAAAAAAATATTCACAATTTTCCCTGCAACTTCGGTATGTATCGAAGGAAATTTGGCAACGTCTGCAGCCTGATTGTTGAAATTTATGTCAGCACGACAAGAATCGAAAATCGATATATTACACGGCGCAGATAGGGCTATGTCTTGTCTTATCGTGCCGACATAGCCAGTTAAAGTTTCAACAATCCGGCTGCAGATGGCTCATACTGCCTTTTTCCTTAGCTCGTTAGTAAAAAACTCGTATTTTGAGGGAGACTTTGGCAACGTCGTAAGGCTCATACGGCGTTCTCTATGGTACGGTGGCACTAGCCGCCGCCGGGACTTCCACGGTTCGACGTTTCGAGCGTGTCCTTTATTCCCTCCCACTCGAACGGAGAATAGAATTTCGGGTCCCTCGAGGGAGTGCGGTGCCCGAAAAAAAAAAACATAAAAACTCGGATTGAAACGAGTGCGTCCGCTGTTGCTTCGCTCCCGCAAGGGAAACAAATAATAAATGGATGTATATTGATTGATAATCTACTCCAGACACAGAAATAGGACTCCAGTTCCGCTTTTTTTACCGACGAAAAACGTCACATGAACATTCAAATGTCGCAAAATTTACTTAGATAATTCTTGTCTCCCGTAAAGAAGAGTCATGGATATCAGCGGGTGAACAAAGAGAATGTAAAAGCAGCCCGAAACGGAAACGACAATCGAAAACACAGGAAAATGCGGAAACAAGGCTAAAATACAAAATACAAAGGCAGGACGTTTCGGTACCTTACGGCACCATTATCATTTGCTAAAATTAAAAATAATTAAAATAATAAATTAAATAATAATAATCAATAATAATTTCTTTTTTATTTTTAATTTTAGCAGTTAATAATGGTGCCGTAAGGTACCGAAACGTCCTGCCTTTGTATTTTGTATTTTAGCCTTGTTTCCGCATTTTCCTGTGTTTTCGATTGTTAGAATTGAGTTGGTATACACTCATAAAAAAATTGATTGTATCGGCTCAATGCTCGGTGTGCCATATCGATCGAGCTTTTTAGTGTATCGAGGCAAAATTTCGGCCCATAAAATCAAAAGTTCGGTTCGTGTGATGGCGTAAACCGTTTTAATGTAACGAAAAAAATTAAATATCATCCGAGTTTCTGAATCGTTACAATAATGATACATATTTTTCCTTTAATCATGGTAAAAACTGGAGCAGAAAGCAAGAATGATGACACGCAGTCCTACAGCATTCTTACAGTCTTGTAGGCGCTAATATGAGTTTCACGCCAAGTGACCGACTACACTGCGTTTGGCGCAGTGCGAGAAGTATTCATGCAGTCTTGTAGGCGCTAATATGGGCTTGACTCCGACCGCGTTGTTTAGCGCAATGCGTGAAGTATTCCTAAAGTCTTGCAGGCGCTAATATACGATTAACACCGGCCGCACTGCCGCTGTGTTTGGCGCGATTATTCGAACTCGCGTTAGAATGATTGCGGCATCGAATAATATAGCTTGAAAGGCCTATGTTGTGTTTCGACGCAGATTTTGATCGGTGCCGGATGACATCATTTGGTTCGACTTGAAACCGGGGCGCCTTAAATCTGCGGAAAATTTGCGCTTTTTGAACTGCGTATTTCTCGGTCTCTTTAGTTACTTTTTCGCTGTTTTAATACGCACACCGTGTTGTGCGCGTCATTTACCACTGGTATACGTATACGTATTCGCAAGGCAGTGGCGTGGCGTGCTTTGCGATTTATCGATTATTATGCCATTTAAACCTGAGGATCGATAAACAGGGTGTTCGCAGCGAACACCTTAATAATCGACTATTTACTATAGGTTAAAATGGCATAGTAATCGATATATCGCAATTCACGTCACGCCACTGTTCGCAAGTCATAATTTTTTCATGGTTCAGTGACCCATTACACTGAAAAAAAAGTAGCTTGGATCAAGCATGACGATTCTCGAATTTGCCGCCAAGATTTTTTTTTATCTTGCTTTAAGCTGACTCTTTCTTGATACAAGAAAAATAATGTTCGGGTTAAGCAAAAAAGTAGCTTATGTTAACCAGAAAAATTCTTGATTTCAGAAGAAATACTGCTTGGCGGCAAATTTAAGATTCTTTTTTTTTCAGTTTATCCCAAATCTATCCTCCAGAACGACTAAAGTCATCCTGAATGGGCCGCTAGACAAGGGCCGAACCAGTGGCGTGGCGTGCTTGCGATTTATCGATTGTCATGCCATTTAAACCTATGGAAAAGGATCGATAATCAGGGTATTCGCAGCGAACACCTTAATAATCGATTCTTTACCATAAGTTTAAATGGCAGAACAATCGATATATCGCAATTCACGCCACGCTACTGGGCCGAACTAGGAAAGAGCGTCGCATGTTTATTCACAACACGGGAATTTTGAAAATCGACCAACTGAACGAGTTTATTACAAATATTCTCAAGATAGATTGAATGGAAATTAGATTAAACAAATGGACTACATTTTGCAATTTGGAACTATAAATTCTAGACCGGTTTAAAAGCAACGTATATGCCATCACTTTCCCTATGCACATAAGTGTTTTTCCAGAAGAGCCAGAATTTATAGTTCCAAATGCAAAATGCAGTCCAAATGACGTCACTTGTATTTTTGCCGGTTGAAACAATGTTGATTGTCAGTGCTGCTATTTTCTCGGAATTAATTCCGAACTTTAGAATCTTTCAAATAATCGAAACTTTTCCCGGAATCTTCGAAAATCCTAATTCGGAATTTTTTGGAATTTTCACGGAATTGTGGGATATTTTGTCACTTTGACCGATTTTTCTTTAAATCTAATTTGACGATCTCCGGAAATAAATTTTCTAGAATTTCGATTTTCCCCCCGAAACTTCTGAAAAAAAACGGAATTTTCCTCAGAGCTTTAAAAAATCGGAATTAATTCCGGACCCCCGAAGCTTCCGTAAAATAAAACGGCAGCGCTAGATTAAAAACAATTATTGATTTTTTAAAGGAGTTGATTTCCAGACTCCCAGTCGTCTGATTCGTTTTCCTCATGGAATTTTGAAGAGAACATGTTGCGTGGTGTTTCAACTCACACCTTGCGTCCAGAAGCCCATTTTACGCAGTGCGGAATTGTAACGTTTATCGTCCAGGGCGTCGTTTCGCAAGACCGCCCTAAATGTCAGAACGATGAAACTTCGAACGCAGACGCATGAAGAACCGAGTAAATGAAAATACGTCGACTTTACTGCCGTGCTAAGGAAGAACGCCGTATGAACATCCGAGAGTTGCCAAATTTCCTTTGATAATAATGTTTCATTTTTGAGGCAAGTTGTGAATATTTTTCCTTGAAATTTTCAGGAACTTTAGGTGAAATTGCGAACAATATTAGGTATATGAAAAATTGGAAGAAAAATATTCAAAATTTCCCCATTAAATTCGGTTTTTATCGAAGGAAACTTGGCAACGTCTGAAGACTCATACGGCGTTTTTCCTTAGCGCGGCATTATAAAAGAGGACAGACGTATTTACCCCTAAAATCGACGTATATTCGTCTACTTTGTGAATTATTTTGTCTGCGTACAGAGTTTTAGCTCCCGACGTCTAAAGGTACCACGCGAAACGTCAAACTCGACGCGGAATCTTACAAGCGAGGTCCCGTTCGACGTTCTTATCAGTGGCGTGGCGTGAATTGCGATGTATCGATTGTTATGCCATTTAAACTTATGGAAAACGATCGATATACAGGGTGTTTGCAGCGAACACCTTAATAATCGATTATTTACCATAGGTTTAAATGGCATTACAATCGATACATCGCAACTCACGCCACGCCACTGGTTCTTATTGTTCACTAAGTAACGTCATGCAGATGGGCTCTTAATATACATGATGCAATATTATGACCCTGTGCAGTGCTTGCCTAGTTTCTTAGCGCTGTCCAATTGGACCGAGTTTATCAGAAGGGAGTCAACCCACATTTTCGAAAAAATTGAGTCAAGAGGTCAAAGTTCATTTTTTACATTAATCCTTATGCATTAATAAAACTTCAAACCTCTTTTTCTCAGTTTCAAATTAATGTTGGTTGATTCCCTTCTGATGAGCCCGGTCCAATAATCCTTGATTTTTTCAGATACGCTGAAATACACCAGGAGTAAAATCCTGAAAAAACTCGTGAGGTTTTTAGAAATGGTGTTTTATAAAAAAAATCCCGCAACATCCGAATGTTCATACGGCGCACAGTGGATCGAGTCAATTAGAGAGGTCGGACATGAAATTTTTGACTAAGACTGCAAATTTTGATGTTAAATTCGTCACATTTTAAATTTTAAGGGGTGCTTCTAGAAGAAAATTTCACGCGGAAACCGATGGAACCACTTTTAAAATCTAAGAATTCTGTATAAATGGAGTTATAAGCTTTAAAGTTTCCAAATTTTGTCCGACCTCGCCCATTAACTCGATCCACTGTGCGGCGTTTCTCCCTGGTGCAGTATGGAGTTCCGTTCGGGGAAAATGAAGAGTGTTCTCACTCTATCAGTGGAAATCAAGGTTTTGTCAATTTACACACACTAGCATGTGTAAATATAAAAAAGAGAGGAAAAAAAACAGAATACGCCCGAAGAATTCCCGAAAAAAATGTGGATTGAAATGAGTGCGTCCACTAATCCTTCGGCCCAACAGAGCTACAAAACAGAATAATGAATAAATGTGTATGTGACTCTTCGTGGAATAAAAGACCTTTCAGTAAAAAATAAAAAAAAAACAACTTAAAATTAAGTTATTGATGCTGCCAGTATCAGAGGCATCAGCTTGATTACATAGTTGTCGCATTGCGGAGTGACAGATTAAATCTAATCCTTTCCAAATGTTTGACGTACCTGCTACAATATTAAAAGTACGTAGACACAATGAAATGAGAGGAATTTCAGCTGAGTCTGGGCACGGAATTTTTTTCAAAATGGCGTGTTAGAAATAGTAGTTTTAGAGAGAAGAACAGCATAAAACAATGTCTAACGGCGCGCGGTTGTAGATGCAGTTCAAAATCGTGAGAGAAAAAAAAAATGCTGAAATTTCAGTCTGCTATTTCCATGTCGCAAGTAGCAAGTAGTGAAATCAGGCATTTTGTCAAATGCCTGGGCAGATAGTTAAATTTTGACGGTCTACAATAGTTCGGGAATTAATGGCGGAGAACTCACGAGTTTTCCCTATTTTTGGAAAAATAACTCGCCAAACCTACGAACTTTTTTTGGCTCTTCCTCTTCAATTGCTTCTCATATTTGTAAATGTTTAAAGTCTAAAAATTCTGTATTTTATGGAATGCTGAAAATTTCGAGATAAGTGTCTGTTCAGGAGCTAAAAACCGTTCAAAACACTATTGTGTGATGCAATATTTTACTGAGAATTTCTTCTTGCAGGAGCAATGAATCATTTTGTCTAAAATTAGGATCAGAATCAGAATTTCAATCTAAGTTAGAATAATTGAATATTTGCCTAGGTATTTGACAAAATGCCTGATTTTACTATTGGCCTTCGACATCCATAACACGAAGTTGCCAGCATCTTAATGTAGATAAATTTACCCCCCCCCCTCCCTCCCATTGACATGAAATGGACGTATTTATGCTAAAAGGAACTTTATACCTAGGATTTGCTCACAACATATTTCTATTTAGCATAAGTACGTCCAAATGAACTAAATTGCTCAAAACCCTTTTTTCTTTCTTTTTTTTTTTAAAAAAAGCATTTCTTTTGGTTTTTTTGCTTTGCCATATTATTTTATTTGATCTAATCTATCATCATTTTAAAATTTGCTGATTAAAACATTTTTCGACCACTTATTTTACCTTGGTCTTTTCCTTCTTTCATTCTTAATCTCCGTTAATTTTTTTCAATGAGGAAAAAATGTTCGGGAAAACTGAGATATATCGGCGATTTTTCTCCTTGGAGGGGGAGGGAGCATAGGGAGCATTTTTTTGGAGGGTGCAAACCTGCGTTTTGAATCGCCAGAGGGTGAGGGTGAAAGGGAGTCCAAAAAATTCAAATTTATGCGATACGTATTTCATAAATGACGCCATAGGTCTTTTTTCAAAACTTTCAGTGTAGGCACGGCTGGTTCGCCGAACGCTATCCAATTTTTCGATGATTTATTTCGTTCGGCAACCCAAAAAACATGTTAACCGCACATTGATCCTCGGGGCAATCCATCATGAGACTAGGTTCGTGTCCGTGATTTCTGCGTAAAATCAATGCGGAGTCATTCATTACGCCGCGACCGAGGTGACAGGATGGTAAAATTGAAAGTAGAGCCATAAGTACGGAGAAATATTGCGTTTAGTCACGCAATGCCCGCTTCGGTCGCTGTGACTTTTAATGGGGTGTTGACCTGTGTAGCAGGAAACGGAACGAAGTTGTTAAAAGCTCATAAGAAACCCGGTCGGAAGTATGCATCATCAATCGTTTTAAGCGCTTACAATCAGATTACTCCGCCCCTTTCCCACGATTCGTTGACTTTCAAAATTTTTGTGGATTTATTTACCGTCGAAAGAATCAAATCCTTCATGGAAAACAATGCGGCCGTTACCCGGAATTAATTCCAAATTATATATAATATTATTTATATTAATAAATTCAAGTTTAATCCTATAAATTTAAATAAAAAAATTATAATCTTTATTTATGGTTTAAGGATATCTGGATTTTCACCTTTTCTTGGATTTTTAATTAAATGGTTAGTAATTAACTATTTTTGCTATCTTGGTTCACCGGCAGTTTCGCGGAATCTTCAGAATTCCTGGAATTTTATCGAAATTTCGGGGTTTTTTGTCAGTTTGACCGATTGTTTGATCAAATTTTATGATTTTCTTTATCAAATTTGACGATCTTCATAGTTAATACGGGTGTTTTTCGGAATTTTTTTTCGGAACTTTTGAAGAATCGGAATTTTTCCTCAGAGCTTCTGGAAATCGGAATGAACTCCGGGAACCCCGAAATCTTAGGTAAACAAAACTGACAGCAACATTGGAAATTGATGCTGAGGGTTTTGTTACGCTGAAAAGATGTAGGGCGAATTGGACGCGTTCACGGTAAAGAAAAAGCAATCGACATTTCATGTTAATATGGAAAGTGGAACACAAAGGAACCTGAACGTGTTGTTCCTCTGGGTGACATTGGGAGAAACATCAGTGCACTAGTTCAGCAGGACACTATCATCACAGTATCATCACTATCACTATCATCATCGTACACTATCATCATCCCCAAATGTCTCAGAGTACCTAACCCACGATCTGGGTCGAAACAAAGTAACTTTGGGCCGAAAAAAGTAACTTGAAGTAGCCCAAAGTGACCATGAGCACGGAAATTTTTAAATGTACATTTAAGCAGAATCAGCCCACATTAACTGCGAGTCATGTTTATTCAGCGAAAGAAAAGGTATATGCTGTATATTTATAATAGGTATTTGTTGATAGTGAAATAACCCACCCTATTTTTATCTAAACAGACAGTTACGTCTTTACAGTCGTAAGGAAAAGGAAAAACTTCCCTGCAAGAACATACGACGAGCTTGAAGGACAAGGCGCGAAAGTGCAGTATTTACTATTTCGAGAAATACGTGTTTATAGTTTCAAAATTACATGGAGCTTCATGCGGAAAAAACGTTCTAACGCACTTTTTGATGCTCAAAAGTTGGATTTTACTGTGAATTTCTCGCAGAGTATATTCCACGACTACTTTTAGTTAAATCATTAATATCTCAATTTTATCAAAAACTGCACTTATGCGCCTTGTCCATCAAGCCTTACACACGGGTCAAAATGACCCAGAATTGCTGTTTGAGAGGTGGGCTTAGAAAAAAAATTCACCCGGGGCGGGAAAATTGTTGGTTTAAAAAGCTCTTGTATGCCCAATTGCCCAGAGGCATACAACAATAAGGCTTTTTGTGGTTCGCCTGCCAGAGCACAGGTGTCGGGGACCAAAATTAAGAAAATTTCAATTATTTTCATCAATCGTTGACCCTTGTCTGGTGAACTAGCGTCAATTTTAATTTCAGACTTAATGATGAAGTTCTCAGATCTTTTTCATCATGATTTCAATTATAATTTTGATTGAAAATAATAAAAATTCGATTTATTCTTGATGCTTCATACCGATGGCTAAAGTGCGAAACCGTATCTCTGATTGCGACGTCGCAGACCTCCTGTGACAACCTTGTTCACTTTGAAACATCAACTTACATACATACATATCAAGCCGCTACCTCACGCACTAGCGCTCTGCGACTCCAATCGCCAGTCGACCAGTCAACTTAATTTCTTAAAACTTTCCTTGATTATTCTTCTCTTTTAGAAGATTACTCCGTAGAAATTTCAAGCTATACCGTTGAATTTTTTCTCCTCGAAAAAATAAAATAGGAGCAGAGGTTTTGAGGCACCGCGATGGAAATACGTGCTTTTCCACTTTAGCCATCGTGATATGGCCATGACTTCATTTACAGATGTTTTAAAGGACAAAAAGGGCAGGCACTATGCTACATATTTATGTCTATATACGCACATATTTACACCCGTCATTATTTTTTGACTATATTTGCTTTTTTTGGAGGCAACTGTGCAAATTAAACGGGTAACGCAAACAACATTTGTGCTTTATAAATCGTAACTTTAATTATATTCACAGTGATTCGATGTGCGAGCGATGCTTCAGTCTTTTGTAGCTCGTCAGCATTATAAAACCTCATCCTCAGATTTCGTGTCTTCTTCTGTGTGACTGTGCAGTTCTCTTTCCTTTGAGCAGGATCAACCGAAGACTATCTGTGTGGCTATACAGTTCTCTTTCCCTTTGAGCAGGATCAACCGAAGACTATCTGTGTGGCTATACAGTTCTCTTTCCCTTTGAGCAGGATCAACCGAAGACCATCATGAAGCATTCTACATCAGTCTGCCTTCTTCTCTCGCTTCTCTACATCGGAGGCGGGGACGCCTTCATAGTTTCTCTATTCCAAGAAAGCAATCTCATGATGATGTTTAGAGGATCGAAATGTTTCGATTTACCTAAAAAGTGGCAGAAGATTGCCGTTGCCGCCTCCACGGTGGCAAGTCATTTTTCCTAAGACATTTTTTCCTATTGCAATTTTTCCTAATACTTTTTTCCTACTCGTTTTTTGTCCCATCACAGTTAGTCCTACGAGTGAGATGTCCTACTGGCTTTTTTCCTAGGGGCATTTATCCTAAATTCAATTTTAAAACTGGGGGATCGAGGAAGTAAAAAAACTACATGGGTACCTCACAAGTTAAAGTTGTGGCCGCATGCCCGTAAGTAGTGGAGCTTCATCCTCCTCCTTATATTGAGAGTATAGAAGGCTCAGCTTGTGATGTCTCCTGTTCACGCGCTTATATTCGGCTCGCTGAGAAAACTTTTACTCTTTCTGAAAAATTTCCCTCTATTCTACTCATGTTTACGTTTCGATTATTATTGGATTATTAGGACAAACACCCTTAGGAAAAAAGCAAGTGGGACATCTCACTCGTAGGACTTACTGTAATGGGACAAAAAACGTGTAGGAAAAAAGTATTAGGAAAACCTGATGTAGGAAAAAAAAATTTAGGAAAAATGACCTAGCACCCGCCTCCACCGTCCCAGAAACTGCGTGTGCCAAAGCATTCCCGGGACTTAACTGCACAGGTGATGGAGTTCCCATAAGGGGCTATGGGCATTTTATCGGAAATGACTATAAAGCAGCCGTTTCACTTAATGACTGCTGATAGATATAATGCTGAGATTGTGCGTTCTTTTCCAGCTGTAGATCTTTTTACAAACCAGTGATGTTTTGTTACAAAATTATCAAAGAAAATTATAAAGAGAAAATTACTTGAACCAGATAATACCCTATTGTTGTCTCTCTAGCTCTATATCCTTTTCCTGATGTACACAAACCCACAAACAAAATAAGACACACTTCTATTGAGTATCAAATTATTAATCAATTATTAATAGTCCAACTCATGATCCTAAACCACCTAATCAGATACATTACTATAATCTTTATATACTTCAATAGATAAGAGATTTAGAATTATCTATAGTTGAAATTAGAGTACCTGTATAGCGAGAGTATAGACAGATCTCTTCATGGAGGGCTTAGGGCCCAAAAGTGCAGCTACCCCTCTAACCAACTTGTAACGCACAAAATTTCACTGCCAGTCTGTAGATTCCAATTCTAACGAAGATGGCTAAAAAAGTACATAAATGAGCGTTCTTCCACAAAAATGAGTAAATTTATGCAAAAACTAAGTCAAATACGTGCTGAATAAACGATGGTTCGTAACAATTGTATTAATAAATCGCTCTGGATAATTGAAATTCACAGGTTGGCTGCATTTCTGGGCCCTAACTTTATTCGCAGAGGCATCGGTGAAGGCCTGATGGATTTTCGGAGTTTCACATCTGTCTATACTCTCGCTATACAGGTACTCTAGTTGAAATATGAGTCCAATAGCTTTAATTAGCTTACATATCTCTAGAAGTAACTTTTAAGTTACATAAAAGTTTTAAGTTTTAAGTTGCGCATTATCTTGCGCAATGTACAATAAATAGGGACCATTTATTTGCTTAGGTTCTTACAATACCTTATTATTTAATCCGAGACGCCTAAAGAATCTTATCAATATATTCTTCACAGGCCTGAAAGCGTTAAGGTAAAAAAATCGGCTCACAACACTGTCTATTCGCTCATATAGCATTTCCAACCAAGATGTTGCCGTTGGCTTTTTAACGCTATGTCTTGACTTCGTCGCATGTGTGTTTCAACTTCCTTGAACTTTCTTGAGCTGCGACCTGAATGCACAAAGTTGCGACTACCAAAAAATTAGTGGCATCCTATGCAATCAAATTGCGAGAATTTTCCCAATTTTTCAATGAAATTAAAAAAAAAAAAGGAGAAGTGCAAAACATCATGAAATATCTAAAAATGTCGTACAGATGCTTTAAAGTAACGAAAACAGTCCTCCCAGTAAAAACAAATCAACTCCTTTAAGGGGGGGGGGGGAGTCGTACACATTATAAAGGAAGATAAGTCCATCTGCATTGGGAGTTTAAAAAAATCGTATGTAGAACAGTTTAGAGATGATAACGTATGTTATATGTAGCTGGGGAAATTGGAAAGGAACGATGACTGCGAAAATATTTTAGGCAGTTGAAAGCTTTATGATATATCGATTGATCTGTAATTTAAACCTATTGAAAAGGATCAATAAACAGTGTGTTTGCATCGAACACCATAATGATCGATTCTGTGCTATAGCTTCAAATGGGAAAATATCGGTAATTGATCATTTACGCGAAGTTTCCATTTTCAAAGTTACAGATAATCATAGGCATTTAACTCCACCAGCTGCAGATAGACCTATTTCACGTGCTGTAATTCTTAGTTTGAGCAACAGTCATGTTTTCAGCTCTTCATCTTTTATTTATGGTAGGCTTTGGATATGGAAGTGACCCTAGAGCGGCTTTAAAACTCCAATCCTGCCCGATCCATTCCTGCGGCCCGATTATTGGATCTATATCGATACGTCAAGGCGAGACAGCCCTATTTTAAAGCGATTCAATGGACGGCGTATTTTGTGTCGGAGCGACATGCTATACATCGTATCAATTAGTTCCATGTTTTCAGCTTCTTGTCATTTTCATTGAATTTTGTGATCGCATTTCTATTGCCAGAATTCACTCATCAAATTTGGCAAAGAAATTCAACGCTATAAGGGTGTATGGTTCTTTCTACAGGAAAAATATATAGCACTCGAGTGCAGTTTCAATGTCAGTATCGAATGCAATATTTTCCATATAAAAAAATCATGCCTTTATCACGTTGAATTTGTCCGTCAAATTCGGCAAGTGAACTCTTCAGTCTCGTGACAACAGAAACACGATCACAAAATTCGATAAAAATGACCAGTAGCTGCAAACGGAATTGATCGATGCGATTTATCGCAAGCCATTTTGACACAAATACGGCATCCATCTAATCACCTTACCCGTTCAATATTTCGCATTCCCCATATGCACTGAGAGGAATAGTTCTGTTCACAGGGCTCCCCTATACTTTCTTTGTTACAGAAAAGTACAGAAGTTTCTGTTATGAGGACAGAGTGCTGCATGCTTACGACCGAAGTTTTGTTCCCACAACAGAAAAGTTCTACATACGCGTTAAACAAAGAATGTGCACTGAAAAAAGAATCTCGGTGTATTTACTAAGAAAAGGGTAAATTTACCAAGAATTCAGGGTTCTATTTGATCCCAGTTTTTTCTTGGTAAAATTACCATTTATGGAATTGGTAATTTTACCGAGAAATCTAGGTAAAATTATTGACTTTCTCGGTAATTTTACTGGACCTCGGTAAAAACGCCAATATTTTTTATCGACTGTGGTAGAATTACCGAGATAAAATGGCGAAGTTACCGGGAATTGATTATCAATAAAAGTGGTATTCTTACCTGAGAAAAACAGTAAAAATTTTTTAAAAACCGGGTTTTAGGAAGCTTACCAGTCTGTCTCGGTAAAATTACCAAAAATTAGTAAAAAAAGTGAGATGGTAAAGGTACCAACGGACCTTGGTAAAAACGCCAAGAATTTTTTTTCAGTGTGCATCAGGAGCCTTGTGAACAGAAGGTTTTGTCATCAGCACCGATTATGTTTTGCATGTAGTATACTGTTTTAAATTTTCAATAATCTGTTTGCTGCATGGAACAGGTAGGTTCTTTTTAAAGGCGTCTTTTGGGAAAAGAGAAGCCCCTGCAAAATCGCACGACTTTTTTTCTCAATTTTTCACGTACAGTTTTACAATTTGAAACTTCCCGAAATCTTTCCACCCCGGCTCTCTACCATCCGTATCCGTAACGCGACGTCACGTCAGTCGTACAACCTCAGCGGAAACGAAACGTCACGGACGCGTCGCCCGTCGCATTGTCGGAGTTTTTTCCCTCACCCCCTGCCCCCCCCCTCCTGAATTCCGACGTGTTTTGATTCCGTCCCGAAGCAGAAGCGCAAGCAGCTCGCAAAATCAACACGGGGTAATTGCGTAAAGATGCGGCTAAAATTGTTAGTTTATATTCAATTTACATCTTAATAAAAGATAAATATTAGCTCCGAATTATGAAGACAGGCCTGATGGGAGCTTTTAAGCGTCTCGCCCCCGCAGGAAACCTAGCGTGCACAGCCGAATCCGTCCCCAGACGTCGGCAAAACAGCGTATCTCCATTTTCCGGGAGGCGTGGGATTATACGGACGCCGAAGGGCCGTTACGCTGTTTTGTCCGCGGCTCAGTCAAATCGTCCGCCGAACCGCGACGACGTTATACTTATCTTTTATTTATTTTTATTATTCCGGCCGCAGACTCGACATTCGAGGTTCGACCCCTCTCCTTATCTCCGTTTATAGGCATCTTTTTTCTCGCGAGGAAAAATATTAGTTTTGCCCCGTCTCCCGGCAAAGCGGGCTTGTATCACTCGTAATTGTTCCGCTTTTAGCCATTATTTCTCCGTCGCTTAGCCAGCCCGTACTCCGAATCGTGTCCTCTCGTGGACTTTAAATTCAATCTAAAAAATAAATACAAAATAAAGAGAGAACCTCCGGGTTGCTTCCATGGCTGCTGAACACGCAATTTGGACGTTGATTCTTCTACATTTGAATTCAGCTAATCTGTTAATACGTGATAAAGTCTAGTTATATGGGCCTTTGAAGAGAGAAAAATACAAATGAGATAATTGAGGGGACAAGTGGAATAAGTGCAGTTTTTTTTCTATATATTTCAAGAGATCCGTGATCAAAGTTTCAAAATGGCATGGGGCTTCATGGTGGAGAGAAAATTCAAGCTCACTTTTTATCCTTAAAAAATCGGATTTTAGTTGTAAATTTATCACAGAATATATCTTAACACCAATTTTAGTTGAAATCATTAATATTTCAATCCATCAGGAATGCTCTTGGGTGCAAAATGTAGGCAAGAGGACCAGTGCGAGGAGAAGGATGTGGTCGGAGCACGTTGACCGAATAGATGAAGAGAGATTAGCGAAAATTTGAATGACCGGACAACTCTTAGGACAAAATTGCCTGGACGACCGCCTGAAAGATGGGCACAAAGCTGGTTCTCTTTATGCTGTTTAATAGATTTGACGAGTCCTTTATTTTTAGTGATATTTAGACTTTTAATATTTATATAGTTTATTGTGCTCGATACTGAATGGCCTGCCAAGCAGGGCTTTGCCCTAGTCGTTAGTAGAAGAAGAAGAATATTTAAATCCTTTCAAAAACAGCACTTATTCCACTTGCTTTCCAGGCCCCTCAGTACTGCCGTGATAGCGAATAGAGCCGTAAGTGCAAAAATGAAGGTTATGAGAAAATGGGCCTAGAAGCTTCTGAGTGGAACAGTTTATTAAAAGAAACCTCCGTTCTTTGTCAAATTGCAACCAATCTTTCGATAGACTCTTAGAAATCATTTGGGGGATTAAAACTCGTCCGATTTTATTTTGAAAGTACATGAAAAAGGTAAAATCCAGTTTCATGTTAGGTTGGTATTTGGCAAGACAGCCGTAAGTGCTATCTTCTGCGTGCTTTTGTGGTAGCGTGTTGGACACACAACAAACACATTTTCAGGTTAGAAATCGGCAGATGAGGGCGGCATTCCTCTTGAAATCACTGTTTTCATTGGCTCTCATGCACCTACGGCTGTCTTGAAAAAACTATGTCATTTTTTGTGCACTTAAGGCTTTTTCATACGTCTTGTTTTCATTAAATTAGGATGAATTTTGCTGTTTTAGCTGTCTCAGTAATTTCATCTAAAAGAGTTTAGACGAATTTTGAAGAAAACTCGATTTTGAAAATTTTGCACTTACGGCTCTCTTCGCTATCACAGCAGAGTAATCATTCCGCAGCTCAGGGCGATTAGTTTTAAAATTGGCAACTGAGCGAAGGACGCGTGTTTATGTTATTTTCCAATATCGCCAACGGGTTGCCTTCAAGTCCATCCGATTGAGTTCACGAAAATTAATCCCAGAGGATCTTTTTTTCGCTCGTTTACGATATCCCCTAGTCCCACTGCTTCCGCCAATGATAGTTTCTATCTTTTATATTTTCCTCCAGATTTCTCACAACGATTCCCACAAAGCTTTTCCAGCGAGAGCTTCGGGTTTTATCCTCCGTGTAACATTTGTTTTCAGACGTCCTGGGGAAAACAATAGAAATTGCAACAGAAACGCTGCTCCATGTTTCGGTTCGGAGAATGTGTGGTGCAAGTGTTGCTTCATTAGCTCGAGAATTCGGGAGGCAACAAATGAAAAACAGAAGGAAGAAGATTGAATTAGTTTTCTCAGGGATTTTTCCTGGAAGATACTCCTCCAACTAAAAACAATTAAAGAAAGGAAAAAAAATAAAACGTTCGACGGAATCGTCTACTTGTACTTGCTAGAACATTTCTGGGACTTACCATATGATTATAAGCCAGAGGTTTGTTTTGAATTGATATTTTCAATCAAACTGTTCATAGGCGTTAAAATCAATAATTAATATTTTTAACATATTATCTAGATTAGTTTATCTTTGATTTTGTTTTTAAATTTTTTAGTCTGATAGATTTTTAGAAATCAGTGCACAAAACCCAAAATTGACACTAGACCATAGAAGAGAGTATCACAGCTACGAACGGTACGGCAGATAAAACGCTGAGAACATTCTGAACAAAACCGAAGCTAAGGCGATTTGTTGCTGTTTAAAATACATACTTCCGAAATAATGCTATTTTAAATTTGAATCTGTCATGTTCAGGGCACAAAATGGCCTAGTCGTAATGAATCTTACGCCTTCGTTCGAGACAGAAATATTTCATTAATCATGAACCGTTCATGAATTACTGTTTAAGAGAATGTATTATACGACGTTTTGTCAAAATCTTATAATCCGATTTTCCGACCCAACTCGATAATAATTGTTTAACTAAAAATTTGGCCGTGGACTAAGCCTTTTTAATAGGGCGGTCACTTCATTTTAACAATATGAATCTCACATTTTTAATTTTCAAACCATTCAATTTTTATGCGTTTTCAATGATAGAACCATCCAGATTCGAGCTTTAATTGCTAAATTCTCAATTTCTGATTTCAGTCACAGTTTCTGAAACAAAGCCACTCATGTTCACCTTGACATACATAGACAAACAAGGTCACCACGACCATACCGCGCTATTGAACATTGACTCCAAAGTCAGAGAACTCAAACAATAGGTATGACATCGGCTCTGAGTGGCGAGGCGTGAATGATCGATATCTCCCCATTATTGAAGCTGTGGTTAAGAATCGATTGTTAATATATTCGTCGCGAGAACCCTGTTTATCGATCCTTTTCCATAAGTTCACATGGCACATCAATCGATATATCGCCACTGGCAGCTTTACCGAAACGAGCGTGGTCTTTCCTTGCGTCAGAGGTACATCAATGTCAAACGAATTTACAAACTATTATTGCAAAATTTCATGGCCACAAGCTCATAAATTTTCATTTTTTGTCACATTTCGTTCTATCGTTCTACAGGATCGTCGACAGGTGACAGTCCCTAGATGAGCACACTCTATTTAGATTTTGGGAATGTGACTCAGGTTCTTTAATATAAAATGATATTGATTGTAAGTCAGCTTCTTTTGGCCTTCTTTCAATTTTTCAGGCCCCTTCATTGTAAGAGCTATTAAGTTCAGATCTGCTTTAGTTCGCTCAAAATTTTTTACTCATACTTCACTTTTACTTTTTAACGAGAGCACATCAGTAGGCTTAAATGAAACATTCAACTAATATCTCTCTTCGTAGCTCGGAAAAATCACGGCAGATTCACAACTGTTCATAATGGTTTACTCACATAGAAAAGTCAGTGAAAAAGTTGCAACGTCACAAATTGAGTTATAAATGATTTTTAGCTCATCGTTTGTGAACTGACAAGTTGCAACTGCGTTCGCGATTGAGTGTAATCTTAACGGTAATCGTAATCTTGTACAATCAAGTCGACGCGTTATTGGTGAAGGCGCACTGAGCAACTATTCCACCACGGAGGTATTGCACAGTATCAGACGAAAATGCAGGCGCACTAACGTACGTAAATTGACCAGTATCCTATACGACTGTGTCGACGCGAGGCTGACGGATCCTCCATTTCATTTTCTTCATGCAACACACAATTCTACATGTCTTTTAAAATAACTGCGGGATTATTTCGCGGAAAAAATTTCTAATGAGAGGCCCTTTTGATCCTAACCGAATTTCTTTTAAAGTGACTATTAAGACGGCGGAAAAGAGATGAAGTTGCGCCACGCGCTTACAGTGAAGCCGGGCATCACGAAAATTGTCTCAACGTTCTTGAAAATTTTAAGCTAACGAATGACCTTTTCCTATAGCATGGCAGTATATACATACAACATTTATTTTTATTTACTCTGATTTTAAGATAAAATCACATCAACTCAAAATCTTATTGGAGTTGAATGAGCTCAAATTCTTTTGAGTTGAATAAGCTCAAAGTTTGAGTAAACGATTTTTCCAGTGTCGATTACAGGGATCAGAATAAAAACTGGAACCTAAATTATAATCAGAACCGGTATCAGAGCCTGAGAATTGCGTATTTTGGGCGGTATTAGATACAAAACTAGCACCTACACCAAATTTTTAATCCTTTAACTCCTATGGACGAGAATTCTCGTCCACTCGTAACCGCACTGGGACCCTACGGAAGAAAATTCTCGTCGAAGAACTTCAAAAAGCTTCTCTTTTGGTGTAATTTATTTATTCATTTATTTGTTTTTAAACAAAATTGCGTTGGTAATTGATTTCGGGTGACTAATCTTCTTTCCTCCATATTTGAGGATATGACACACAAGACTCAAGCTTTTTGACTGAGAACTTAGCAATAAAGGTAAGGAAAATAAAAACATTCATTTTTGCATGGTTTCCCATTCCTAACCTAAGCTGAGGGAGTACAGCGTGAACATCCAACTGAGAAGTCAAAGGGTCAAGCGATTAAAACTGTGAGCCGAAAGAACTGATCCAAATTTGTTCCTCAGAAATTTTGCGGGTTGATTGATTTCATCTAAATTTTTCATTACTCAAGTCCATTAAAATTTTAATCTCCTTGGTAACGAATGATAAATAACGGAGGAAGTAGTAGCAGCTGAAATTTCAATCATTGCAGTTTTTGAAAAAGAGAAAGAAAATGTTCGCTACAAATTCACTTCATTCAATCATGCATAAATAATGTCGAAGTTTGCTCGTTGTGTTTGATTATGTGACTATAACTTTGGAGCACATATTTTGAAATCAATTTTAGAACCGGATTTGACCTGTTATAGCTTCGCAGCACATAGGCGTAGCTAGGTCATTTTTCTGGGGGGGAGGGGCTGGCCCCCCACCACTGGTGAGTCTGGGGGGTATGGAATATCCCCCAGCTCCATGGGAGGTCCGGGAAAATTTTTGAAATTTTAACTCTATTTGAGTGCATTTCGAGGCACTTGTGGCGCTAATCTTCCTTCAATTACTGCCTAAAAATCACCCAGTTTTATGCATTTTAAGGTTAAAATACTTTGAAATTGTTGCATTCAACAGGTTATAATATGTATAGGCATATGTTAGGCATGGTTGACTAACATACTGAATACATACTAACATACTACATGTTTACTAATTGCCGAAATGTTTACTTTCTATTTGTGACGCATGAAAAATGCAAAAATTAAAAGGTAAAGAAGAAAAAGAAAACACTGTTTGTAATGCTTCTTTTAATGGTGTCAGCTTGCTGCGTGCGGTAAAATGAGTAAACTAACAATGTGTTGCGTTCAGTTAGGTCACGCAACTAAACTAACCTCCCGGCAAAGCGGGAGGTATCGCCAGATTTGAAGGCGTTCTAAGCGTTCGATTGGGTCACGCAACTAAACTAACCTCCCGGCAAAGCGAGCGGTATCGTCAGATTTTAAGGCGTTCTAAGCGTTAGGTTGGGTCACGCAACTAAACTAACTTCCCGGCATAGTGGGAGGTATCGCCGGATTTGAAGGCGTTCTAGCGTTCGGTGGGTCCGCCTAACCTCCCGGCACGAGTTCGCGGGGATGGGTCACGCAACTAAACTAACCTCCCGGCAAAGCGGGAGGTATCGCCAGATTTGAAGGCGTTCGGTTGGGTCACGCAACTAAACTAACCTCCCGGCAAAGTGGGAGGTATCGCCAGATTTGAAGGCTCTCCCGGCGTTCACAAACGAACTGTTGACTAAGCGTTCACTAAAACTTGCCAGGTTCCAAAAGATTTTCAGGCAGAACCAACATTTATTTCAGTCATATAAGATTAAGCAGACGACTCCGATCTGAGCCTTATAAATACATTATATCTTTTGCACCAAGGAACTAAAAGTTCTGGCTCATCCAAAAAAAACACCTATCTGCACCTATCTATCCCCTCTGCAAGAGACTACGCAGCAAATCTCAGAAGCGGAAGAGGGTTCGGTTCTGAATGGATTGCATTTTGCTAAAAGGAACCAAGAGAATTCCAATGTTGCCAATCTTGTGCAACTTTTTTACCCCGCAAAATGAATTCAAGAAGAAAATTACCTATGTAACTTTAAGTTTTTGCATGATTTCAGTAATTTTTTTCAATGATTGTAAGTCGCACAATCCTAGCAACATTGGAATGCTCTTGGTTCCTTTTTGCAAAACACGATCCAAATATCAGCTCCACTCCTCATCCCTCGTTGATTCGAGGAATCAGAGTTGAGCTTTGAAAGTTCACTGATTCAGGCTGGAAATCGAACACGTGGATGCAAGTTTGGAAAAGAACTGCAACAAAATCTCGAATTTTATTTGCAAAAAGAACTTATGCCATTCGACATTCGTAGCTCTGCAGCGGGAGAAACTTTCGTGAATGTCTCCAAAATATCCGAGATTATCTTGCGCGAGTCGGACCATGTCGTCATAAATAGTGGATACCTGCTCCAAGATGAAGATCTCCACTTAGCCTCGCCGGGAACTATATGAATAAATAAAGAGGTGATTTTCCGACGGTTTCAGTTTATAAGCTTGTAATCTCTGGGAAAACTTCTCGGTAGGGAAATTCTGCGTTGCCAGCCCATGCCATGAGAAACAGGATTTTAATTGGCGTTGGTCTGTGCCAAGTTGCTCAAGTTTTGAACTTTTGAAACCTCAGTTATGAATTCCTAACATCGAAGGCTTCCAACTATAGTGATTCATTTATATACAAGTCCTACAAATCTATATAGATAAAACTGTAAGGGTCGAAACCTTGTGATCCTTAAATCTGAGGAACTGCCGGGCCGATTTTCTTGATTTTTGTTGCAAAAGAAAGCTTTTGATGTTCAGATAATACAAAAAATACGAAACTTTCAATATCCGCTCTCAAAAGTTTTCTGGAGTTTTTCAAACTTTTATCCCCCAATCTTTCCCTATGAGAGTGACCTCTGTGTGTCTGAGTCACTCTATGCAAGGTATACTTGCTGATTGGTTCATAACTACTCACTTCTCATGGAAGGGGTAAAACGCTGATGCATTGAACGTCTGTACATACACCACTCACTGTGTACCAGAGCTGAAAGCTGATTGGCTAACCATCTAAGAACTGTTTGAAGCTGTGGCAAAGAATCGATTATTAATGTGCTCGGATCAAACGCCCTGTTTATTGATCCTTTTCCATTGGTTCAAATGGTAGATAGGTCGATAAATCGCACTGAAAAAAAAATCTCGGTGTATTTACTAAGAAAACGGTAAAATTACCAAGAATTCAGGGTTCTATTTGATCCCAGTTTTTTTTCTTGGTAGAATTACCATTTATGGAATTGGTAATTTTACCGAGAAATCTCAGTAAAATTATTGACTTTCTCGGTAATTTTACTGGACCCCGGTAAAAACGCCAATATTTTTTATCGACTGTGGTAGAATTACCGAGATAAAATGGCAAAGTTACCGGGAATTGATTACCAATAAAAGTGGTATTCTTACCTGAGAAAAACAGTAAAAATACCGATTTTTAGGTAAGCTTACAGTCTGTCTTGGTAAAATTACCAATAATTGGTAAAAAAAGTGAGATGGTAAAGGTACCAACGGACCTTGGTAAAAACGCCGAGAATTTTTCTTCAGTGCGCAAAGCACGCCACGTCACTGTTTCAGCCATATTTTGCAATACGAATAAATCTTTGAACTTATCCCACATTGTCATCCAGGAACTTTGACGGAAAATTTCGATAGACATTCTGAAACGTCGGGGTGGGATCAAAACACTAGGGTTTCCAATGGCTGGATTTTTGGCGGTCTGGAAACCAAATCTGACACCTAAGGAATGATCCCACCCCTTCCGTGGGACCACTGATGAATACTCAGGGTCTCTCCGCGAGACAGGGAACTATATAGAAACGTCAGAGAGGACAGAGGGATGAGAGGGGGAGGGAGGCATTGTGTAACTCGAACACCTTCAAATTCAAAGCTTGGAACTCCGTGCGAAGACGGGCTGGAAAATATTTCATCATTTCGTAACTACACCGCAAGACGAACTCCGCTACCCGCGGAGCTCCCTTGTCTCCAGGGTTCACGTGAGGTTGGAGTTGTTTCCTCAAGTTGGCGGAGCGACGATTCGTCTGAGCTTGACGAGTAGACTTGCGAACGGATCGGAAAGTGTGATCTCGAAATTCAAAGTGACGTATTGGGTATCGGGTTCCGCTCGTTTTCGGGAGGGGCGTCCGGTCGTCACACAGTGGATCGAGTCAATAGGAGAGGTCGGACAAAATTTAGAAACTTTAAACGCTTATAACTCCGTTTATACAGAACTTTGAGGATCTAAAAGTGGTCCCATTGGTTACCTCATGGAATTTGATTCTAAAATCACCCCTTGATATTTAAAATGTGACTAAATAAACATCAAAATTTGCAGTTTTAGTCACAAATTTCATGTTCAACCTTTCTAATTGACTCGATCCACTGTGCGTCACTGGAAAATTCCGATAACCCTTTTTCGAGGGTTCTCTCTGGCGCCTGGTGTCCCCTACCGTGCCCCCCCATCAGCGGGCCGATTATTGAAACTGATAGACAAAGCGACAGACAAAGAAGACATAGGGAGTATAGAGCGATCCTATTGGTTGACATGGTTGGTTCTTATAGATAAGGAAGAAAATACCATTTAATTAATCCATTACCTACCTCCTATGTCCATTGCCACCCCCGCTTCCACCAATAGGATCCCTCCAAATCCCTTTTGTCGTCTTTGTCTATAGCTTTGTCTATCAGTTTCAATAATCGGCCTGCTGTTGCCAATGCATGTGGGTATGCTGCCGTGCTAAGAAAGAACGCCGGATGAGCCTTCAGACGTTGCTAAGTTTCCTCCGATAAAAACCGAATTTACTGAGAAAATTGCGAATATTATTTTCCAAAATTTTCAGACAATTTTGTACGCAATTTAATCTAAAATATCTGAAAATTTCAAGGAAAAATATGCATGAATGTTATCAAAAATACATGTTTTATCAAGGGAAATTTGGCAGCTCTCGAATGTTCATACGGCGTTCTTCTTCAGCACGGCAGTATGATAACCGGTGTCGATTCGATCGACATGAATCGATCAAAAAAGTTAAAATGTAAACCGATCGATCGACAATCGTGAATCAATCGAAAAACCCGCGAATCAATCGACTAACTCGTAAATCGATCGACAAACTCGTGAATCAATCGACAACTCCGTGAATCGATCGAATTTCATCGCTAGAAGCGGTGTCGATCGGCTCACGTTTAAACTTTTAGATCGATTCATGTCGATCTAATATCGACATCGGTTTTTTAATATTTTGTCGATCGAATCGCTGTCGGTCGATTCACGTTTTCATTTTTGGATCGAGTCATGTCGATCGAATCCATGCAAAACAGGCGGGTTGTTAGAGAACGGTATAACAGGGGCTTAAGAGTTGGCGTACTTTTGGTAAAAACAGCAGGAAGGTCATGTTATTTTGGGAGAGGCTCTTATACTTACTATACTGCCTTGTGCAAACAAAATGGTGCTCCTCGCTGCTCGTGACTAATCTCAAGATCTTTGTTTGTTTTTTATTGAAAAAGTAATCAAGCAAGTATGCATGCAGAATTGCAGAGGATTCCACATACGATTGTCTTGCTCAAAATGAAATTTACATGCATAAAGATTAAAATTCGTCGAATTTCAACTACTTTTCTTTGGGTGATTACTGAACATTTTACGAAATGTAGGACTTCTTTGGTCGAATTTTCTGCTTGAACCGTAGTTGAGAGGCTTAGAGGACAAGGCGCGTAAAACACAGTTTTTGAAAAAATTGAGATTTTAACGATTTTAACTAAAGCTACTCTTAATGCATATTCTGTGAAAAATTCGCTCCCAAAATCCTATTTTTAAGCATCAAAAAGTCAGTTTGAACTTTCTTCCCGCCATGAGGATCCGTGTAATTTCGAAAGTCCAAACACGTATTTTTTGAAATAGCAAAAACGCCACTTATGCATCTTGTCGTCCAAGCCCCTCGTTTATCTTTTTCGGCTTCACTTGACTTTTATGCTGACATTTCCATTACATCTCCCTCTTCAATTTTCTTAATAGATGTAAGCAGAACCTTTTCCGAGCAGACTGTAAGTCATAAATTCAGGAAAAAGAAATAAGGCAAAAAAGAAGAAGAAGAAAAAAAAGATCCATGCATTCGTGTTCGGTTTCCGAGGGAAGGTAAAAGCATGCATGCAGTGGATCGGAACTCAGTTACGTAGAGATTTGACGGTGCTCCCGCGGGAGATAGAAAGTTTCGACTCACGAAGGCAAAGGAGGGTTAATAAGGGAAGCGGCAGGGGTCTACAGGAGGGTTATTCTAATGACTGGTTTGAATAACATTTAATTTTCCCGGATGCCCCCGCTTATCCCGTGCCAGGATGACCATGGCACTGTCATTTTAGCCACCGAACACATGCAAATCAACTGTCAACTGTTTCTATAGCACCGACCAAAACATAGGAGAACGGAAGCCCCTTAGTCTTAATTTTAAACCCAAGACGCAAATACCGTGGCTATGGGGATTCTACTGTGTACAGGAAGAACGCCTTATAAGCCTTTATACGTTGTCAAACTTTCTCTAGAATTATTAACCATAAAAACTAAGGAGACTGGAAATGATAGGCAGCACCTATTTACTCAGTGAGACATGATTAAATGCTCTCTCACGCTTCATGCGTGACATGTACGCATTTTTTAGGTAAACTGCGAATGTTTAGCGATTTTTTTTTGTGAATTTTCGTTTTTGTGAATTGTGCATTTCACCACGTACATACTGATACGTCTAACTGTTTGTTCTCTCTTAATCCTTGGCAGTGAAGTGGCGTGCTATGCGATATATCGATTTATCTGCCATTTATACATATGGAAAGTAATCGATAAATATGGTGTCAATGGATAATACACTAATCACCCGGTGGTTAAATTAGCTTTTCACTATTGTAAAATATACATTTGAAACATTTCGAACATATTTTTTAACAATTTGATTGTTAAATCAGGATTTGTTGCAATGGACCAGCAGACAAGGTACGAATTTAAGCATTCTGATACATGATCTTGACCAGAATTTCACGTAAAACACGATTCGCGCAACGAAAATGACTGAAATCAACTCCTTACGAAGATATAAACGCTTTTATTTCACATTGGTTACGACGAATTCGAACTGCCCGCTCACAAGAAACTCAAAGCTCTACGTGAGTCAAATCGAGCACTCCAACGGTTTCAGCAAGCGAGTTGCGGAGAATTTAAGTTTTATGTTGACGAGTTTCTCGAAAGAAAAATAAAATTTCTAAGGAAGTCTGCAACGTCGCAAATGGAGAAACGTCGTCTCTCATTTTGCCCGAAAATATGTACGTATAAAATTGAAGGCATTATGACTGGCCTCTCTCAACTTGTATTCGTCTGTAACGATGAAGAATGGGACGCGTCTGCTACGGCGCCTTGATACAACTATACAACCTCGACGGATGTCCGTATTGCGTTCAAAAAATTGAAGGCGTTTTGACTTCCTACGCATAATACCTGTAGTTGATTCGATCGACAAACGCGTTGGTCGGCGGTGACGGGGACTTGATGCAACTATTTATGCTTGTTGAGGGGGAACTAACTAGTGTTAACGACGGCGCAGAGATACAACTATTCATACTTGATGGATGTCCGTGCTGCATCTGAAAAATTGAAGGCGCTATGACGCAAAGCGTGAGTTCTCAATGCTCTGCTATATGCTGCCAATGAGGTGTCGCTCAGATTCGGGAGAAAAGTTAAAAAAGAGGCCCGAATACGTCTTTCTTGTCGTCGGCTGTGTTGACACTCGTTCTTCCTTCTTTTTTCAGGTTCTTGCCTGATTCTTTTTTAGGATGGATTTTTAGACCCACGTCTTAAGCTCGTGTAAACCGCAACACCGACACGGTTCTTGTGGAAATAATGGTGCTTGGATGCGTCCAGTGGCTTTAATTTTTTTTGTTTTCTTTAATTTCAGAAGTCTGTCGGTCACTTCAATACGTTCAATTTTACAATTTTTACTCCGTACGATTAATAAACTTTGAACCTGAAAATAGCGTAAACTTGTGCTGCTTTGCCAAAATTTTCTGAACCCCTCTCCAGGGGATGCCCCATCAGGAAATATCACATTACGCCCCTTTAACCAGCTCAAGGGTCTACGCCCTCAGATGCGAGCCAGTCCGACCCTGGTTGTGCGCATTGTGTTTTACATGAAATTTTGGTTCAGAAACATGTATCGGAATGCTGCAATTCGTACCTTGTCTAGTGGTCCATTGTAAAAATATTTTTTCCCGACTTTAAAGTCTTAAGGGAGAAAGTACGTGCCGATCAATTCCTTCCGAAAGTGCGATAGAGTTTTCATCCGTTTTAATTCAGTCCATATTCTTCCGGAAGAGAGTATCGGGGTCCAGGCTCTCCCAGGTGCCCGCGCCCGCAGTTCAGCCATGCTATAAGGAAGCACGCCGTATGAACATTCGAGAGTTGTCAAATTTCCCTTGATAAAACATGTATTTTTGACAACATCCATGCACATTTTTCCTTGAAATTTTCAGACATTTTGGATTAAATTGCGTACAAAATTGTCTGAAACTTTTGGAAAATAATATTCGCAATTTTCCCAGTAAATTCGGTTTCTGTCCGAGGAAACTTGGCAACGTCTGAAGGCTCATACGGCGTTCTTCCTTAGCGCGGCAGAGTTGCTCAGCAAGGCGACTCATTATTGGCAAAGACTCAATTACAGGACTTTCTTCCACGTTATTTAACCTCAAAGCAGTAAAAGCGCTAATTAGCCGGGGCCATTGTGCAGCCGAGCGCGGTTTTTGCTTGCTTCGGGCTTTCGGGTCGTCCGAGGGACATAAGTGTTTATTTACGGCCGTCAAGATGTCATACGTTACGGAGCCCCGCAGGGACTTTCGCGGCGCGAGGAGGGGGAACAGGGATTTTGATTGATGATACGGTTTTAACACCATCTCCGCTTCAGCTCGGATTTCTCCCGAAGTCACTTATCTACTTCCAATGAGCCCCCTCCTCACCTTCCCGAACATCCCTCGCTAACTGATACGTTCACGCAGAACCTCCGGGGGTGGGGATTGGGTGGGGGGGGGGTTGACAAGAACGCGGTAATTTTTGATAGAAAGTTTAGCTGAGGCATAAATATTTGATGTGCGGGAAAAACTCGAAGTTTTCCCGATAAACCCGGTGAGGCATAACATTACTCTGCCGTGTTAAGGAAGAACGCCGTATGAACAATCGAGAGTTGTCAAATTTCCTTCGATGACTTGTTTATTTTTGAGGCAAGTCATGAATACTTTCCCTTGACATTTTCAGGAACTTTTAGGAGAAATTGCGAACAGAAGTATTCTAAAAATTGGAAGAAAAATATTCATAAATTCACCAGGAAATTCGTGTTTTATCAAAGGAAATTTGGCAACGCCTGAAGGTTCATACTGCGTTTTTCCCTAGCACGGCAGTACTGTACTTTGATTTCTGAGGGTCGCGGAAGTGTTGATGATTACGGTAGCTTCACAGAGGCAGATCACCCTTGTTAAAGAAAAACACCGGATGCATATTCGAATGTTACTAAATCTCTGTCACCTGGAAATGTATCTTTTTTAAGAATATCATCCATATTTTTTTCTTTTTTTTGATTTTAAGAAATAGTACAGTTCTTGAAATTTAATGGCGAATGAAATTCTCTAAAAATTGGGAGACACGCATTCACCAGTTTTTTTTCTATCAAAGGAATTGTAGTTTTGTTTGCGGGCTCATACGGCGCTAGTCCTTAGATCGGCAAAGCAGGTCGATTATTTTTGCATTGATTAGGGGGAAAATGCTATTCTGAGGAAAAACACACTGTGGAAGAATACCTAAAAAAGAGGTTAGGAGAAAGTGTCCCGGTACCTAAAGGGACTAGGGTCTCCCCCCCCCCCCAAAAAAAAAAAATTATAGAGAAATCGA
Organism: Bemisia tabaci; assembly: GCF_918797505.1. NCBI lineage: Eukaryota > Metazoa > Arthropoda > Insecta > Hemiptera > Aleyrodidae > Bemisia > Bemisia tabaci. The sequence goes on along the minus strand of NC_092794.1, from coordinate 12,208,407 downwards.
GTTACCCCAGGAGCAATTACAAAAATTGCGAAGTTCTCTCTTCGTTCTGCAAAATTGTCAGTTTGCAGATAGGCGGTATTGTCCAATCTGATGAAATGTATTATATTTAAAAGATTGGATGAATTTTTAGGGAGTGGTCACCGTAGAAAAATAACGCACTAACAAAACATAATACAGCCACACATGCAATATGCCGAAAAATACGTCCTCCCCATAAATCACGAAAAATATTTTTTGGTAGTTTAATGCGTTAGTAACATTATATTCTAAATGTGATGGAATGACTTGCCAAATCGACAATTGAATGTACATCAGTTATGATTACAAAACGTAACACTCTTTACCCCGCCATTGCACTCGTAACTCGTATCCTTGACATGCTGAAGTAATGGTTGCGGCAGATCTGATTGCAGGCTGAGGGTTTGAGTGAGGAGATTCGAAACAAGCTAAACGAAATTGAATAGGTGTAGTTAAAGTTGCGGCAGCCTTGATTGCAGGCTAAAGATTTGAACGGGGGCATACGTTCGACCAAGCAAGATTTCTCTCTGAATTCTTTCGAAAATGTCCCCACAAGGATTTTTAGTATTAGTTGCACTGCAAATCAAACCTGAATTTTGTTCTTTTTCCTTTGCTTTTTATTTTTTGCTTCTTCTTCTATTCCATTATGTATATGCATCTTTCTGGGGAGTTGGCAATAATATTTCCTTTATGTACACTAATTATTAATAATCGGTTTTGAGCGTACCCTACTTAACATACTTCGAGGGCTAAGGAGCAATACCGCCGAACTGAGAATTTTGGCAAAAGTAAGTTTTCGACTTTGCCGCATTCTTCATTATAAAATACGCGAGCTGATTGTTTTTTCCCCCAATTCTGTAGGGGAGCGCTGGAATGACGCTGGATTGTATAAAAAAATTGCAAATCTTACCTCAAACCTACAATAATTGTGAAGTTTTCTCTTCGTCCTGCAAAATTGTCAGTTTGCTTAGAGGTGGTATTGTTTCTTAGTCATCGATTTGTGTTCTTGTGTTACTTATCGATAATACAGGAAGTGAAACACAATCATTGGTTGTGATCTGTCCAAACCGAAACTTTTTTCTTTTTCAATATTAACCGAAATATTGCGCTTAGAAAAATTTGGTTCGTGACGTCATCCACCGCAGCAGTGACACCCTTGGCTCACCAAGGGTGCTTGCTTCCACCTTGCTTTGCTTTTCTTTGGAGTTTCACGTTGAGCAACCTGTGCAGTGCTAAAAAGTGTATCACCTCACCGGTTGATGAATCCAAGGTGGAAGAGATAATGGCATCCGTAACCGCGCGGTGGATGAAGTCATAAGCATTTTTCAAAGCGTGATATCTTGGTTAATATTGAATCAGAAAATTGCCTTTCGGGCAGATCTTTTAATTTTCAGCTAATCTTCACGAATCAAGGATCAAAACGCGGTTGAGTGACCAGTGCAACTGATGCATTGTAAAATGTAGTTCAATGATTGACTCTAAATTATTTCAATTGTACGTATTTCTGCCAACCGGAACCAGAGACAGGTGGGAAAGAAGGGGTGTGCTTGTTAGCCAAGGGCCGCAAGTATGAGTGGGAATTATAAAGCGCCAGTGACGTCAGCGGCAACGAAGCCGTCTCCGTTGATGCTTTTGGTCGGCATTAACTCATAAGCCCTGTCCTCAACGCTCTTTCGCCATACCAACAGCTCATAAGTGCCGTATTCAGTTGGCAAATAGTCCCGTTTGACAGAATGTAAAATCCTGCTTTTCAATTTTTCCAAAGGGGATCACGCCCACTTTAACATCGTTTCTTATGCAGCTTTGTAGAGCACACCCCATCTTTCTCACTCATCTATAGCTCCGTTTGGCAGAAGTACGTCCAATCGCCTATCAGCTAGAGTCTCATTCGACACGATCCGAAAATCAATTAACTCGACTCATCCTGGATACAGAAGCAGAATATTATTATTTTAACAGCGTGACCAATTTGCCGAGGCATCAATGGAGGTGATGGGCAGTCTCACACGTTCATACCTCGAAAAAAGGTACTCTACTCAAAACACCCCGATTGTTGGCGCGTTTGATGGGAGTCAGCCCTTTGGCTCGGGACGGTTCTAATGATTCCTGCCATTCATGCTCTCATCTCCTCGGGGAAAAATGAGGCGAGAGAGCGGCGATGATTTCCGCGGTTCCAGTGGTCCCAGTCATTGTGGCATTGTCAGTCGGACGCTTCTTCCGCGCGCGGGTGGGCCCCTCAGCGCCCTGGAGGCCTCCACAGCGCGGATCTTCCCATTGTCCCGCGGGTCCGGGTTCGTATTCGGGCAAACCCCAGCCGCGCGCCTGCGTCGCGGGAAGCTTAGAATTCCGGTAGCATTTACACACTCATTCATCTCCTTGTTTGAAAATATTTGTATATCTTTCACGAATTCGTCTCATTCGCGGTTTTCAACCTGTTCACCCCGTGGCCTGGGCTTCCTCCACCTCCACCCTCCGCCCCTCCGCGACCAGCGATCTCTATTGTGGTCGCTGGTGTGATCGCTTGGTGGAAGAGGATACTGGTACTGGTTTCACAATCTCGCCGTTGCCATGTGCTGCGCTTATGTCACTGTCCCGCTCAAAGCAATTTTTCAGGAGAGCAATCACTGGAAAAAAAACACATTGGATCTAGAGTCCAGACTCTTAAAAACATTGACAAGAAAAAATACTCTTGATTCAATCAGATTCAAGCTTAAATCAAAAGGAAATCCGCTCAAATTAGGAGGCTGGGTTCTTGATTTAAGCTTATAAATCTGATTGAATCAAGAGTATTTTATCTTGTCGATGTTTTAAAGACTCTGACTCTAGATCCAATGTGTTTTTTTTTTCCAGTGATGGAGAATTTGCACGAAGTGTCATAAAACAAAACATTGATAAATTCTTTAGTTAAGAGCCGCAGTAAAAACAACAATAAAGAAGTAAGAAAATAATTTAAACACAAGAATTCAGCAACACTTAAAAATAAAATCATATAAACAGGAAATCAATTAAAACTACGATTAAGAAGGAAAGTATACGGATCATAAATTTCGAAAAGTCTAGAAATCATTGGATTGAACATCCCTTCACTTGAGATTTATTGAAGAGCTGATTTCGTGGTATTTTTTCAAAATTTCTTTCTTATATGGGAAAAAAGTATAAGAATATATTTAAAAATGAGAATATGCACCGCCTAATGATGTTATCTGGCGGCATTTTCCATTTGAACACGTGTATTATGGCCGATTAAGTTATTTTGTCATATCTCCTCCGATAAATGTCCAATTTATAAACCAAGGGCCAAGGGTATCCTCGTGTTCAGTTTACTCAGTAGTTTCTACTTAAACACGAAATTCATCCAATTTTAAACGCCTACAAATTCCCTATTGGAGGAAATATAAATATGGCCATATAAGGCCAATCTTCCATCTGCAGATCATGTCTTTGCGCCTTTGGCGCGCCCTTTTTCCAAAAAATGGCAAAAAAATGATGGAAAATAAATCAATTATTTTTAATTTCTCTACATTTACCCAGCGAGTTAAATCGACTCTGAACCAGAAAATAGCGAAAAATTGATCTCGGAGTGGTCTGATTTTTTTCAAAATTTTCGAACCTCCGTACCGTATGGGGTGTCTTGGTGTCTCCCCAACCTTTCAGCCGAACTATCACAATAAGTCCCAGCGGTTGAGACATTGACCAAGGATCGATTCATGTTTTGTCTATAATTTGATAGATTTCAACAACTGAGTAGAGATAACGTAAGGAACGAAAACCGTGAGATCATATCGCCGAGCAGGAACATCTTGCATGATTGTGACCAACGCTGTCTGGTGTTGGTCATGGCAACGAAATGGCAGAGATAGGTTGCCTAAGAGGTCTAGATACGGCATCCCCACGCAGAAACCTTGTAGTTGACGTCCAGTCATTTTCTGCCTTAGTCTACTCAAGATGGAAATCACAACATTGCCATACCAATAGGACCTCTGGTCGATGGCAATGGCCGACTAGGTGTCGAACCTTGCTCCTTAGACGATTTGTCTATGATATTTCAACCAATCAGCCCGCAGGGCCTGAGCCCATAGAAGTGAGCCAGTGCGGCCGTGCGTTGTGGCAACATGGATCGAAGCAATGGGGCCAAGGGAGGCACAAAAGAAGTGGAAGAAGTATCTGTAGTGCGCTGCCGAGATATCATGACGAATCCTGGATGACTTCAATATTCGAATGTTTATTCTTCCCTGCTGCGGTTCCTTGTTCTCTGGTCCCTTTGACGCGGTCTCCTAAGATGCGTGGAGACAGTGCGAATCCCCCGAGGGGACCCTGCAGCTTCCATGTCTTGTGGAGTCTTGTCACATTAGATAATGGGTGGATTGTGAGTGAGTGAGTCACACCACAAAACAACCTCTCGTTCCTTACCTCCGAGGCGCACGAGGCTACGACAATTCTTGCGGGGAGCGGCCGATGCGCGGAGGAACCACGTGGGTGATGTGCCGTAGAGAAGAATGCTGCAACAAGTCAACAATAAAATAGGTATAATAAAAACGAAAAATCTATAAATAAATCGTGAGGTTTGCTTTACATATCGATGCGTAAACTCCTAAAACCACACATCTTGACTGTTATATTCTGGTGTGCTGGAGAACGCTGTATACTTTCCGATGTCGCCAAATTTCATCCGGTAAAACGCAATTTTTTTTGAAAATGTACGGATCGTCCTCTCTAAGATTTTGGGAGACTTTTGTTTGCAAATTGATTTAAAAAACATCTAACAATTTTTAGGAAAAATATTCATGACATCTCTTGGACATGATTTTTTATCGAGGAAAAGTTACGGTAGTATCGCATTGTGTCCTCGTATTTCATAAATTGGATAGCGTTACGCAAATCAAAGAATACATTCATTCATTGAGCATTTTTAAAAAATACCTATCTGTAGAGTATGATGTCTCTGATATATGCGGACACACGATAAGTGCCAGAAAAAACACTCAAGGCTCCTGCAATCTCTATGGCTACTTAAGTGCATCTTAATCGTCCTGTGGATGTATTTGCTGAATGCAATCCCCCATTCTGCCGTGCAACGCAAAAACGCCGTAAACGCCATTTTACATTTTTTGGAAACAATGTATCATAGCAGAAAAACTTGTGTACTTTGGGACAATGTTTTTACAGAATTCTTTTGCAAATACTATCAAGAACTTAACTTGAAATTTTGAGGGACATGGGTAAAATAGTTTTTATTTTATAAAGGGTTAAGTTCCAAAAAAAGAGGGAAAATCTTGATGGATCTACGGCGTTCTTGCTTAGCACGTTAGCATTGGATACAGTCTATATCAATATCGATAAAATCAGCCTTTATCGACAAACTTTTACCCAAGTTCCTCCGCTAGAAAGATATATGATATTTTTAAAAGGACTCCATGTAGAGGAGCTTGGTCTGCTTAATCCAGCCATTGCCACCCTTTTCGGAAGGTTCAACCCAACTTTTCATTGCTTAAGCGTGGGATATTCTCAGGACAAAATTCTACAACTAATCCATTTCCTCGTGTTAAAAGTTAGAGGTCTGAGTGGCACTGAACTGGATCGGAAGGAACTTGGGACATTTTGAAGGTACAGCTCAATCGGACAAATTCTCTATGTTTACAGAGCGGCCAGGGCGATAATCACACTGGCTACTTTCGTTCTCTTAGACTTAAAAGGTCCAACAATAATGATTGATGGATTTCCTGCGGGGGAAACGAGAAAGAGAAAAATTGAAGTCCATCGCTGATAAAACGTTCCTGATCACCCGCCAATCGTTCCGTCTATGGCAGACACTATTGCCTTGTTTATTTGATTTAATTTTCAATATGAACATTATTAGGCCGTAGGATCTAAGGATTAAGAGTTCAAAGAAAAATGCAGGGGCCTATTGTAGAAATAAATAATAGATGAGCAATTTTTCGAAATTCCCCTTGATGACAAGTGTCTCTTGAATGACGTTCGCAGTTTTTAGCTCGAAACTAGTCAAGAGATGCCAGACCGAGGGTTCTAATTCCAGACAATTTAAATTTTAAACGGGAAGTGTTCTTTGTAAAAAAACTTCAGTGGGTATTTCGATGTTGAAAGTCGAAAAGTATGCGGGTCTTCATTAATTAGCATGCGACGTCACGGAACTCTTATGTGCTTTATTTGATCCATAAGAAAATAAATTAACAATATCACCGCATTTTTACGAATTTCTCTTAATCGTCAAAGAATATTTTGTAAAAACTTCAAAGAAGTTTTCCTGTTAAATAAATAAATAATATATCAGAGCAACTTTGGAAACGCAACGCGATCAAAATACGAGGTTTTCGATTTCCACCATAGATTGTTTATTGGCTTACATGAATTCCACTAAAAGTTCGTATTTGATTTACTATACTACAACCATTGGAAGTCCTCGAGTAAAACTGTTGCCATTTTTAGAATTATTCATCGTGTCGAGCGGAAAATTTCATCCCGAGAGTTACAACAGTTTTTTTATGAGGGGGTCACAGTGAGCGTTTACGAGGAAAATCGTCGTTTTTCAGACAAAAAACGTAGCTCGATTTCAGTGTTGCAAAATTGACTCAATGAATCAATATCATACAGGAATATGACAGTGCAATGACAGTCTTAGTTTTTCATGATTTTTGTAAATCATCGGAAAATGCATGTGCTATTTTCTGTTGGATATACCTAACAGTTTTCTAGTGAAAGCGCAATGAACGCATTGCGTAAAGTTGTAATGTAGTTGCGTTCTTTCAAGTAGGGAGCGACGAAATCAGGTGGTAATTTCGACGAGCCCCGCACCGCTTATCTTTCCAAAATTCATCCCCTAAATAATGCTTATTTATGCTGAACCACTAGGGTAATAACGTACAGGGTCAAAAGCGTTGCCAATTATCATGTGTATTTTTAACGCTATCTACTTAACCAGTTTCTGAAGTAATGGAGAATTTGCAAGAAAATTTTTTATTACTCCATTTGACAGTGCTTAATGAGCTGCATTCGCAGCATTTTTCATAATTTTTTTCCATCATGAGAAATTGTAGAAAAATGAATAAAAAATTGAGCGCGTGTATTTTAGCAGATTTGGTTATTGTGTCAGAGTTCCTCCAATTATTGTTCGATTTTGAAACCGAAGAAATTCTCGTGCTCAGTTCTGTTAGGAGTTTCATTTTCAACATAAAATTCACCAAATTTCAGACACCTGCAAAGTCTCCATTCACTGGGGAAAAAAAAACACATTGGATCTAGAGTCCAGACTCTTGAAAACATCGACAAGAAAAAAGAATCTTGAGCCAATCGGATTTAAGCTTAAATCAAAAGGAAATCCGCTCAAATTAAGAGTCTTGGTTCTTGATTTAAGCTTAAATCTGATCGAATCAAGAGAATTTTTTCTTGTCGATGTTTTCAAGAGTCTGGACTCTAGATCCAATGTGTTTTTTTCCCAGTGTTGGAGAGAAAGCCGTGGTAGTAATTTATCATTGAAAATTGGATGATTCGACAACGATGTCTAAAACTTTGAGAGCGGGCAGCGATATTCTCGGGCGTTTTTCTCGCGTCAAATCCCCCGTTCGGATAATAATTCGAGAATTCGGGCGAGGGCAAATTCTGAGTTAATTACCGGCATAGCGCCCTTTTGTCGCTCGCCGTGATGAATGGAAAACCTAAGAGGGGAGGATGTCCCCCTCCGCCAGACGATCCTGGCCCGGCTAAAAAGGGATAAATCCCCGGCCCCGGTTTACCGACCCGCCGGCTCGGCCGCCTCTTTTTAACCCGACCTCCGATTACGTCCCTCCTTGTTTTACACTCTTCGCGGAGACCCGTCCTCCGATATGCTCCCGCGCATTTGCTCAAAGTTCAATTTTCGAGGAAACTTTTGTAAATTTTACGTATTTCTGCTTAACGGAACTAAAAACGAGTGAGGTGTGCTCTACACGGAGAAAAAAACTTCGTGCGTGGGACCCGAAGTTTAGGTCATATGGATCTCTGAAGTTTTCGGATTGAGCATCTGAACACTTTAGGTCTAGCTGTCGAGGTTCGGATCACACATCTGAAACTTCAGTTCCTACATCTGAAGTATACTTCAGATTTGAGAACCGAAGTTTTTCGGATGTAAAAACCGAAGTATTTCAGATGTAAGAACGGAAGTTTCAGACGTGTGATCTAAACCTCAGCAGCTAGACCTAAAGTGTTCAGATGCTCAATCCGAAAACTTCAGAGATCCATATGACCTAAACTTCGGGTCCAACGCACGAAGTTTTTTTCTCCGTGTAGAAAGCTGCAAAAGAAACGATGTAAAAGTGGCCGTGGTACCCTTGGGCAAATTGAAAAGCGGGATTTTACATTCTACCAAACGGAACTAAGTGCCAACTGAATGCGGCACCAATGAGCCGTGGGCATATGACAAGAGCGCTGTGGACAGGGCTCATGAGTAAATGCGTAGGCTCCATCGTCGCCGCTGACGTCACTGGCGCTTTATATTTCCCGTTCATTCTTACGGCCCGAGGACTAACGAGCACATCCCTTCTTTCCAACCTGTCTCTGGTTCTGTTAAGAAGAAATACGTCCATTTGTGTAGGTTGTCATACCCGGAGATGCAAAATTTCATGGAACTTCATAAAATCAAATTTCATGAAATTCTTGAACAACTCTGCAATAGTCTTATTATAGCCTGAATTGCATTGAAAGAATAAATTTTAATTTTGTAATAATGAGGGAAAATATCATGCGTCAACTTTTGAGGTTTCTTATCGAATTCTCGGATAATATTTGCGGGCTTCATACGCTGTTTTGAGGCATAGTTGGAATTCATGGAAAATTAAATTTTCCAAATTTTTTTTGACAGTTGAAATTTCATTTCATGAAATTCCAACGATGTCTCAGATCAGCGTATGGAACCCGCAACGATTATCCGAGAATTCGATAAGAAACTTCACAAGTTGACGCATGATTTTTTCCCTCACTACTAAAAAATTAAGATTTTATTCACTGTGTGTGGAGCGCCTCTTTGGGGTTTGGCCGCAAGGTGACCAGGGACTCCGTGCTATTATTTTGATTATCGCACAGTGACCAACTGACCTATTAACGCACGACGGATGAGACGTCGCGTCGAGACAAGCTGCAGGGTTGAGCGCCACCCGAAAATCACCTTCAAGAATCCGATAACAGTGGAGTGGGATTCCCATACTGGCTGGTCCATCCCGAAATCGAGAAGGACATTTTCGCACGGCCGGTCGTACGGTGGATTTACCGTTGGATCCGTGGAAGAGGGAGGCTCCGTGTCGCGTCCTCGCGTCACCAGAAGCGACGGCTCCGCAATTAATATTGTCTTTTGGTCTCGTGTAAACAGGACATCCCACAGCCCACACAAAGGAGCCACAGGAGAATATAGACACATTTTCTGCGAAAGGCGCGGATCCTTCCTGTTCGTGTCTCGTCAATCACAGGCCCACTGAAATGACGTCTTCCATTGAACGTGTTGGGAGTAGCAAGGTTTAAGGATATAAAACAAAAACGCGAATTGAGGAGCTTGGAGGACAAGGCGCGTAAGTGCCGTTTTTGAAAAAATTAAGATATAAATTAGCTCGTATCTCCATCTGCGACGCTGCATATCATAGCTCTAATTTTAGTTATTTGAGGGCAAAAAAACTAATGAACATCGTTTCTTGAAATTTTACTTATATTCTATCTTCTCGTATACTGCCGTGCGAAGGAAGAACGCCGTATGAACCTTCAGGCGTTGCCAAATTTCCTTTGATAAAACTCGAATTTCCTAGTAAACTAGTGAATATTTTCTTCCAATTTTTCAGAGAATTTTGTTCGTATTTTTGTCTAAAGTTCCTGAAAATATCAAGGAACAATATTCATAATTTTCCTCAAAAATAAACATTTTATCAAAGGAAACTTGCAACTCTCGATGTTCATACGGCGTTCTTCCTTAGCACGGCGTATAAGTTTCTACGAAAATGTTGAACAACAACGTATAAAAAACAATAAAAATATTGAAACAAAATGCATCATCGAGGATTGAGATAGGTGATGTTTTACTTTCTCAATCGAAATATAAAGCATGACCCCTGGGGCCGGACGGAAAAGCTTTCGTGATCACCGGAGCTCCAGTCATCCAGATTTATCGGAGAGCGAGATAAATACTTGAAAAGTGGCGAATAATAACACTAAAAAAAGGAGGGGGCGGGAAACACAATGGCTTAAATGAGGAATTTTTGCTCGATAAAACCCTTTTCTAATTCAATCTCGAAAAAGGGGGGCTTTGAAGGCCGCGGATTAAATGCGAGATAACAATTTGCTGTTGAGCTCGAAATGAGCCCCCCTCCCCACCGACCCGACGCCCATCGCCCGGTCCCCGCGCCGTTTGGCGGACGACAGAAAACTTTTAATAGTCACGCTTAAATAATTGTGCTCTTTCTTCACGACCATTTTTCAAAATGTGCACGTTTTAATTTATTTTTACAGCTTCAACGCCTCCCTCCTATTCTCGCCTCTGCCTACCCTCCGCGCCAAGTCGGTGACGTTGAATTCCATCCGTTTAAATGTACGCGGAACAATCGATTTATATCGATGCAACATGCCTCACCCACAATCGATTAATTGGATTACATTTTGCACATGGAACTACTATTTCTGGCTCATTTAAGAAATAACATATATGCGATTGGTTTCCCAATGCAGATAATTGTTTTTGTAGCAGAGCCAGAAATAGTGGCTCCTTTCTGCAAAATGTAATCCAATTGTGATACGATTTAAATGGACAGAAATAAGTGTTATGAATCGTCACTGCTGCAGGCTGCACTTGAGCTTTATAGAGTCCGTTTTAACTTAGGCTGTTTCGTCTTTTGCCAAATTAGAGAGCTCTTACCAGAATCAAGAAAATTGCATCTTACGTTGCCTAATATCTTCTTTTGTACATTTGCATTGTCTATATCCTGAAAATTCTCGATATTTCTTCTAATTCTTGAGATTTGCTCTAAAATTTGAGAAAAAAAAGTATTTGAAAAGGATTTGGAAAATGTCCTGATATGTGTTGAGTTTCCCCGGATTATGAACAGAATATTCAAAAAATCAAGTCTTGCAATAATTGCTTGGTTTTCTGTTTGAAAGAATAAAACATGACAGTTAAGAAGAGTATGCTCAAATCCGCTCAATTTTTCTTAGAAGTTCTCCGCAGGTTCTCTCAAACAGGTATCGATTCATCGAAGAGGATCCAAAGAGTGACAAAATTTCTATCGGATGATAGACACCTGTGGATAATTTCTTGCAAGAAGTTTCTGATGAAATAGATATTAATTGTACATATCCAATTTGATCCACACATTGAGACTTCAAGAAAAGTTAGGGTAAAACTCTTCTGGAGAGTGGTTTCTTTAAAGCTGGGAAGAAAAACTGGCTTTTGACGGGCGGGAAACATTTACTACCACCCCTGTAGAATGAATTCCGGACGTTGCAGTTAATTTTTGTGCTGAAAATGGCGAAAATCGCATTGTCATTTGACCATTTTGAGCCTTCAGATAGGACAGTTTCAAATTTGACAATTTTTCTTCACAAGTATATGTGTTTTAAAATGCAAACTTCAAACAGCTTTAACGCCGCGCCGATGAGATTTGATATTTTTAGTCGTTCTTTGTCCTAAAATAATTGTAGAACGCTTCGTCCTGCATTAAATACTTAATATTAAGTTGTGTTTGACTGATGGCTTTAGCCCCGATCGTCCCTTGTGGTTCTCGACGAGAAACGTAACTCCATTCCAAGGATTGCAAAATTGAAAACAAAATTAATTTTTTCCCAGAATACACCAGATACCTGCATAATAATTTAGGCAACATTTTTCTGATCCTTGCATGAGATCGGAGGACAATTGATGACAGTTTCAGTTAGAAATGCCCATGATTCTCTTGGTTAAAAATGCAATTTGCGAGAAGAAATCTGGCGACAGTGAAATGCAGTTACGTTTCTTCGTGATGAAGAACACGACGATTTGTAGAAACATTTCAGAGATGAGCCCCCAGTTTCCGGCCATAAAAGTGCTGCATGTAAAAGACCCTCCACGTGCCGCGCACTCCATCCCTGCAACTTTTTGTGGGATGCAGGAAGCCTAAACGCGGTGCATAACTGGACATATTTATGCTAAAAGGAACTATGTGAATACGGATTTGCGTGGAACATAGTTCCTTTTAGCATAAATACGTCCAACTGAGACTATAAAGCATGAATGAATTCTATCTACCGCGAGAAATTGAGAGCGTGTTCATGTTCGAATCTCGTGCTTGGCGACCGTTTCGGAAGGGTCGGAATCCTTAATTTACGGACACTGCAACGGAGGTTAAAACAACGTAGGTGAAAGTCTTTATTCGAAGCACGATCAATGTTAACGATCCGCACTGAGTTTTGCAAATACATTAGGAAGTTTGAGATTTTTTGTGGAAAGTAAATTTTATGAGCTCTCAATTGAAAAGCAAACCAGGATAGGAACAATCAAGTCAAATGTTTTGCGTTTCAATACTGACGAATACTGAAAATCGACTAGAGCCCGTTTCAGATGACTGTACCTTTAATATGACGTCTTTATTATATTATCATAAAAAGGGGCATTTTTCTACGGAGCTCGAGAATACGTTCAATAGTTTAACGCTAAAAACTATTCTGTACACTGCCGTGCTAAGGAAAATCGCCGTATGAGCCTTTAGACGTTGCCAGACTTACTTCAATAAGAAGCAAATTTTCTTGGAACATTGCGAACATTTTTCTTCAAATTTTTCAGATAATTTTGTTCGCAGTTTGATCTAAAATATCTGAAAATTTCAAGAAGAAATAAGAATAACTATCCTCAAAAATACGTGTTTTATCTGGAAAAATTTGGCAACCCTCGAATGTTCATACGGCGTTTTTCCTTAGCACGGCAGTACACGGATTGCAACGATATAGTTTTGCCCCTGCAGAAAATATAAAAAATACAGAGAAAAAAATTTACGATTTAAACAAATTTCAAGATGGGTATCGACGGCTAAGGAACAATACCGTCACAATTTTGACAATTTCGGCAAAAATGAATCAGCGACTTTGCCGCATTTTTCTAGTTTTAAATACGCAAGCTGATGTTTTTTAGTTTTTTTCCAATTCCGCATGGAGCGCTGTAAAGACGTCATAATGCATAAAAAAATAAAATTAACCCTAAAATTACGAAATGCGGCGAAGCTTCTTCCTTGTTCAGTTTGCAGATAGGCGGCATTGGTCCTTAGCCGTTGCACAGTGGATCGAGTTATTAGAGAGGTCGCACTTGAAATGTTTGACTAAAACTGCAAATTCCGACGTTTATTTCGTCAAATTCTAAATATTAAGAGTGTTTTCCAGAAGAAAATTTTCATAGAAAAACTGATAAAATCACTTTTAGAACCTCAATTTTTTTTTAAACCAGAGTTATAAGCGTTTAAAGTTTCCAAATTTTGTCCGACCTCTCCTATGGACTCGTTCCACTGTGCGTCGGTATGGACCTAACTCAAAATTTGTAAAACCAGTGACAGATTTTTACCGCATTTTTTATTGTTGGCAGTTGAATATCTTTGAAATCCATTGGAAGAGTCTACAAAGGGAGTTAAAACTGTCAAATTTTACTCAAGTTTTGCGAACATTCGTCCTTTTCACATGCGATACTGTAAAAGCATCTTTAAACCTCCCTCAGTCACATACAATGTGAACCAAATGAGCCTCACTTTAAAGAGGAGCTTTTTGAGGAACGACTGTGAATACGACTCTTACTTAAGGGTGTCAGTGGCGAGGCGTGAATAATCGATTTGTCGATATTTCCCCATTTGAAGCTATGGTAAAGAATCGATTATTAAGGTGTTCGTTGCGAACACCCTGTTTATCGATCCTTTTCCATATGTTTAAATTGTGGATCAATCGATATATCGCAAAGCACGCCACGTCACTGAAGGGTGTATGTTTGCTCCGAATGAGTCGCGCTGCTCTGAGTGACTTTACATCAGACCTTCTTCAGTTTTCCTTCTTAACTTTATCTTTTTCCATCCATCTTTGTGTATTCTTTCACCCTCACTTTTTATTCTTCTCCTGTCTTTCAACACCTTCTTCTCCGTCCTGCTCTGTTTTTGCGGCTTATCGACAGGCAATTGTCTCTAGATGAGCCCGTTTTATTTAGATTTTGAAAATATGACCCAGGTTTGTTTATATTTCGTGGTAAAGTTGCGAATTCTCCCATTTAAACAATGCAATTTTTTTTATTTTTTGTCATAGTTCGTTTGAGCGTTCTACTGAGCCGATTTCCATGATTCTTGCGGTTATCGACAGGTGATAGTCTCTAGATGAGCCCGCTGTAATTAGAATTTGAAAATAGGACCCAGGTTTTTTTTATATTAGAGGAGACCAGAAAGCTTAGAAAGGGGGGCTAAATTTGAAATTCCCGCCAATGAACAATGGCGGGAATTTCAAATTTAGCGGAAAATTGAAGTAAGCGGGAAATTTTGAATCTTGGTCTGTTAGTAGGGTAAGTGAATCGAAGGTATGCTCCTTTGCTACACGCTATCCAAAAGCGACGAAACACTCCGTTCCGTTTCGTTTCAGTCTTGGCGTGAAATTTGAAACAAATGCCGATTTTTTCATTCGATTCTTATTGGTCCAATTTCTCCCGGCCAGAGAAATATTGGATAAATGAGAGTCGGTTATGAAAATCTTTTCATTTTTTTGGTCGTTCTTTTGTCGACGCGGGCCTAAGAGAACGCGAAGCGTCCTCTGGGGGTTGAGCCGCGTAGCGGCCAGGGGGTCTAGCCCCCTAGTACAAATTATATTGAGGATTACTGGACTCTAGGGTAGGAATGGCTCTCGCGAGGGTGTCGGGTGGCGGGTTGCATAGCCGGGCGATTGCGGGCGGCCCCGGAGCTCTGATTATGCAAGATTGATCGCACGGAAGGTGGCGGCGGCGCGGGCTGCGGTCGCGGTCGTATCACGGGGAAATAAATGGCCGCGGTCGACCGGACGCTTTATTACTCTTTTTATAGGTTTGTTTATAAACTTCGGCCCCGGGAATGGGTGAATAATTTGATTCATTAAGAGCCGTAGCGTGCGAAATTAAACCGGTGAAATTGACGGGCCTTAAGTACCTCGCCGCAGCCATCCGCTCGCCGTGAGATTTTAACGTTTAACGTTTAACGCTTAACGCGCTGGGGACACACCCGCCAACATTCGTCGTGTCATTGTAATTGCAAGTCGACACTCGGAATTACGACCGTCCGTCGGGGCGGATGAGTCACGACAGGCTCTACCTTTTTCTATGACAAAAAATGGTTCTATTGCTATTCGCCGCGGTCATAAATTAATCTCAGGGCTGGACCCTAGATAAAGCAGATTTTTCTGCGAAAAAAATTTAATCGAGGCTTTATTTTTAGTAACTTTATTGCGTTTTAATTACGGACGTCGGATCGTGAAAATTCTTAAACTCGTTAATTACGGATATCGTCACCTTCCGGCCAAAGTGTCACAAGTGCCGAACGACGTTCCAAAATTTCCGGCGGCATTTTATTTTCTTGCAGAGATTTTGTTGCTTGAATCTGTTTGAAAGTTTCGTTGAATATTATCGGCGGCACGAAGAGAATTCGGTGAAATTTTTGGACAGCTTCATTGAACAATTTCTCGGTAAAATAAATAAAATGGCGGCGGAAATTTTTAAACGTCGTATGGTGCTCGTGACGCTTTGGCCGGAAGGTGAAAATATGACAAAAGTTAAGGAAACCATCACGCAAAAAGAACCAGAGCATCACAATTCTCTCTGACAGCGCTTCATCTAATTTCATCGGTGTGAGGTGGAGTTAACTAACTAATGAAGAATGAATGAGTTTACCTCGCGGTAAAAACAGCTTTCACTTATAAAACAACTGACCTATGTACACAAACAGGGTTACTTACGCTTTTCTTTCGGGGAAAAATGTTCAGAAATATTGATAAGGAATCGTCGTTTGATCCGGAAGCGCGAATTTTTCGATCAGCTCAACAGAACTGCATGAGTTTGGTTGAGCGCACCGGAATTCTTGGTAGTGGAAATGGGACACAGCACCATTCCACATTGCCTGAGCTCATGTGATAATACGTAATACGTAGATTTTTTGCCTTCATTACAAGTTTGAGGGCATTTTTTAAGGTCATGCAAGAATTTCAGACAAAAGAGTATACTTCAAGAAATTAGAGTTTACAAGTGTTTGCTGAAGTGTGAATGATCCTCACTTGAAAGAGCGTCACCGTTTACATCTAAAATACATCGAAGAAATGGATAGCACTTGTAACGCGCAGGTAGCAAAGAAGTAATCGTGGCTTTCCATTTTGTCCCAATATCACTATAGCCTAGCGCAGATCCTGATTAGCTTTTTTGGCAAAATTGTGTAATTCACATGCGTAATATGTTTGGAAGTAGAGCTTTATATGCCTGAAAAAAATCGATGATGATACTCAACGCCAGACGCGAGATGGAAAACTAAAAAAATTGTGAATTAAATAGAGAGTGACTGGGCTGCCATGCAATTTTTTCGTGAAAAAGAAAAAATCCGGTTACACCTATCTGCTCTAAACGTACTCATATTATGTGCTTAAATCGTTTTCTCCGGAAGGTTTCTGCATACTGTGCGAGAAGAGTTGTATCTGCGAATTTGAAGGGGCTTTATATGCGCAGTCAGTATGCTGACTGAAAACTTGTCCGATCAGCCTAACCAGCTTCGGCGCGCCGAAAAAATTTCGAAGAACAGGCGTGCTCTTTACACTAAGATGTTATCGAAGAGGTTTTGGTTGAGATTTTCGAAGGAAAATGGAGAACTTTTCTGTGCAGAGAAAATAATTAATTATTTTCAATATATCCATCTCCTGAAACATGGGAGGAGAAGAAGAGGAGGGAATTGCCGTCTTTAAAATTGTTATTGTTTCGATCGGCGCATATGCTGGGAGAAGTCGGGCTCATCATGAAAGGAAAAAAGAAAAATTCTCGTCGCTATGAGAGAAGTACTCGTCGAAACATTGGAATAGAGTGACATTAATCATCATTGAAACAAGAAGATTTTTAGCTGTGACAATGAAACTTTTGTTTAGTTTTGTTTTTGTTTCAACGAATCATTTTGGGTTGCATTGACCAGACACATTTTATACAAACTGGCGAATTTTCGGTATAACATCGAAAGTTTATTTTTTGTAATTAATTATTCTTGGTTGCGTTGATCAAAAATATCTCAGCAAAACAAAAGAAGTTTCGTAGTCACAATTCAAATGTCTCTTGGCTTAACGAAAAACTTCTAAGGAAAAATAATTTTTCTCAGTGTGCCGTATACGCTTTTGGTTACATCCAAAATGTTCCAAAAGAGGTTTTTCAACGGGAAAAATATCTACTTAAATGTCATCTGACAAGTCACTTTTGAGATCAGAAAGAATATAATTTTCTTGACTAAAAGGAGGAAAACACTGGATCAATCGAGCAGAAAAGAGAAAGTATCAAGAGAACTACTTAAAATGTTTAATGTTTCATTTTCCTGATTTATTGGTAAGTCATGTTAAAAATTTTTTGCCAAACAAGTCTTCAAAACATTAGTCGACTAGTTTACTTAACTGAACATATGTTTTGCTCATAAATCCATTTAACTTCACCGTGCTAACAATTTGGAGTATTTTTCAAGTAAACTCATGAGTTAGTTTTCCAATGTTTATCCGTGCGAGGTACTTGAAATTAGGCATCTTACATGTCCATTTTTTCCGATGAAAGATTAAAATATTTTCAAAAACTACGTGAAAGCAATTAAGAACATACATGTAATAGATGTGATGTTGTGTCAAAGTTATAGCTATTTAGATGGGTTGGAATTGATGTAAATATTATCGGGTGCAACACTTGCAGCACGGCATGTAAAGCCTATATTGCGAAGGAGAGGACTCCTTATTTCCGCATGCCGTCAGGAGGGAAAATAATGGAGATTGCATTGAGAGTTGAAGCCATTATTAGGTGTGCTTCGAAGAAGGAGCTCCTTCATTTAACAGAGTAGGCAGAAACACTCCTCAGAAGTGGTAATAGTTATCTACCCGATCATTTCGAGCTTAGCACGAGATGTCGATGTAATCTCGTAAAATTGCATCTTGATTGTGTTAAGTCGTGAGCGTGCGGGGAACTGCACGGTTGTTAGGCGCTGAAAATGGCTGATGCTTAGGCGTTATGAGGAAAATTCGAAGAGCATCTTCGTATGGAAATTGCGCCTTTTTTTCTGAGGAGAAAAAGTCACCACTTTGCATAGCGAAGTGCTTAACTAGGGGAAGGATTAAACTAACGCAAGCCATGTTTCTCGTTGTAGACGATGAACATATCAAAAGCTGCCAAATTAGACTTTTCGGCGAGTACATGGCATTGATAGTTAATATTAAAATCACTCTTTTCCAAAAAATAAATAAATAAATAAAAAATAAAAATAAACGTGGATTAGATAGTAAGATTGCCCATCGAAAACAAAGTGATCTACTCAACACGCGTTCAAGTTCATAATGGAAAGTTTTATTGAGGAATTGGAAATATTATTTTTTTTTACTTACGAACTAAATTTGGAAATTTCAGTGAGTCCCCGACAGAGAAATTTAAAGCAAGAAAATTACGAAAAATTTCGACGAGAAATCATGCAGAAGATGCTGAATGTAAAAATGAAATGCTAACGTAAGAATTTGAGGCGCTCCCACATTGTTAAGACTACACTAGGACTTGCCTGCAGCGCCTTAATGCAACTATTCGTGTTTCATGGATGTGCGTGTTTCATGTACAGAATTGAAGGCGCTTTCATTTTCCTCACTTCTGTCCGGACTTGTCCGTAATGCACCCGAATAACAGAGTGCTTATGTAGAGGAAGATTAAGCCATTTAAAGTTGTTGATTTTTTACCATCGTTTTGGGCCGATTAAGTTGTTTTTCATGATGTAGAGATCCCTGGTATTGCATCTAAATCCTCTCACTACAAAAAAAATGCTGCTCTCTGATTGGTCAACGGATTGCAGGCCTTTATGGATATTCTGATTTCCAGCTAATAATTTCAAATTATCCTCCGATAATTCCTGAACAAAATTTGATTATTTTCGCCGAGAATGATCCTTTTTTTGTTAGTTTTATTCATCTCTCCCTCGACAGAACGAATTTATTTTAATCGATTTCATCAACTCGAATACCGGGTTTGTAAAAAAACATGAATTGTAAACTTGATTCTTACGTAACCTGTATTTCTTTATGAATCGTACTAGTTTTTTTTTGATATTTTTAGGTTTTCTCAAAAATCTCGAGAAATATACTTCAAAAATTGTCAGAGTGAGACATTCATCGGTATACATTTGGATTGCAGCTAAAACTGATGATGAGCTAACGTAATTTTCAAACTCTAGACCGGCCAGTCCGCGAGCTTACTGCCCATCTCACGGAC
This sequence comes from Bemisia tabaci, assembly GCF_918797505.1. Classification (NCBI taxonomy): domain Eukaryota; kingdom Metazoa; phylum Arthropoda; class Insecta; order Hemiptera; family Aleyrodidae; genus Bemisia; species Bemisia tabaci. The sequence continues at coordinate 12,188,939 of NC_092794.1, read as the reverse complement.
TGGGCAAAAATACAGGCCAGTTCGCGGATTGGGCAATTTTGCCAACAGGGCGGAGCGTATCCACTACATAAAATATCGATGGTGAAATTACCAAACCATGTATCTCGGTTTGCGACGTTGCAGACTTCCTTTCAGACTTCATTTTTTTGATGAAGAACTGCTATTGAATCTCCATTTTCAAAAACTTTGTGATTTCTCCTCTCTACACCAGGGAAATTCTGAAAAAACTTCAAAGAATGATGTTGATTTTTATTTACTCGTTTAAAAAAATAAAATGGGAGCGGAGATTTTTAAACACCGCAAACTCGACACGCAGTTTGGTAGTTTTATCGTGAAATTCATGGACTGTATACCTATCTTCTTCATATCGTATCACCCAGATTTTCAACCTTCGATCAAAAAACAGAACGTTACGGAATCCTTTTAGCGCAAAACTGAGAGAGAGGATTCCATGGGTCAACCATACTGCCGTGCTAAAGAAGAACGCCGTATGAACATTCAAGAGTTGCCAAATTTCCTTCGATAAAATGTTTATTTTTTGGGAAATTTATGAATATTTTCCCTTCAAATTTTCAGAATCTTTAGGTAAAATTGTGAACTAAATTATCTGAAAAACTGGGAGGAAAATATTCATACATTTACCAGGAAATTCGCATTTTATGAGAGGAAATTTCGCAACGCCTGATTGTTCATACGGCGTTTTTCCTAAGCACGGCAGCATACGAGTGGGGTCGCAATGGCTCTCCTCGCATGTTTCCAGGATACGAAACGCGGGCAAGAATCTGCAGAATAAGCTAGTCCTCGTGCGAAACGGCGAACAGCATGCCTCGGAGTAAAACAGAAGCCTTCCAACGGCAATCTAAGAATATTCATCACGCAAGTGGCATGGCACTGCATCGCGGAGCCCTCGCATCACGCTCAGCGTCGGTAACTCATTCAACCCCCGGGAGGAGGCGGATTGCGGTTAGGTTTTCGAGGAACCCAAAAATCCGACGGGATTTTATTGTCGCATTGTTTGGAAACTCGGCTCTGTGTCCATTCCAACCTACCCTGTCCGGCGGACAATAGAGCGTTCAAAGCCGCACACGGCGAGATCATCTTCCCATCTTTCCGTTTTACCCCCCTCCTCGCGAGCAGCCCCGGCGCCGCCCAGAACGTGGCGCTCTCTCGCGGACGCGGGCGCACTATCGAGTTAATGCCCCGAATGCAGTGCGCTGCGCGCTCGCGATCCTGAATTCAGTGCTGCCCGTTCGATGCCCGAGCCAACATGTCGAAGGGACCGCGCGCGCTTCCGTGAGATTTCGAAACGGATCCAACTCAGATTTTGTTTTCAATCAAGTGCTCAAAGTTTCTAACGAATCCCCCCTGTTTCAAATGTAATTTACCCCGCAAATTTTATGTTCTTAACGACTAGTGTTCCGAAATCAGTGAAATCAATCCCGCGTTTTGAAATTTGTTCGTATTTTTCCCCGGTTGTTTTGAGTTTTGTGTGTTGTGCTTAACGCTCCTGGAATTTTATTTCGCCGGTGCTATGGATACGATTTTGGATTCGCCCTGCCTCGGAGGATTTTAGTGTGTGCGTGTTTTCCGATATTTCTCGCGCCGTGTATTTATGAAACGGAAAAAGAGGAAAAAGCATCTCGTCCGTTGAAAGCGCGAATGTTTCTCTTATTTTCGACTGTGATGTTTTGATTGTGTTTTTTATTTATTCTATCCCCGCTATATTATTTCCACCGGACTGGAAATATTTATTTTCACTCGTTTAGTTATTAAAACTTGTCTACCAATGCGTGCGCGGTAGCGATCGATTTTTAAATTTAAATGTTGATCTGAATATTCTTTAGAGCCTCTTTTTGGCTCCGCAAAATGAGACTGATGGGAAACATGAGGGAGCGAGTGATTAAACAAACTAGTCAACTTGCATTATTAGTTTTGAATTTTTTAGCGTGCGCTCTGGCAAGCGAACCTTGCAACGTATTCCTCGAGCCCAATGCAACTTCGAGCAAGTTGTCCGCGTTTTGCAAACTCCCGACGATCCCCCGGGAGTTGATTCTGCCGGAGAGCGATAATGTGATCAAACTCAGATTGGAGTGCAACCAGGATATCCACGCCGAAAGTTTCATCTACCTGAGCCTCCTCTCGCATTTCAACCAAATCGAGGAGTTCAACCTCACCAACTGCAAAGTCGCCGAGATATCCGAGAATGTGTTCAGCCAGAGCCCCGGCCTCAAAAAGCTCACCGTCAACTCTCGAAACTTCGACTGGTCGCCGACGAAGTCCCTGAGGATCAAGAGCAGGAGTTTCCGACCTTTGAAAGAGCTCCATCACCTGGACCTGAGTTTCAATAACATGGACTCGCTGCCGGACGGAGTGTTTTGCCCGTTGAAAAAGTTGCAGCATTTGAATTTATCCAACAACGCCATCGCAGATATAACAAGGCTGGGACTCTCGGCGAAGAAATGGGCCCCTCCTCGCGTGTCGAGCCCGCGACCCACGACATCGGAGGGCGACGCGGACGGGGAGGGCACCACCGAGTGCCATGGCGGCAGTGAACTTCGAACTTTAGACCTCTCGGCCAACCGCATCCAAAGCCTCGCCGAGCTTTCCGACGTTTCGAAATTCAAGCGGCTCCACACCCTCCTTTTGAACGACAATCTTATCACCGAGATCCCGAAAAACGCCTTCTCAAGCCTTCACAACGTGCATATCCTTAACCTCACAAACAACAACATCCAAACTTTGACAGAGAACGTGTTCACCAACTGCAAAGAGCTTCAGGAAATCCATTTGCAGAATAATTCTCTAGCGCAACTGCCGAAGGGGCTGTTGAATCATTTAAACAAGCTTTTAATACTCGACTTATCATCGAATCAACTGACTTCCAATCAAATAGACGAGTCCACGTTCGTCGGCCTTATCAGGCTCATTGTCCTGAATCTCTCCAGCAACAGGCTGACGCGCATCAACTCCAAAACGTTCAAGGACTTGCTTTTCCTTCAAATCTTGGATTTACACAACAACTCGATCGGTTTCATCGAAAACGACTCGTTCCTGCCGTTGTACAACTTGCACACTTTGAACTTGAGCAATAATCGTCTGCACCACGTGACCTCCAATCTGCTCAACGGGTTGTTCGTTCTCACCAAGTTGAACTTGAACAATAATTTAATCACGACCGTCGATGAGATCGCCTTCAGGAACTGTTCCGATCTGAAAGAGCTGGACCTCAGCTCGAACGCCATCTCTGAGCTTCCAACGGCGCTAACCGACCTGTCCTTCCTGAAGTCTCTCGATCTGGGCGAGAATCAGATCTCGGAGATCAAACCGAATTCTTTTAAGAATATGGCCCAATTGACGGGGCTTCGGCTGATCGACAACAGCATAGGAAACTTGACGAAAGACATGTTCGTCGACTTGCCCAATCTCCAAGTTCTGAACTTGGCCAAGAATAAAGTGCAATCGATCGAACGCGGGACTTTCGACAAGAACGTGCAGATCGAAGCCATCCGGTTGGACTATAACTACTTGCAAGACATCAACGGCGTGTTTTCCAGCCTCGTGTCATTGTTATGGCTGAATCTGTCTGATAATCATTTAGTTTGGTTCGATTACGCGTTCCTGCCGACGAATCTGAAGTGGCTTGATATCCACAACAACTACATCGAGAAATTGGGTAACTATTACAAAATAATGAACGAACTCCAACTTAAAACCCTTGATGCTAGTTACAACAGGATCGTCGAGTTGAACGAGCTGTCCATACCGAACAGCGTCGAGATAATGTTCGTGAACAATAACATGATCAGGAAAATCGAAACAAACACGTTTTTCGACAAGAAAAATCTGGCGCGTGTGGATATTTACGCCAATGAGCTGTCGCGACTGGAGTTGAATTCATTGCGCCTGGATAAGCTATCCGAAGACCGGAACATCCCTGAATTTTACATAGCTGGCAACCCCTTCGTGTGTGACTGCAACATGGACTGGCTCCCGGCGATCAACAACATGACGCACTTGCGCCAGTACCCGAAAATCATGGACTTGAGCAACATCGTGTGCCAAATGACAACTTCACGCGGTACGCAAAACTTGCAAATGTCCACGAGCATGAAGACAAACGAGTTTTTGTGCAGGTACGAGACCCATTGTTTCGCCCTGTGCCACTGCTGTGACTTCGACGCCTGCGATTGCGAGATGACGTGTCCTTCCAACTGCACTTGCTACCACGACCAAACCTGGAACACGAATCTGGTCGATTGCTCCAACCAGAATTTGAACCACATCTCCGATAAAATATCCATGTACGCATCCCACGTCTATTTGGACGGCAACAATTTCGCGGAGCTTTCCAACCACCTGTTCATCGGCCGTAAAAACCTCAAAGTGCTGTTTTTCAACAATAGCAACATCCAAACCATCCGGAACAACACTTTCAACGGTCTAAGCACGCTGCAAACGCTCCACTTGGAGCACAACTCCCTCGTCACACTCTACGGCAACGAATTTGAAAATCTTTACAATCTGAAGGAATTATACCTGAACAACAATAAGTTAGCTTACATCAACAACATCACCTTCCAAAACTTGCGCTCGTTAGAATTGTTGAAGCTGCACGATAATCAGCTGATGCATTTCAACTTCGTGCTCTTGAATTTCTACAACAGTCACCTGATAAAAGTCTCCCTCCACGATAACCCGTGGTCGTGCGATTGCACTCATCTCCAGGACCTGGCCACTTACATCTCGAATAACTACAACCAAATCGAGAACGTGAACGCCATCAACTGCTACTACAACAACAGCAGCAACAACCTGGTCAAAAACATCATCAACTGGAACAACACAGCGTGCATCGACTTCCCGGCCAGCTCCATCATCCGCAACATCATCGTCTCGGATTATTTCATCGTCGTCGTCTCGTCCCTCATCCTCCTCTTCCTCGTGCTCGCGATCCTCTTCGTCCTCTTCCGCGACTCCTTCAAGTACTGGCTCTTCAACAACTACAACATCAAAATCTTCAAGTTCAAACACTACAACAGCGGTCAAATGACCAACAAGTATTATCTGGAGGACCGGGACAAACTCTACGACGCCTACGTCGTGTACAGCGCCCTCGACGAAAACGAATTCGTCCTGCGGAGCGTGTGCAACGAGCTGGAACCGACGTACCAGATCTGCCTGCACTACCGGGACCTGCCGGCCATCAACACGGCCTCCTCCCCGTACCTGCAGAACAGCCTGACGTCGGTCATCATAGAGGCGGCCGAGGCCAGCAAGCGCATCATCCTCGTCGCCACCAAGAACTTCCTCCAGAACGAGTGGCTCAAACTGGAGTTCAAGAACGCGCTCCTCGAGTGCCTCAAAGGGCGCATCTTCAAGCTCATCATCATCGAGGACGCCAACTCCAACCTCAACAACGTAGACAACGATTTTAGACTGTACTTCAAGAGCTGCACCAGGCTCAAGTACAACGAGAAGAAGTTCTGGGACAAGCTCAAGTACTCGATGCCCAATAACAATCATAGCGGCACGCGGCATACCAAGAAAGCGTGCAACAACTACAACAGGAAGAATATAAACAATTATACGATAGAGTCGACGACGAACAGCGTGGCGAGCAACCACTCGCGGCGGCATCAGCACTACATCAACGATAAGAACCACCAGCAGCAGTTGCATCATCACCAGCATCACCACCAGCAGCACCCGCTGGCGGCGCACCCGCTCTTCCGGCCGGTGATCGGCAACGGGGACCTGGTGCCGGTGGTACCGATGCCCGTGCCGGTGGTACCCGTCTACGGCGGGAGCGAGATGGTCGCCATGCCGAATTCGAGGCACTCGGTCGACAAGTCGCACTCGGCCCGGCAGCTCTCGGGCGACTCGTCGGCGGACTACTCTTCGGCGACGACGGCCACCCCCTCGCCACGGCCCAGCTCCGACCATATCTACTCGTCCATCGACACGCCCGAGTACCCGAGCTTCGATCGCACGCCCGCGCGCAACCAGTCGTGGCGGGCCGCCCCCGCGCCTTCCGCCCCGGCCGCCGCCGCCGCGACGCCCGGCGTCGGCGTCGACTCCGCCGGACACCCGGTCCAGGCCTACCTAGTCTGATCTCTACCAATGTTTCTTGTTGTTTTTATGGTGAGTACTTTTCGCTTGAGTATACATTACTTTTTAAAACACACGTAACCGTTGAGGGAGTGCTCATAAATTGCGTAACGCTCAGGGGAGGAGGTCGAAGAGAACGTTCTAAAATTAGACGTATTTATGCTAAAAGGAACTATGTTGCACGCAAAACCTATGCCTATAGTTCCTTTTAGCCTAAATACGTCTAATTTGCTTTTCCGTATTAAATGATAAGGACCTATCACCTACGTCCTACGTCACAAAAGCGTCTGAAGGCAGGAGGGGGAGGAGAGGTTAAAAATGCCGTGAAAGTGCCTTATTTAATTTATGAACGCTCCCTCTCGAGAAAAATGACCTGAGTACCAAAACGCTCGAATGTTGGTACCACTGCTCAGGGCAATGTTGTACGAATATTGTAGCGCCAAAATAGCTGAATATGGTCGAATTTCATATTTACATTTAGGTTTCCTCCGGGCAATCGTAACCAGAGCCAAACGCCTGGTAGTCATAGTCATGATTCTAGTAAATCTACCAGAAGCATGGTTAGCACGATGATAAGTCTGGTATTAAACACTGAAAAAAAAAACCACATTGGATCTAGAGTCCAGACTCTTAAAAACATCGACAAGAAAAAGTACTCTTGATTCAATCAGAATCTAGCTTAAATCAAGAACCAAGCCTCTTAATTTAAGCGGATTTCGTTTTGATTCAAGCAAAAATCCGATTGAATCAAGAGTATTTTTCTTGTCAATGTTTTCAAGAGTCTGGACTCTAGATCCAATGTGTTTTTTTTTCCAGTGAATGCAATTGTCATAAAAAAAACGAAGATTACAACGCGAAGTCACTCGTAAAGTCAGTATCTTTGATGAGATATTTTAATGAATTCTCTCAACGACCTTCAAAAGTACAATTTTTATGACAGAAAAGTCATATTGATATGCACTGGATGTAAGGCTTGGAATTTTTCCCGCAAAATTTTATCCAGGCATTTGTATTAACTGTCAAAATGGAAATTTTGGAACGTTGAAAAGCCCATGACGGGTCCTGAAAGTAAGCGACTTTCATCTTTTTAACGCGTTTATAGACTAAAAAGACCTGTTTATGGAGAAAGGAAGACGAAGGAAACATTATTAAATGAATGGACAATTATCGCCTCGAAAGTCCAGCGATTCTTTTTAAGAACGTAAGAAACCCAAGAGAAGTCGAGTTAACAATTTGCGATCAAATATTTTCCACCTCCAATCTTCTCTAGCCGTACGAATAAAAGGTAAAAATAATCGTTCACCGACTTCCCATATCCTCGCGGGTTTACTGCACTTCAACCAGATCAGCGAGAGAGATAGAGAGAGAGAAAAAAAAGAGAAAAATACTTCCTTTCGCGGAATCATGAAAACCAATTTCCGGAATCAATTAAAAGCTAGCAGATAAGCAATAACCTTTGAAAGATAACGTTAAATAGTAAGGGATTGAAAGTTCAATCACGCAGCTAAAACGGATTTGATAGGAAAATGGGCAAGTTTTATTCCGAAGCTATTCCAAACGTAAAATCGCTTACCCAGAACACCGAAGCATAGAATTATTTATCTGTTCCTGAGTTGAAATGAGTACTAATTCCATTGACTATTTTTCCGATTCATTGTTCTCAAACGTTCGCAATTCAGCGAAAAGAATATTGAACTTTATTTGCTGTTAATTTGCGTTGCTTGGCATGTCGAAAACTCGCTCGAATTTCTTTAAGCTCCAATTTCCATCCATTGTGAGTCGATCCCAAGTTTGAATTTTGTTTTTGACGTTCTTTTTTCACTCCGAAGTTTAATATTGACTGGGCCCAATTTTCATCGGTTTGAACAAACGCGGCTGATTACTTACCGCTGGCGAAATTTCAAAATAACGAATCTCAGATTGTGCTTTACAGTTTTTCCAACGTGCTGTACAATTTAAATTTTTCATTAGATTCTCTCTGGTAAGCGTGTTTTTTTGCTCTTGACAGGAAAAAGCCTCCAGTAGGGTCATGTGCAGTCGTTCATGAAAGTTGGCAATGCTGGGCTTCGTCCATTTTAATTTGTGTAAAATCGACATCCATCGATTCCAGCTGAGATAAGGTTGTCTTGTCAAAAATCGATTTTTAATAACGTAGCTATATTGAGAAAACACAGAGTTGCCAACTTGTGACAATCGCCACTGGCCGCGACTCCTCTTTTTGTGGAGATTAAATTTTGGAGTTGGAAATTCTGGTTCTGTTAGATTTTGAAGAAAAATTTTCTGTGCGTGTTTTGCGAGGAGAAGTTCCTGCTGAGTCAATCCGCATTTCTTGTATCTGACTCAACCGGAATTCTGATCGAGCCAGGCGTAATTGGACGGTTTAGTGGATGAAAAACTAAATCGCTGAGGCTTAAGTTCTAAAATGACAAGAGGAATGTGTATCACTTCGATATTCGATATTTGTATAGGTAAAAAAAATCGAACGATATACGTCCCAAAGATTCTTAATTTTGTCGATCGGAAATGAACAAAGGTCGATGAAGCACCAACAGTTTATTGTTTTGTTTTCGGAGAACCTCACTTTTGGTGATTACGCTGTTTTTCAACTAAATACCTCAATTCGTTGCAATTCTGGAGTAAGGGCGTATCTCAAATTCCACATGAGCCCTGAAATCTTAAAGTTACATGGAGAACAGGGCTCATGTGGAAATTGAGATACACCCTCACGACAGAGAAGCGACGAATTCTGGTTAAGTCGACCGTAATTTTGGTTAAGTCAACTCAACAGAAATTTCTGGTTGTGAAGTAGAACCAGAATTTGTTGTTCGCTAGAGCCCACATCCTTCCTCGCAATCAAAGAAGTTCATTTTTCAAGGTGGATCTTCAGTTTTTGCATGCGAAATGTTTTCTCGATACATTCATTGATATACCTTCTTTAACTTTTAACCATCAGGTGGCATATTTTGGGAAAATCTAGAAAATTTGTCCAGAAAATCCCTCTTTCTAGATAAAGCATTAAGGAATGTTCGTGCCGAATATCATCTAAAATTTTTAAAAAAGGTAGAAGTACTGTTTCCAATTTACCATCGATCTCGATACATTGAAATTGGTCGCAAGATATGAAAAATGTACTTTAGACTCTATTTTAAGATTTTGGCAGATGATTTTTGGCACGAACATATAACATAATGATTCATCCATAGACTGAAATTCCGATTTTACAAACATAGTCCGCCTAAGTAATGGTCAGAATGTGAAATAGGTAATCATATATAGATCGTACAGTGGCGAGGCGTGAATGATCTATACTATCGATATTTCCCCATCTGCAGCCTGCAGCTATGGTAAAGAATCGGTTATGAAAGTGTTCGTTGCCAAATCCCTGTTCATCAATCCTTTTCCGTAGGTTTAAGCGGCAGATCAGTCAATCGATATATCGCAAAGCACGCCACGCCACTGCGATCGTACCTAGAATGCATTCCGCAAAAGCTAAGGATCCATCTTAACTCCTATGCTTTTCAATAAATCGATAATGCAATTTCAGCCTGTAGAGAGTCGTACGATCCAAGTCGAAAGTACTAACGAAATTCGGGATTCGAAATCAAATCGTAAAATTTTAATGTTACATTGTCGATCCCATTATTTAAACAGTTTGAACAGTCCTCCGGTTCGTCTGTGGCGGCGGAAAGAGCCTCACCCGTGGATCGTTTTTTAATCCTTCTCAGTTTTAATGCGAACCCTATCATCGTAACAATCCTTTTATTGCTCAGAAAAATGAATTAAATGGTGGTGTTGCTCTGACAGAGTGTTACCTGAGCTCGCATGTGTGTGTCGCCATTTTTGCGGTCCGAGAAAAGTGGTCGTAATACTTAAATGATTGATGATTTTTTTTCTTTCTTGGTCAATTTGATATTTGTGTTGGTGGGGAGGGGGGTCGTGCAGGGTAGGGCCGGCCGTTTACAAGTTTATAACTTGTAATTAACTGTCATTTTGCTATAAAATGTAAGTTATAGTGGGTCTGTTTCAAGGAAAATATTCTGCTTTTTAATGTATAAATTCCGTTAATTCTCTCTTCGATGTAAAACGAGCTTTGCAAATTACATGAAAGATGCCGAATGTTTTATTTTTATCCGCACTAGTTGTTTGAAGAGCAGATTTTAAAAGAGCGTTTCCAGGTCTTAAACTGGAACAGAAGGACTTAATTCTGAAGTTGCGCAAGATTTCTTTCAAATACCAAATCAATGCGTAGATTGAGGCTTATTCCGTAACAAAACCATCAGTAATGAACCCCTATTGATCCGAGGGACATGTCTTTTTCCCTTATAGCTGTCGAGGGGTTGCACTTTCTATACTTCGTAGGAAATATTCGTGCATTGGTCGGTCAGATATCTCATTCTGGGTTAATAGTTTTTTAAAGTTATTAAATGGATGTATAGTTTCCTTTGAGAGAAGGTTATATACCTCATGAGTATCAGCCACAAGCATTACACATACAATTCAAAAGTAATGCATCAAATTATTATTGAAATACTGTTTATGTATTCATAATACTTGGGAGAAAACTGAAAAGAAATTAAATACAGGGGAAAAATTGTTTTGCTGCACAAAGAAACGTCGTCGGCTATTATCAGAGAACTTCTCTGCTTCGCCTTAGGTAATCCGTCTCCGATCTCTAACTAATCATTATACAATCAAAGTTCTCGTCATAAGTTGAACTTCTGATAAACAGAAATGACGGCCGTAGTGTCATTAGTGAGGGTTGGTGTCTCTGTATCAGTGAAGAGTCATTTAAAACCACTTATCGAGCAGCTAATCGGCGGTGAGTAATAAAAATACCAACAGCGATCTGTTATATTATTTTTTTGAGTGACTGTTGAAAATGCCATCTCTGATGAATTTGTCACTTTTATATGTAACTTCTAAGACGCTCATTTGAAAGAAATATTTTAATATGTTCATGTCCGATTTTGTGCTACACTGGATAGCAAGACATGTGCGAATTTAAGTAAGCGTTATTTTTTGTTTTCTTATCAAAAGTTCATATAGAACATGATTGGTGTAACGAAAATAATTGCAAGTAACTTCTAACCATGATAAGTATTGACGTTATTCGATGTATGAATTCAAACGTTCTGTTCGTAAAAAAAGAGAAAAAAAAGGTAACAGTCACTCACTCAAACCAAAGGATCGCTCCATGCTACTCATGTTTTTTTTTGTCTATAGCTTCGTCTATCTATTTCAATAATGAGCCCGCTGATCTAGTGGCTCATTCAGTGATTCCATTGCGCGAATCGTGCTCTACGTACAATTTTGGAAATAAAGCACATATTAGAATGCTTATATTCCTACGTCGTATACTGCCGTGCTAAGGAAGAACGCCGCATGAACATTCGAGAGTTGCCAAATTTCCTTCGATAAAATGTTTATTTTTGAGGGAAGTTATGCATATTTTACCTCAAAATTCTCAGGTGTTTTAAATGAAATTGTGAACAGAACTGTCCGAAAAATCAGATAAAAAATGTTCAGAATTTTCTCAGTAAATTCGTGTTTTAGCAAAGGAAATTTGCCAACGCTCGCACTGAAAAAACAATCTCGGTGTATTTACTAAGAAAAGGGTAAAATTACCAAGAATTCAGGGTTCTAATTGATCCCAGTTTTTTCTTGGTAAAATTACCATTTATGCAATTGGTAATTTTACCGAGAAATCTCGGTAAAATTATTGAACTTTCTCGGTAATTTTACTGGACCTTGGTAAAAACGCCAATATTTTTTATCGACTGTGGTAGAATTACCGAGATAAAATGGCAAAGTTACCGGGAATTGATTACCAATAAAAGTGGTATTCTCACCTGAAAAAAACAGTAAAAATACCGGTTTTTAGGTAAGCTTACCAGTCTGTCTTGGTAAAATTACCAATAATTGGTAAAAAAAGTGAGATGGTAAAGGTACCAACGGACCTTGGTAAAAACGCCGAGAATTTTTTTTCAGTGCGAATGCTCATGCGGCGTTTTTCATTAGCATGGCAGTTTCGTGGTCCACTCCGGCTTAAAGTGAAATTGCAGTCACAGCTGCGAGAAAAGAATGAGCCTCCTGGGCGACTAATCCTTAATGAGGCCGGGAACAATGTCCCACGAAGGAGCGAGCGAGACCCATTCTTCGGAGCGACGAGGAGAGCTTGACGAAGGCCAAAGTTGAAGGATGAAGGTATGAAAAGTGAAAGTTCGGCGCGGCGCTGGGTGCCGACGCGAGGTGCGGCGCTCCGGTCGTGCCAGAGATCTGAAATAAAAGCTCCCTCAAAGCTCCTCCAAAACGGCGTATCCTCGCAGGGCTCCCAACGGGATTCGCGCGGTTTTGCGGAGTCGGCCGACGAAGCTGTTTCTCGAGTGCCTTTATCGCTGAGAGTGCCGCCGCGTCGCGTCGATTTCCAGCGCTGATTGGAACGCCATTACGGGCTTTCGCGGGTTCGTTGCCGGATCGTGCCGAAAAATCGGCGCTTTTTCCATTGGAATCCGTGCAAAATATGCAGGACTTGGCAGCGCGGGGCGGGGACGGGGACGCGGCAAACAACCCGTCTTGATCTAATTTAGGCGGGGATTTCCAAAGGGCCTGCGGTGGATTCGATTTCGGCTCGCCTGCAAAGGGACTTCAAAGTCCGCGGTTTGTGTATCGCGCCCCGGCCAATAATAGCGAGCGCGCCAGCTCCGTGGAAATCATTTCCTTTTATGTTTTGTCTTTAGAATCTTACCGGAAAAATATCTTCACTCAAAACTCGCAAAATCGATCGCTGTCTAGGATAGCGGCTTTTCCTGTGTCCGCAACAGGGATCTTTGAAAAAATTGGCGGGGAAGGGCAGAAATATTATTTTTTATTACACCTATCTGCTTTGGAAAACTAATGACGCATGTGCTATGGTTTTTTCTGAAACAAAGGAGAGTGGTTCTTCAGTTGCAAAATGTGAGAATACATTCGTCGTCTCCCGGACGAAAGAACGTAACTCCATTCCAAGGTTGCCAAATTGACTCAATCAATTAATTTATTTTTCATGCAATTTTGTGCAATTTTCATCAAAAATTGTTCTGACTTTAGCTTGGAATCTGAGGAAAAATCGGTGAAATGTTCAGTCAGAAATGCCCAAGGTTCCCATGCTTAGTATGCAATTTGCGAGGGGAAATTTGGCAATACTGATATGGAGATACGTTCTTTTCTGAGACTAACGACGCATTTCCAATCACAAGAAGACATTTGGACGTATTTCTATCAAACGGAACTAAGCGCCACAGGGGGAGGAAGGGAGAGGGAGGCTTGGATTGGCGAGTGTTGCGGAACGCGATGCTCGTTCCGTCCTATACTCGCAATGCTTTTCCATGGCGCTTAGTTCCGTTTGACAGAATGCGCTATCCGGGATTCTAAAATCCTCAAAAGGAACTCAATGGAGATGTTGCATGTGTGAGGGATTTGCGATTTGACCATTGATTCTTACGTAAAAGTTCGCGAGAAACACGATGGTGCCAATGGTTTTCTCTGAAATCAACTCCCAAGCTCAGAAAAAGCTCTCAAGTTGAGGCCGAAATGGAGGGGATATCCGCACCCTACCCTGAGAGTCCACCTCTACATCAAAACAAACTCTCCATGCAAAGATAGGGAGCAAATACATTAGCAGTGATGCCGTGTTTTCAGTTTTGGAGTCCCCAAATAAAGTGGCAACCCTGCTAATGTATTTGCTCCCTATCTGTGCATGGAGAGTTCGTCTTGATGTAGAGGTGGACTCCCAGGGTAGGGTGGGATATCCCCTCCATTTTGGCCTCACTTTGAGAGCTTTTTTTGAGGTTGGGAGATGATTTCAGAGAAAACCAGTGGCACCATCGTGTTTCTCGCGAACTTTTACATAAGAACCAATGGTCAAATCGCAAATCCCTCACACATGCAACATCTCCATTTGGCGCTTAGTTCTGTTTAACAGAAATACGTCCATTTCTGCGTGAGGCTCGTGCGAAGCGGTTGGCATTTCGGAGCTTTTCCAGGCTCATACGTTTTCAAAGCCGCTCTCTCTCCGAGATGGCACGGACGCTGATTGGTCTACGGAATCGCGGAAAATCGTGAGCGATCTGCGATTTCCGCGAGGCATCCGATATTCCACATGCGATCGTCGATCGAGCAAGGTGGCGCGTGGCGTGTCAGAGGAGCGTTGGCACGCGGCAAAGTGGTTGGAGAAACACTGTGCAAACGCTCCCAGTCAACTCCGTCCGCGCACCCTGTAGCCGAAGTGCTCATCCAATATCTTGTCTCAGTCCCCCTTTTTGCTCACTCTTTAAATGTGAGCGCCGTTTCCTCCCCTTTTATTGAACGTCATGGGATGTTGTGCGCTTCCTTGGGGAGAGGAGGCTGGTAACACTTTCACTGTGGGAGCCAGAATGATGAAAAAGTCCAAGTTGATGAAACAAAGGATCTTTGATAATAGTTTGAATGAAGTTGGCCTGACTTTTGGAGAAATTTAATACGAATTTTATGTATCTAGATGTCAAAATCTGGTGATATATTGGACGATATTAAAATGACGTATTTATCTACAAATGATGTTTTTTTAAAGTAAAAAAATCATATTTTGGAAGCAAGGAAACATCAAGATATTAAACAGATTTTTCAAGGACCACTGACATTCCTTTTTTCCCCCTGATAGATTTCTAATGGATTCATTTTAGTAACAATTGATGAAGACATCATTAGTCGTGACCCAATTAATTCACACCAATGAGTATATGTCTAAATCCAATTCAAAGATTTTCATAATGCATCGAAATAATGGTTATTTCTGATAAAAGTACTTGAACACATGTACTTAAGTAACATTCTTTAACTCATAAGTATCAACTTATAATCCGCTTTATTTATTAATATTTTTCCTTCTTCCTAAGTGACACCTACATCCTCTTACCTGAAACTCGAGTAATTCCAATTCATCCGTTTATGGCTCGTGATTGCATCCACAGTGACATCTCATTTTAAGTAGGATTGTAAACTACGCACAACGCACAGGTTGCCCTGAAAGTTCTCTTTTTCTTCAGGAAAGATACTTAAGAGAAATAGTTGAGGGAATACTAACCACCAATCTAAGAAACGCCATTATGCGTTTAATTTTTGTCCAACATTCAGGAGCCAATGAAATAGGTACTTCACATGGTTGTGTAAGACCCTGTTTGCCTCTACTGCCAATGAACTCATTCAAAAGGAGCCAAGTCACACAATTGGTAAAAACTGAGTTAGGAGTAGTTTAGTTCTGAAATGAACCACATACATGTTGTCACCTGTTGAAATTTGTCATGCATATGAAAATTGGTATTAAACCTCATCTCTGGAATGCCAGGGCCTTGGAGGACAAGGCGCAATAGTGTAGTCTTTGCCACTTCGAGAAAAATGTGTTTAAAATCTCTAAATTATGTGAAACCGTATGGCGGAAAGAAAGTTCAAACTCACATTTCGTGCTTAAAAATTGAATTTACCGGTGAATTTTTCTCAGAATTTATTCCAAACCTAGATTTAGTTGAAATCACTAATATCTCAATTTTTTTCGAAAACTGCACTTGTACTATGCGCCTTGTTCTCCAAGACCCTGAATTAAACTCGAAACCTCTTTTTCTCGGAGCTCGATTTTGATGTGACGTCGCTCCTTGCTTTCAAACTTGAGGTACGTCGGACTAGTCGCGTTCAGCGCTCCCATTCTCCGGAACTACAGTCGAATTTCAGAACTTTTTGAGATTTTTCTGAATTTTTCCCGGATTTTTTTTTAAATTCCCGAAATGTCCCGGCTCTTTTGCATTTTCCGGGACTTTCTCAGAATTTTTGAAAAAATCTAAAACGAATCCTGGAACCTGCGATGGTCATGGAGTAGGAGAAATCGGAACAAAAAAGTTCCAAATCCTGGAACTTTTGACGGATATGGAATGGGAGCCTGGTCGCGTTACTTCGGGGGCACCCTGCGTTGTTTATCCGCCTAATCCAGCGTCGGAATCCATAACAAGAGTCCACCGGTGGACAACATCTCAAACCTCGAGAGGGGTCATCAGGAAGTTTTGGAAAAGCGATAGCACTCAGTGACCAGGCCGGGCCGTTCCACTCATCCAGCAATCGGAATGCCAGGGCGCCCATTAGAGGTCCGCAGGGCAGGGGCAGCACTACACCGGCGGCGCGGCGGCGGCACCACTCAACTCCGAAATGTAGTCTTTCTAAACTTCTCGAGGACCGAGTCTCGCTGCGTATTCAATTTGCCTTGTCACCGAGCCACCCTACTTCATCTAATATTCCCAACTCGAGTCTCGGCCGAGTCTGCCGAGAACTTTTTCCTCTTCGTCCTCGCAGTTTCACTCCGGGACTCATTATAAATTTATTTCCACCATGTTGGAGGAAAGTAGTGGTGTAATCCTCCCCCCCGCCCCCCGCGCGTCCCCCCGTTTCTCGCTCGCCCCCAGGGGTCCGTGCCCTGTGATTCTTGAATGGGCTATTTCTTAAAGACTCCTGGCTCTCCGCCTGCACTTAAATCTTTTGTCATGCCAATAAGTTCTCGGCGCCTCGTTGTCAAGTTCTACGAGCGGCCAGTTGCGGTGCCAGCTGAACTTGAGGGTTTTCCGGTTCGATTGGAATCTGACTTTTCGCAGGGAGAAAGGGTTGTGACCCTTCGAGTATTCACTGAAGAAAAAATATGGTTTGAGGTACAGTGATGTGAGTATGGTGATGACCATCAGCAGGGTGTCTAGCATCAGGATTTTCCCGATCAGGATTTGAGATCAATCAGGATGTAATCCCGATCTCATCAGGATTTGAGGAAAAATCGGTCGTAAAATCAGGATTTGAGAAAAGTCGTTTTTAATCCTTAGAACTTAATTCTAGAGTTCTGCTTTCGCATACGCTTAATTATTAATTTTTCTCCGCAAAATCAGGATTTGATCAGGATTCGGAAAAATTATGAAATCAGGATTTAGCAGTCACAAATCAGGATTTCACCAGGATTTCCCACACTGGAAAAAACTAGACACCCTGATCAGACTCTATCGTAGTAAATATCGTTACTCTAATCGCATTCACTAAAAGTTTGGTAAGAAAATGCCATCAGAAGTCTAGTTATCCTTACTTACCTAACAGTGTCACCGTGTCAAAAGCAAGTAGACTCAATTTGGAATTTATCATTTTTTTCAGTGTATCATAAGCTATACCTACTCCATTAGCTATTAGAATAAGTGAGGGAATGCACTGATTTGGCAAGTCTCCACTCAGGATCTGTTCCAACTTCTTCTAGCTCATTCAACTGAATCGTAGTATGGTTTTACTTTCATGATCGGTTACCCCAAAACCTTGTTCTCCAACCTGAAATTCGGAGGTATCCGTAGGGGGTCCTGTGTTCGGAGGGAGTCCAAGTCTACTGGTCTACTGACCCTACACGAAAGCTTCACCCATCACTGTAAAATTATCGGAAACATGGTCAAAATAAAACCGGTTCCTCAGTGGAAATGAAGCGCAGGAATTTCACTCAGTTTTCGGAAATCTGAAAGACCCCCTTTTTTACCGAACTCAGCACAATTGCAAGTTAAAGTCGGTAAAATTACCAGTAACACAATTTAGTTTCCTGCCTACGTGTTGAGACTCTGTGTACTTAGAAGTTGAGCTTGTGAAATCCATTTTTCATCGGTGCTCATGACGTCCCAACCGGTCGGAAACTTTACATTGTCCCCGCCTGCAAATATTATTTTTTGTTATCAGTTAAATAGAATGAACCAGAGGACTAAAGTTCATCAGAAGTCTAACGATATGAGGAAAGAATTCGGGAAAGAGTTGCTGGAAGTACGAGAAGTGTTAACAACTGTAATGTAAACGTTACAAATTATATGATATCTCGGAGCGTTTGTCTTGACGCTCTCGATACAGGCGAGGCGTGATTGATCGACTGTCGATTTTTCCCCACTTGATGCCATGGTAAAGAATCGATTATCAAGTTGTTCGTTGCGGACACCTTGTATATCGATCCTTTTCCATAGGTTTATACGGCAGATCAATCGACGTATCGCAAAGCACGCACTGGAAAAAAAAACACTTTGGATCTAGAGTCCAGACTCTTGCAATCACCGACAAGAAAAAATACTCTTGATTCAATCGGATTTTTGCTTAAATCAAGAACCGAGCCTCTTAATTCATTGAGCAGATTTCCTTTTGATTTCAGCTTAAATCTGATTGAATCAAGAGTATTTTTTCTTGTCAATGTTTTCAAGAGTCTGGACTCTAGATCCAATGTGTTTTTTTTTCCAGTGCGGATGGATAACTACCGAGGAAATCGATAATTTAACGAGGGTTTTCGAGAATAAAATGCTTGGATGTACGTGGTCTGGAGAATACCTCGTTCCTGGCTCCTACTTTTCACTCACCTCGACCGTGGGCTTTTTATAGTGCGTGTCGGGTCGGGTCGGGTCGGCCCCAAGTTGACAACAGAGATGAGGTCAGTGTGCCCGGCCTCGGCGTCGGGCCCAACTTTTGATTTTTCGATGGTCGATGCGTTCCGGGGCCGAAACCGGCCGAAACGCAATAAAGGCCAGCGGTGGCCCAGCGTGGCGCCGCGTCCTCATTTTCGATAACCGACGCTTTTTAAGCGGTCCTCGGGGTTTCGTATTTCAACCGCAGCGGGGAAGAATAGCGGGGGGGGGGGTGTTCGGGGGGGGGGGGGGGATACCGCTTTCGATGCGTGTAATCATCACCCGGATGGATGGTCCCGATTCTGGTCCAGCCTCGGTCGCGTTTAATCACCGCGCTCCAGACTCAACAGTCTCTCGACTAGTTAGTCGTTTGCCAGATTTGGCGCGACGTGCTCTTCATACCGAATGCTAATCGTTTTTCAATCGATATTAATGGTCGATTTTCATGGAGGGATGCGTGCTGCCGTGCATAGGAAGAACGCCGTATGAACATTCGAGAGTTGCCAAATTTCCCTCGTTAACATGTTCATTTTTGAGGAAAGTTATGAATATTTTTCCTAGAAATCTCAGGTAAAATTGCGAAAAAATTATGTTGTAAAAATTGGAAGGTAATTAATCATAAGTTTACCAGGAAATGTGTGTTTTATCAACGAAATTTGGCAACGCTTGAAGGTTCATACGGTGTTTTTCCTTAGCACGGCAGCGTGGGTCAGGGAGAGGGCAGGGAAAAATGATTACCGAACTCGACGCTCATACTGAGAAGCTAAATATACTTAGACAGTGGCGTTGAAATTTTATCGTGGATTCTTAATGCATACGAATTTGCCGGAAGCTTTCACTTGGGAAGTTTGCTTTTATTTTTATTTTGTGTGCGTTTTACGCATATAATTATTTCTCTGAGGAAAACAAGCATAGTGTCGGTGCACATTGATGAAATATCAGGAAATGTTGTTGTACATTGTAAGAATTTTTTCTCTCTTAAAGGGAAGGATCTACGAAAGTTTGCGAAACTGATCATAAAATATAGTATCCACTTCTCCTGGAACTGCTATAGGACTCAAGATAACCGATATCGTCGATAATTAACTCTTCCTTTTCCGGACGATACCGTATATCTTTTTCCGAGTATTCCTTCGCAATGTTGCAGAATGCTCATTGCCGCCTCTCTGTTCAAAATCATCGCTTCTCTAACGTAAGAGCCTTTAAAACTCAGGAATTTGTAAACAACCCGTTAAGTCAGGGGAAAGTCAGGGACTTATGCTCCGATTCAGGGAAATTCCCAGGGCTGCGGCTTAACAGCTAATTCTCTATTTCCGCCGGCACCGCACGGCGGCGTTACAAAAGACTTCCATTTTTGCACCGAGAAAAGTCGCGAAAGTTGGAATTTAACACCGCCCTCCTGCTAACGTCTGAATATCGAAGAACGGGATCGAGAAATCAAGTTCGCCTTCAGCTTAATCGACGCAATTTGTGCGGCTCAGGAGTAGAAATAGTTGTATCAATTTGTTTTTTCCCATACTCAGGGCTTAGGTACAGTACCGCCTATCTGACAATTTTGGCAAAATCGAGTTAGCGACTTTGCCGCATCCTACATACTATAAAATACGCAAGCTGATTATTTTAAATTTTTTCAATTCTGTAGGGGAGCGCTTCAATGACGCTGTAATGTATGAAAAAATTGGAAATATAACCTTAAAACTGCAAAAATTGCGAAGTTTTCTCTTCGTTGTGCAAAATCGTCAGTTTGCAGATAGGCGGTATTGCTCTTCAGCCATCGATAACCTGAAAGTGTCAGTAGGTGTTACCTCCCAACGCAGCAGTAAATTAAGAAGAGCATATCTTATTCGATTTTAAACGATGAGAACGAATGAGCGGATAGACCGTTTTCCTGCCGTTCCTGCGCTAGTTATAGGTTACCCTAGGCCGGCCGACTCGGCGCAAGAGGCTAATACGCAGTCAGCGCGCCAAAGGGAACAAGGCATTGGTATTGTCGGAAGAATGCTGCTAATGTGCATCTTCACGGCACGAGCCCAATACAACGCGGGGTACACGGTTTAGATACGCACGTAACCCCCCCCCCCCCCCCCCCTCAACCTTACAACCACCACCAGTCGTATCGTTGCACTTTGCAGGTGCGGCAATTAACAGCGCAAAGCAGGCCTCCCCAAGGTTTCCAGTTTTCGAGTCGATTTCACACATTCGCGAACCCGGATTAAGGCGAGTCATCCCCCGATCCCCCGGAGCGAGCCCCCACCCCCCACCCCCTCGACCTGAAAATTCCGCGCACCTCGACCGCAGGCAGGCACAGGGTTGCACATGTTGCGGTCACGGGAATTCTTTTCTGCAACCCCCCGCCTGCCCACGCTGCTCCCTAATTTTACGGGCTTAATTATTTTTAAGGCCGGTGCAACAATAAGCAAAAGCAATTAGCAACGGCCACCGGGGAGGGAGGGCAAGTTGAGTTGCGATTAATCTAGAGATGAAGCATTAGCGAGCCTATTATTAATTACGCGCGCAGGAGGCTTCATCCCGCCCTGTTGCCGTCGAGGAAAAAAATTATTAAATTTGTGTAATACCTGGGACGCGAGGGTCGCGAGGCTAGGAGAAAACGAGAAAGCGAGGGAGTAAGAAATAAACAGCAGCATAGGGAAAAGTTATTAAGTTTTTTTTTTTATTTTTATTTGGAGTATCCTAACGGACGGAGGAGAAAACGTAGAGAGAGAAAAAAACGCCAAAGTTTTCAATGCAGGTAACTTCAATTTTAGAGCTTCGAATCGAAAGTTTGATTCTGGTAATCTAAACTTCTGTTAGCTGTACGAATTGTAAGGCTTTATTATTTTCCAAAGACCTAAGAAATTCAACTGGAGTTCGGTTTTTTGACCGAAAATTTTGGTGTTTCTTATGTAACGAAGTTCTGTTTCTGTGGCTGAAGTTTTTCCCTTCGTTTGGGAAGTGCAGTGTATTGTTGTTTTACAATGGTGATTGTCAATGTTTTTTTCTCTCTCACTGAAATGTCAGCGAATCTCGCCATACTTAGTCAGAATGTATTTTTGTAAAGTCAGGAAATCGAGAAGGAGAGTGTGAGACTCGATGCGCAAGGAGTGCGTACTTGCAAGTTTTGAGGGGAAATTCAAAAGAACTCTAACATTAGCTATCGAGACCTTGGTTGCGCTACAAAAAGAGCCTTATTGTTGAGTCCCGTCTGAGCGAGAATAAGTATTTTCATATTTTGAGGAAATGAATGCCTTAATTATTGACCTGCGGTGAGGTATTCGAATGTTGCCAAATTCCATCGCTGGAGAATTTAAATTTCAAGTAAGTTATGACCGTCACTACTTACTTGACTTTTTAAAAAATATAGGTAGTGGATTCAATCACGAATAATAATCTTTTAAAGTTTAAATGTAGAAAAATGCAAGTTTTCCAAGAAATTTGTATTTTATTAAAATATCAACGTTTGAATGTTGGTGCTTACATTTTTCCCAAGCACGGCAGAACGTTCCTCCTTTTCCGATCGGGGAAGGGGGGCTAGGGGTGCAGGAAGTTCGCGAACACGCAACCGGGTGGGGGTGGCGGGGAGGGCTTGTGGACACGGCGGAAACTCGCGGACACTGGGACTTGTTATGACGTAGAGACCCCGCCTTTACCCTTTTGTTTGACGAAAAAACAACAACATGCTAACGGAACGGAACAATTAATCAATAGATTACCACGAACTTGGAAAAATATGTGTAATTATACTGTCAGCGATGGTTCAATTAATTACTTCTGCGCGGAAGATGATATATTTTTATTACAGATTTAAATGTGATCGTCTGCGGGAAAGCCACCTCGGAGCTGGAAAACTCAAAATTGAACTTTTGCCACTACCTACTGCATAAAGTATGCAGTGGTCATGCAGTAGTGTAGTTGAAATAATTTTATCACGTACTATTTTAGTTTAGCGTGATGTCCGTTGTAGATCGTCGTGTTTTTAAAAACTCGCAGCAAAACGTCCAGGAGCTTTTCCTCAATTTCCTGCAAAAATAATTGTGATATTATTTTCGAGATAACTTGCTAAAGTTACAATTTAGCACCGCTCTCGCGCTTTCGTCTGAATAACTGCAAACAGGATTAAGAAATCGTGTTCGCCCTCAACCTTATGGTTTTTGATGATTTTTGATACAATTTGAGCGGCTCGCAGAAGTTGAAATACTTGTATCAACCGTCTAAGTTCAGCTTGAGTTTTGAAGGACGAGTGGCTTTCATTGTAATCCTTGTGTTTTTAATGACTATCCCAGTGAACCATCCAATAAATTTTTAAATGAACGTTCATTTCTTTTTTCATCGTTAGAAGTCAGGGAATTTCAGTGCCAGTGGTCAGAGAATTTTCCCAAAAAGTCAGGAAAAGCCTGGGAATTTTGAAAGTGCATTAAAGTTGCAACCCTATTTTAAGCATCTTCAGGAAAAATGATCTCCATTATGTTCGCCATGCTCTAAGTTATATCTTTTTATAATAGTCAAGGTTCCCCATCTTAAAGCACCTGAAATTAATGGTTGCAAATTTACGTTTCACGTGCTCGATTTTCACGTAACCGTGTTGGACTAATCTCAACACCTCCTCTCGCACTGAAATACGATTTTGTTTCCTTTTTTCTCTTTCAAAACATCATCACGACAAACAGTAAACACCTGAAGAATTCAATTTTCTAAATCCAGTCATCGCTAAAATTGTTACCCGCGCGGGGTCAGCGTTGAGATTCGAATTAAAATCCTTCGCCGCGCCGTGTAGAAACGGACAGGTTCGCTCATGATGCCGGTCGATTAAACCTGTCTATGTTTTATTCGGCCGCAGTATAATAATAAAAAATTATCCTAAATTCCGCAATAACTTACCCTGCGCGCCTGAGCAAGGAGGCAGTCATTAATGGTGGGCCAATAAAAGTAATGATCTCCTAAATTATTCCGCAGAAGCTTGATTGAAGCACGGCCGGCCGACCGACGAAGCACAGCGCCTCGATTGTTAAATCGATATCGAATGACCTTGATCGATATAAAGCATTGTTGAGATAGGAAGTTATCGATAAAGGGCATTCGATATCGATTCGATAATCGACCCGCTGGCCGACTCCCGAACAAGTTTGTAATTCTCACCGGGTTCGACTTGGAAGATTTTCGGTTACCATGAAACGGCCCTCGAAACGGCAGGTCTTGAATTTTGCCACGATTATCTGCGGTTGTCCCGCACGGGATGCCCGGTAATGGAGTAAGAATGAAACTACCAGGTGCAGTAATTGAATCGCAGAGCTCGAGAACGAAATTTTACAGGAGACGCCCAGGAAATGTGCGTCATCTACTTATTTCCATCTTAATCTAATCGAAATTGGACCGAGATTCATAGGAATGCACCAAGTCACATTCTAGGGAAAGACTATGTCCGGAGTGTTTTTGACTTTAACTGGTCGTAATTTTCTCCTGTCGAAAATTTGAATTCGAGAAAAATATTTTGAAAGTGAAAATAGTCGTTCCAAAGTCTTTAACGCGAAAACGCGTCGCTTTTAACGTGGAAACGTGTTTTTTTTAACGCGTTTTTACCTTTTCGCGCGATTCACCGCTATGACGAACGCCGTTTATTCCCTCGTAAAAGGACGTAACCGTAACTATATTTCAACGTTGCCTAATCGCTCCTCGTAAGTTCAGTTTCCAGGAGAATCTTGGGAACCTCTAACTGAAAATTTCCTGAATTTTCCTGTGAGTTCATGCAAAAAATCAGTAAAATTTTGTGGGAAAATTGAATTTTTCGAGTCAATTTTGCAACCTTGGAATGAAGTTACATCCCTTCGACCTGAAAACGACTATATCACCCGATAATTGCCCATGGAGACAAGAACCTTAGTTTCAGATTTCCTCCCTCGTGAAAAGAGAGTATTTTATCGACTAATATAGCCCGGGCCAATCGAGTTCAAAGCAATCCTGTGACGTGTCGGGCATGTAATAAATCGACTGATCTGCCACTAAGCACATGGAATAGGGTCGATTATCAGGGTGTTCGCAACGAACACCTGGAAAATCGATTCCTTCGCATAGATTTAAACGGGAAACATTCATAGCTAACGATTTACGGTTCTGTTCTGAAGCCATTCCTGCTAAAACCTAACATGTCCACTGTTTGACGAGCCCCGAAATCCAAAAATTCTAACGGACGTCGGGTCTCATTGGAAAATGGACGTGCTAGGTCTTAATATGGACCGATTCCGCCGGGTGACCGTTGAGAGCACAGCTGGGGCCAGAGGTCGCTGGCCCAACGTCGGAAGTGTCAACTGGTTCTCTGGATTTATGGCTGTCGCGCTGATGAAGATTAGACCCGCGCGCACAGAAGCACGGATTCCAGTCCGCGTATCGATCATCGATTTTTCTCTATTTGAAGCTGTGGTAAAGAATCGATTGTTTCAGTGTTCGTTGCGAACACCCTGTTTATGGATCCTTTTCCAAAGTTTTAAATGGCAGATTAATCGATATATCGCAAAGTACGCCACGCCACTGGTTGATCCATCATTTTAAATCGCCCTCTCACTCACAGGAGGGATGGAGATCGTTCAAAAGGCAGGTAAGTCTCGTTCATCCGCGATTTCGATTATACGCGGTTCATCGACGTTGTTCATCATTTATATCCATTAAATGCATCGATTCTGCGTGAAGTAGAGTCCTTACTTATGTGATCGATTGTTTTATGTACGTTTATATTGAGAAAAAACAGTGTTGCTAACTTGCAAATATCGCCGCTCCTAGGGAGAACAGCGATGAGCGTTCGACTTTTGCCAACTTCCTCTCGATTAAATACTTAAATTTGAGAATGACTCCATTATTTTCACTTATAATTTTTAGGACAACTACATCAAATCGGGACAAAAATCTCATTGAGTAACTCAGTAAGAAAGAACAACAGGTTACAGGTTTTTCTGAAGACTCGTATTCTATCGGAAGGAAGGCAGCATCCAAATATTCCTTTGGCGTTTTTCCGTTACTTGACGGAACGTCATAGGACATTTTCGGACGTGCTTTGAAGTTTATTACGAATGTGAAATGGAATACTAGTGGTCGTGAGGTCAGCTTTATAGCAATCATTATTCTCTTCGTAAATTGCTTTGAATAATGAAATGTATGTGTTCCTTTTCGATTAAATGGACTATCATTCAGGGCTCATTTTTGTTATGCCCCGTTACTTTCTCTATATACAAGCAGGTGCCCATATTGATGAGTCGTACTCTCATATTATTTCGCAGTGCAGCTAAAGTGAGAATTTCATCTTTCATACCTTTTCAGTTTTCACTATTAATCTAAAAATGAATGCCGTGAAAAATAACGAAACATACGCTCTCTCTGTATAGCCTTGAGTTGATAAAATCAATATGTCTACTGCTTTGTTCCTGATCTCGCGATTTCTCTTCAACCCCCTCGCGCCCGACGGTTCCCGGTTTTTAGCTCCTCCGCAGCCCCAAACAAACCGGGAGCAAATACAACTTTTTAGAGCCGGGTTTTTTTCTGTACTCGACACTGTTTTCCTCCGTTTTTTTCTCAAATCTGATAAAAAAGGGAGGAGCTATCTAATTTTGTCATCTCATGTTCCACGGAATGACGCTTACGCATGCGGACAAGGACACAGATGCTTTCATCATGACCCCTCTGGGCAGGGGGGGGGGGGGGGTAGGGAGGTGTGACATGCGAGTCCCCAACCGTGGAGACCGGGGAAGGGGCATTATCGGGAAAGGGGAGAAGGAAGCTTAATGAGGGGGAAGTTAACTGAAGCGTCTTGATGAGCCAACCGAGAGGGAGGCTAGGTAGGGGGAGGGGGGGACACCTCGTGTGGGGGCCGAAGCGGAGGGGGCGAGAAGGGAGGGCATCTCCTTAAGTAGCTCGCTGTATGCGAGCAAGCAAGGCTGCGGTCAACCCCTTCCTTCACAATCGGATAAATCACTTCCACCGCGCATCGCCCATCCAGAAAGCATCGGAACTGCCGTGAATTGAGACCTCGGCAACGATCTGTTTTAATTTTAATTTAATCTGTTCGTTTTATGAGAGGGGAGAGAGGGAGTTAACACGTCGGGATTGCAGCGAGCGAAGGGTTCTTTTCAAATGAATGAAAGCGATCGAGCTGGAGGTGGCAGCTCGGTGCAATAATTTCTGCTGGAAAAAGGAGGGAAGGAAAAACCGCGAAAACACAGATTTACAGTATATTTACTGATTTATATTTGTGTTAATGTTTTGTTCCGTGAAGTTTGAATCGACTGATTTTTATGTAAGCAACGAACGCCAACTGGATCGAGTTCAGTAGAAACCGATTTTTTTTTTTTCCATTTGTCCAGAAAGAATTCCTTGTTTTAAACTATTTATTTTACTTATTATCAATCACAGGAGCTAAGTTTGTGTACTTCTGACCGAGGTAGTCAAGTTTAAGATTTTTTCTCTTTTAAATTTTAAGAATTTGATTTCCTTCTCCTGAATAAAAATCTAGATAAGTCAGAGTAAACAGTTGGCTCATTTTCATAATACCTATCGGCGAAATCAATTCAGAGAACCGAATCAACAGCATTGCGAACTTTTAGATAACTTCCCACCTATCGATGGAAGAACCCTTAAATGCCAATAACACTTCTACTCTCTGCAAAAGTCTGTCTACATTACGTCACTACCAAAAATAACAATAGTAAGCTCAACAAGTACATTAAATTATTCCATAATAAAATTCAAAATCAACGGATAAATCTCAACATTTCTTGCGTTCATTTTCCACACAACTTATACGGTTTTGGAAGAAGAAAACTCTGTAAGACTCCCCCCCCCCCACCCTCTATTATAAAATAACCAGTGTGACTCGGTTCCTTTTTGTTAAATCAGTCCAATTCTCATATTATCGTCCCGGCGTAATCTCTCGGCACACATACATCGGGAGCCCGATCTACCCGCACAAATCACGGAACGAAAACCCGATCCGACGTAGGAAAAATCAAAAACAAAAAAAAAGAGAAAAAGATATCACAGCACGACCGAAACAATCGATTACAGCCCGGCGGCGACCCCCGACACACGTGGCAACTTGTCACCGGAGATAGCGAGGGGGGGGGGCGAGAGAGGGGGTGGGTGGGGGAGCTTCGCCGCAGTGCGACGGGGGAGAGAAGGGGGCGCTAGCGGGTCCGGCACGAAAATAAATTACGGTCATTAAAAATAATAAATAAATAAGCCACAGTCCCCGGATCGGTCCCGGTACCCGAAGTCACCACCGCATACATTACTTGACCCTCCCGGCGAACCCCCCCCCCCCCCCCGTCGCCGGCGCTCATCCGCGGTCGGGGGGGGGGGGTACCGGCAGCATCGGGTACGTACACCGCAAGTTCAAGAGCTGACCCAATTACAATTAAATGTTAATGCAAAGCGAGCGGCGGCGTCGTCGGTAGTCGACCGGTTGATACTGAAAAAGCGGAGCGCGGGGGGCGGGGTGGGGGATGGTGGGGGGGGGGCTCCCTTATTAAAATGAAATGGTGCGGAGTCTATGACCCAATATCCTATAAACGGAGGCGGGTGAAATTGGCGGAGCGCTTCCTGCTGCTCGTGGGTGCGAATCCTCGTCACGACGTCGGACGCGACGCCGGAGTATCTTTGCGATACATTAGCGGCTGCGGTGCGGTGCGGTGGTCGGTGCGGTGGTATCTGCACCGGTTTCGGTTTCCGCGTGCCTCCGATTCTCACCGAACACCGATTGATCCCGGCCAGAATGAGATGCGCATCGATTCCGCCCCGATACAGGTCGCTCTTCTTCGAGCCCGAATCCCGGTGAATCTTCCGGGTTCTTTTCGTTTCGGCCGAAATCAGGGAGATGTAAGTGGTTCGGAAGGTGCAATAGAGATGGTGCATGTGTGAGAAATTTGCGATTTGATTGTTGATTCGTAGGTAAAAGTTCGCGAGAAACACGATGGTGCCACTGGTTTTCTCTGAAATCAACTCCCAAGCTCAGAAAAAGCTCTCAAGTTGAGGCCGAAATGGAGGGGATATCCCACGCTACCCTGAGAGTCCACGTCTACATCAAGACAAACTCTCCATGCAAAGATAGGGAGCAAACACATTAGCAGTGATGCCGTGTTTTCAGTTGTGGAGTCCCCAAATAAAGTGGCAGCCCTGTCAATGTATTTGCTCTCTATCTTTGCATGAGGTGAACTCTCAGGATAGCGTGGGATATCCCCTCCATTTTGGCCTCAACTTGAGAGCTTTTTTTTGAGCTTGGGAGTTGGTTTCAGAAAAAATCAGGGGCACCATCGTGTTTCTCGCGAACTTTTACATTAGAATCAACAGTCCAATCGCAAATTCCTCACTCATGTAACATCTCCATTATGTACTAACATCAAAATTTTCGGAATTTTTGGTGTATTCACGTCCCACGTAAAATTTTCGAGAGGAAATAAGTAGACATTGTATTGCTGTATATATCTTACTTGGACTACTGGTTCATTCCGGCAAATTTTCTTTCTTGTCGTAGAATTTTCAACCAGGTATCACGAACCAGATCCCAGTAACACTCAATTCCTCATGCGGTAATCTTCCGCAGCACGCAGGATTCACCTAGTGTCGCGTGTATGGTATCAAGAACGAAGTCGTAAACTTATAATGTCGGTCGCCTGTTATGGAAAACCCTCCTAAGTTCGAAGTCGGAAGGCAGTCCTCCCTCCTCTCTCTCCAAAAATGAAGGAAGAAAACATGAGGAAAGACTCGAAATTATTATTACGCTCTAATCCGCTCATCAAAAGTTAGCCTGGCTTAGCGGTCATTAAACTGCTAAGCCACTCTTTATTTCGATCTAAAAAAAAGTGAGGGAAAGAGGAGAAAAATTAAGCATGTCTTTCATGGCTTATATTTTGGTTGCTAGGAATCCATTAAAGATGATCATACTTTTTCATCTGAAGCACTGTTACTTATCATTTTTCTTTTACTGGTTTGCGCTTTTTTTTTGTTGTTGAAATATTTGTTTGAAAACAATTATGTTGACGTATTTGTGCTAAAAAGAATTATGTTGCACGCAAACTCTGGCTCATAGTTCCGTTTAGCATAAATACACAGAGCAAAAACCAAGATATTTTTCTTGCAACCCGTCAAAAACTGAAAACTACGACATTTTTTGAAGCTAAAGGCAGGGACCAGTTCTATAGGACCCTGGACTCCCGTAAGAGTCAATGTAAAAATTCGTGAGCAGGTACTAGTGCTGTTATCGCGCGTAGGATCCTCGCAACTCACTGCTGTTATCAGTTGTTGGACCTCATTAAAATCCGTAGGATCGCGTATAACTGCGAAAAATCGAATTTTTCACCATACAATTATGCGCGGCGACCCTTCCTTGTCGAAAGGGGTCGAAAAACGCCAAAAATATACTTATTTTTCAAGAATTCAGCCGCCTTATGTGTTATTTTTCAATCTCCGGCTTAACCTCACTTTTGGAGCGGGCGATGGATGAGTCGAGGTTCGGGGGGAAGGATCCTCTGAGTTGACTAGGATCCTACGCGAGAATGCGCTGCAATCACCCGCTCACAACAGAACGGCGTCCTATAGAACTCGTCCCTGCTAAAGGAAGTGTACTGATACAATCAATTCCGCGAATAGAGAAATACCGGTGGCTCTTATCTCCCTGGAGAGTTGCGATTGAAATTGCTCAAAAACTAATTCCTCTAATTTTTCCGAGACATTAGAAGGGACTGCGGTGTTCCAGTATGTCTGAAACCGCCGGCAAGTGTGAAAACACTTTTTCATTTCTATCGCGTTCGCAGATCTCGCCCCCTATTTCCTTCGTATTGTTGTGGAGAAAATTAATTACTTCTCTCGGATAAGATCAACCAAAATTAAACGAGATCTCCCCTTCTGTTGCCGAGAAACATCATTTTAAACTGCCCTGATTCGTGCGGCCGCATGGCTTTCGAGTTTTCAGTCAAAATGAATAAAATTAGGAATAGTTAGAATTCCATCTGGCTTGATTGTGAGAAAAGGCAGAGGATTCTTGTCACGGCGTTTTTTCAGACAGATATCTAGACATCCTATGAATATTAATTAATCAGCGAAAATACTTGCCGCATGCCGTTTCCGCACGGGTTCTTCATCATCATCAGTTTTATAACCGGTTAATTAGCACTTTCTGACTCGCTGTACTTTTTTACGAGGCAGTCTAAGCAAAACTCCAATTTAAATCCGGGTAAAAACGGTAATGCTTGTGTCTTGGTGTATGTGTTACATTTATTTAGACGGGCATTTTTATTTGCATGTCGGACAAGGATTTTGCGTCTGTTTGTGGATGTATTCTGATGATTGGTTTCTAACCTCGTCGAATGATCCATTAGGTACACGTGCGCATTTTTTTCTACTTTGAAATTTCAGGCAAAAAATTTCATAAATCTTAAAAAAATGTATGAAATATGATGAATAATATGTTTCAAATAGCCTAGAAATAAGACAATTTTTGTTGAGAAACCTTACGTTACTTGTTCCCTCTTCACAAGTTTACGTAGAGAGCGATTCACATAACGAGAAGTTCAGAAATTAATTTCAAAGCGATGCAGTGACATGTATACACATGTGACATGTTTGCATACTTACAGTAGATGAAATTGAACGCGAATCATAAAAGTTGTCGTTGTTTGCATTTATTCTATTTAGCTCAAGTTATTTATATATCTGCCCTAGGAGCTGATTTCCAACCTCTTGGTTGTGTGTTCTAAATAATTCTCTACGAAAAATTGCTGTATTCTTACAGCTCGTACCTTTTGTAATCGTGTAACCTTTTGACAATCAGCCTAAAGCCAAAGATCGATTAACATTTACGATTTAATATGTTTGAATGCATCAGCTCATTCATATTCTTAATTTCTCGTGTTCCGCGAACGAGGAAGAAGAAAAAAAAAAAGAAGTTAAAATTAAATGAGCGAGCAAAAAAATTCAATGAAAGTTTTTCGCATCAGCCGGTGTTTTCGGACCCCGATTGTACTTTCAGCTCAAGAGATCGTTGTCTTACACTTTACTATACTTCCAAAATTCCAATTATATTTTTTCTTCCATCGCAATTCACCCTGACCCAGACCGGAAAGACAAGTAAAATCCCAGGCATTTCCGAGGGCCGACAACAAACCATACCGAGAAATAGGATAATTTCACCGGTATGACGTCATCAATTACGGAGAGTTTACTCGGAAGCGTCGGCAAGACACTAGGACACTCCATCGCTCCATCAATAGCATCTGGTCATCGGGGCGGGCAATTAAAAATCTCGAAGGAATCGACACACCCACATTAACGTTGTTTGATTTGGTCCGAGTCCGACCTGAGCTCTCCCTCAGACCGAGATCGGTATCATTAAAGGGGCCATTAATACTTAATTGCGGCCCGCTCGTATTTTAACCAATTGAAGACAAGCGTTCGGCGAAACGTCGCAGGGATTCCGTCTCGAACAAAAACCACTTATCTGCATAACAGCTCAGGTATAGAGGTAGGCGGTTTTCCTGGAGGTGCGCGAAGCCCGGCGCGACGCGCCGAGGCGCCAATGCCATCAACCTTATCGTCGATGCCGGGTTGTGCCCGGAAAACAGTACTTGAGTCGGTTCGTGTTAAAACAACGCATGTGTTCTCTCGGAATGTCGGTATTCTCTTGAACCCTGAGGCTCGTGGATAATGGACTTGAGAGGTTTTAGCCTCGAGCGATTTCCTCCGCCGTGAGAGGGGTTGGAATTCTTAATGTGTGTGAAGAGGGCAGCGATCCGATGCAATCTGCCTCTCGATCTGAACGTAAATTATTTCAAAGCGAACCGCTTAAGGACGATTCTAGAGGTTATTTTGTTAAACCGTATACCTATAGTCTCGTCTTCGATCGATCCAATTCCTGAGCGAATCGCTTTCTGCCAGGACGGAAGTTCATCGATGAAGCTCAATTTCTATTATCCGAACGATGAGTTACACCAGGGTGGCAAGTTTTTGAAAAGTTGGGAAAAACTTGAATAAGTTCGGAAGCTTTACTCAACCGAGAGAAGTCAGAGGAAAAGACAGGAAATTTTACCGCGAAACCTTGAAACTTCACCAACTTACCCTCACCATTGTGATGTTTTCTTTTCCACTGGGGAATAAATTTTTAGATGATTTCTCTCGGAACAAAGAGGCCACGACGTGTCGAAGACCCGAGTCTAGGGAGCTTTTCTTGATCCAACTAAGGAAATTGCAAGTGTTGCTTTATTTATTTTTCAATATCAATGTCGCCGATATTTTGAGAATAACATTTACAGAC
This sequence comes from Bemisia tabaci, assembly GCF_918797505.1. NCBI lineage: Eukaryota > Metazoa > Arthropoda > Insecta > Hemiptera > Aleyrodidae > Bemisia > Bemisia tabaci. The sequence continues at coordinate 12,156,098 of NC_092794.1, read as the reverse complement.
TTAATAACATTGAAAATTCAAAGGATAACCAGAAAAGTGTATGCTCGGAAACTTAGAAAAGTCAGGAGAAAGTTAGCAAATTTTGAAATCCATAAAAAGTTGTCATCCTGGATAAGTATCCAGACGCCAGTTTGTGTTTTTTCTTGCGTGTCTGGCGGTGCAGCAAAATCCGGGTGGAAATAGGCCACTCTTAAGGAGAATTATCATTCAATCTAATTTCCCGCCCCAGGTTATCCGGTTAATCGCACCTTAATGTCAAAGACTCCTGAAAATCACTGTTAAACAGAATAATTATAAATCGTTTAATATTTGTTTGGAGCGAAGTTAAATTACAGGAAGGAACCTAGTTGGCAGTTTGTTCTTCCCCGTGTTTTGCAGGATTGAACCGTGATTCAAAAGACAAAATCAAGTTTGCTCCAAGTTCGATCAAAGTTCAGATAGCTGGTCGTGTCTCGAGAGTGCTACCGTGCTACGGAAAAACACCGTATGAGCCTTCAGGCGTTGCCAAATTTCCTTTGGTACAACACGAATTTTCTGGTGAATTTATGAATATTTTTCTTCCAATTTTAAGAATACTTTTGTTCGTAATTTCACCCAAAGTTCCTGAAAATTTCAAGGAAAAGTATTCATAACCTGCCTCAAAAATAAACAATTTATCGAAGGAAATTTGGCAACTCTCGATTGTCCATACGGCGTTCTTCCTTAGCACGGCAGAGTGATCGTTTTTACTCACTGCCAAACGGTCTTAAAACGCTTTATTACTTACGCTACTTCACAAACCCTCGAATGTTCCGTTTTCCACCATCTTTTTTACGAGTTTATTCTCGGAATTACGTATTTTCTCTTAAGCACCGATATTTTCCTTGCTATTTCACTGAAGCACAAATCGAGAAATGAATGCACTTTTCCGTTCTTTGTAATTTAGTATGACGGGTCTTGCAGAGACTTTATTTATATTTCAATTTGAAGGAACCTAGTTTTGAATTTTCTTCCGTAAATAGTGTTCAAGAACTTAGAAGTTCGGACGTTGACTAACACCTTCAAGCAAATCGAGGAAGAAATCGGAAATTAACTCACGGGCTACTAAAATATTCCCTTTGATAAATTTTTGTCGCCTATTAATAATAAGGAGAATGGCCATTGAGAAATTTCAAACTCCCAAAATTGACACGTATGACACGCCTAAGGCCGATTACATTTGACTTTAAAGTTGAACCTTCCTTTATTTTTCTTTCAAGTTTTTCCCGATAAAAAATGGCCAAATACCAAAATTTTGGACACTTGGGCTTTGTCTTAGAATATCGACGGTTTCCTCTATCACGACGTAGATGCGCTCGACGAAAACACTGATTTTATCCGAAGTCTATTGCGAGAAATAGAGGCAGATCTCAGATTTCGCCCGCAAAATCGAGTGTATGCAACCTTGGCCTACTTCAGAGTTAAAATAGTTGCATGTTGGGTTCGAACCCAACTATCAATATTCTTCCACTGTTTTACGCTCCGCGATTTCGCCCGCAAAATCGAGTGTATGCAATCTGGCCTACTGCAGAGTTAAAATAGTTGCATGTTGGGTTCGAACCCAACTAACAATAATCTTCCACTGTTTTACGCTCCGCGATTTCGCCCGCAAAATCGAGTGTATGCAATCTGGCCTACTGCAGAGTTAAAATAGTTGCATGTTGGGTTCGAACCCAACTTGCAATATTCTTCCATTGTTTTACGCCCCGCGCATTGTACAAACGCCGGGTTTATCTTTCGAGAAGGCAATTTCCAAGTTGTCTTTCGATCAGTTGGTTTATATCAAGTTATTTCGTTTGCAATGTTTTCTCTGTGTTAACCTATACAGGAAGTTACTCGGGACATTCTCGGCTGATTCCAATTTCAAAGGGGGTAATGAAATTCGGTTTTTGGCAAGGGTTTAGACTCCCCCCCCCCCCCCCCAACGAAACATTAAAATTCAAGAAGCGATGTTATTTTACTCTAATAGATATATATCAAGCCGCTACCTTAGCGCACTAGAGCGCTCTGCCACTCCAAATCGCCATCGGAATCGATCCTCCCACAAATCATTGGGCTGATGATCCATTACTTTACTCCATTACGTGTACTTTACTCTAGCCCATGTTCAATATTAAATTCGTCCTGTTTTTTGATGTTTCGCAAAATCCTAATCTTGGTTGTTTTTCTTTGGTTTGTCTTTAGATTTAGTCAACGAAATGGCCGACCCAGTCGGGAGCTAACCGAGCCCGGGAAGGGCCGGGGCGCGGAGCGGCAGGAGTGCCCTGCCCCCCCTCCCCCTCCCCCGGACGGAAGCTGCAGGCCAGCCTCACTCTCGGACCTGGCGCCCCACCCCAGCACCGGCTCCCGGCTTCGAGCATACTAGCTTAGCATTTCACATTCAGCGCTTTAACCTCCATCGCCCGCAATAGACAAGTGAGTATCTTTTCAGCCTTTTCATGATATTGGAAAAAAAGATTCGCTCGTTAAACCGGTAATCCCGAGTACCTATATAGAAAGAGTGTTGGAGCTCCAGTGGGCAAAGTTTTGACTTGAATAAACTCCAGGAGTTTTCTTTATTGCTGATCCAAAAGAGGAATTTGCCGTGAAAATCGTCAATTTTCTCAAATTTTTCATGATCCGGCCCCCTTTTTTCTGGTTGTGCCGCATGTAACATCCAAGAATGGAGAAACGTCATAAAACTTGTTGGGTATGACGTTTTTCGATTACTTTTCTACCACGAACTCTGTACACGGGACTATAACCAAATCTGTATAATTTATTTTTTTTAGCGGCGGGGTAGTTTTTTCAAAATCCATATTTGAAATTTTGGAGAGCAAGTTTTTTCATCTCGACAGGGCTAATCTTCTTCGGGTAACTGAAAAACGCGCCTACACAGGAAACATCCAAGCGTTTCTCTAATACGAACGCAGTAGAGCTTTCCCGCTTGTTTTCAGTGTGTTAAACCGAGAATATTGCAGCTCCTAGAACTGGACGTATTTATGCCAAACGGAACTACGTGCATTGTGACGTGAGCCCTATTATGCATGTATTCTTATGGATTTCGAGGCTCATGTCTAAATTCACATAGTTCCGTTTGGCAGAAATACGTCCAACTTTGTGAGATTACGCTGGAAAATCGTGGCCGATTTGCAACTCTGTACTTACGATTCATACAAACTTTTTTCCTCGGTGCTCGGCGTTTTTCCCGAGGACAACAGACCAGGATTATCGATGGTTCCCCATAGGGCGCTATGGTAAAGAATCGATTATCAAGATGTTCATTGTGAACACCCTGTTTATCGATCTTTTTCCACGGGTTTAAATGGTGGATCAATCGATTTATCGCAAAGCACGCTACGTCACTGACAGACAGATAGACAGACAGACATGAGAGTGGAGGAAATTGGACGGGCTGAGTTTGTGGATGTGAATCATGGCCCGGGGGCATTGTCGCGTCATTGGTGGCGACCGAGGGCTCAGCTTTTCGCTTTTTCCGAGTGGGAAATTGGAGCGAGTCGGAATCATCGGGCCTGGGCAAGTTTCATTATGACAGTAATCCACCGAGTTGGGCACCACGCAACGAGCCCCCGCCATCGATCCTAATTATAAGTTCAAATTAAATCCAAGCGCCCCGACACTGTTGCCAAATGGAACCGGGAAAAAATCCCTCGGGATATTTCAGAAAAGGCAAGCCTTTACGGTAGGAAAAAGTCAACCATACTTCGTCATGTGGGAATTAGAGCAAGGAGTAACCTAAACGCGCGGTTGATATTTTTCGGTTAGTTTTTCTCTGGAATCCATTATTGGCCAAACCTTTAAGTTCTAAGTTTGCAACCTTAGTGAAAATCAGTCAGTGTCGCCAGCGGCGTGGCGTGAATGATCGATCATCGATATCTCGCCATTTGAAGCTATGGTAAAGAATCGACTCCTAAGCTGTTCGCTGCAAATACCCTGATAATCGATCTTTTTTCATAGGTTTGAGTGGCGTATCAATCGATATATCGCAAAGTACGCCACGCCACCGAGTGTCGCTACTCAAGAGTCGCAACCTCTGAGTGACATCGAGCAAAATGAGAGTGCATTAGTTTAGCTGGACACTTAAGTCTTAAAAATTGCGATGTACAAAAATAGCGACACATAGTTTTTTTCATCATATAATTCGCACAAAGTCAGGATTTTCAGAGATTTTCCTCTGTAAAAGCCAGAAAATACTAACATAGGTAATGAGAGATCGTTTCCCTCCTCTTTTTTTCTCTTTTTTTCTTTTGAAAAAAAAAAGCCAGTGGTAGTATTACAATAATTCTATTTTTACGAGTTCTTTACATCAGAGGTCATTCTCACCTTTGAGGGGGAAATGAAGGAAATGAAAGGAATCAATGGCATCAGTAGAGTTAGGGATTCTGTCGGTATAATTCGGAAAATTGTGGAAAAGTCAGGGAAATTTGATGCTTAACTGAACTTGCAACCCTGGAGTGTTCGACCACTCCGTAGTTGCAGTTGCATAACCTCTGAATCCAAGGAGTATACGATTTCACGGTTCAGTTGATGTAGAAGCAGGGTGAAGACCGGTTAGAAAATAAGTATCAAATCATCTACGTCAAACGAGGGTGAAGGAGGAGGAACGGAGATAAGGATAGGGTGAAAAAAAGGGAGAACAGAATAAGAAAAATCCTTTCTGTAGGGGAATAAGTGCATGGAGCCCCAGTAGCTCCAAACCTAATAGGTAGATTTGCCTTCATTTGAAAGGGTATGCAAAATGAGCGCCGAGCAGCCTTTAAAGTGGTATTCATTAGCAGTGTGTATCGGACCACAAGATGAGGTCAGACTTCAAGGATATAAAAATGCTTTTTTTCTCCTTTGAAGTCCACGTCAATTACGATGGACATTTAAACATTTCCAAAAACTGGAAAGAATCAAGTCAGCGTTTGCCGAATTTATCATATCAAACCGTCCGCTAGGCGAAAAATCAAGAGTTCGCTCAAGGCGCAAAGTCGACAACCGTATCTAATGTGTCATGTTGTAGGATGGAAAAAATCTTGTCACTTTTCTGGATTGTTTTGCGACAGCTTTGCGAATGCAATATGTATTAAAACTTCGTAAATTTTATGTACTTTCAATAACTTGGTTTGCCCTCGCTGATTTTGATTTTCTCGAGCACTGGAAAAAAAAAAAACACATTGGATCTAGAGTCCAGACTCTTGAAAACATTGACAAGATTAAATACTCTTGATTCAATCGGATTTTTGCTTGAATCAAAACGAAATCCGCTTAAATTAAGAGGCTTGCTTCTTGATTTAAGCTAGATTCTGATTGAATCAAGAGTGCTTTTTCTTGTCGATTTTTTTAAGAGTCTGGACTCTAGATCCAATGTGTTTTTTTTTTCCAGTGCGAGCTGAAAGTTAGAATGGACTTTCTCCCAAGAGTTGATTCTAGGAATCCTCAATGTTCAACTTTGACGGAGGGGAACATGTTATATGATAGCTTGATTCTCACCCTATCCAGGGCTCCATTCAAAAGGCTCGCCACTCACAGCAGCTTCAAGTTCCTCGCTCGAAGCCCCCCCCCCCCCCCTCACCCTTTGCATTCCGAGCGTAGAATTCCTAGTCCGAGTGGGTGCAAATACCCCGCAGGCGGTTGGGTTCATTTGAAAAAAGCTGAGCAGATTCGCATTCGTATTCGCAGTCGAGTGAGAGAACAAGTTTCTCGGACGTGTATGAATTGGCTCATTGCGAGGGTGCAGCAATTGAGAGCCTCGCCCGAAGAACCGCGTAAGCTCCGCGGGGACCCCACGGCTCTTAAGACGTTCTTCCGTCCGGTTGTTCAATTGCAGAACGGAGCAGTAGTGCAGTCATCCATTCGCTCGCGCAGAATGATATGACAACAACATCACGCTAAAACCCGACGAGTGCGTTTCCGCATGGGCCCCGGAGCACTCAAGAGCGCTTACACGCCAGGTCTCATTAGATAATGACCGTGTGGGGTTCGGACTTTCACCATTCCGTTTCGCTCCCGCTTCCACTTCGGCGTTCGGTCCGTACTCCGGAGTGACCGCTGGTAATGCTTCGCGGCAGGAAGAACAGCGTAACTCCATTCGGGCGCCTGCGTATCGATGCGCGGTTTCTGGATCGAAGCACCCACCGTACGAAGTCGCAAGCTCTCCAAGGCCGCCCCCCGCCTTCTGCATCGTACACCTCTCTCACGAACTTTCGGCCACTCGGTTGGAGTCCCGCTCTAAATTTTTCAACGGCCAGCGGCGATTCTCCAAGTTGGCATCAACGAGTTAGGCCCCTTTCAACAATCGGAATATTTTTGGAGATGTTTGATGGGTCAAAAGTGTAATGGCCTGGTTACATGCTCAAATTTCCGTCAAATTCCGATCAAAATCACGACCAAGATGGCGGTCGAGAGTTATCTAGATTGATGAGTAAAATTAATTAAAACAGCGTGTTGATTGAAATGAGCACGAAATAAGCACGGTTGTGTGGAAATCAGATGAAGGATGAGCCCCACAGTTTCATCATCTACCATCAAATTTTTGCAGGCCGCAGAAATTTGATGGTAGATGGTGCGCACCAGTCACCATTTGATCGGAAATTGATGAAAATTTAAGCGTGTAACCAGCACATACAAATTGTGGCACACAACGATGATAGATCACTAGAATAAATCATGAATCAATAGAGAATTTTCAGGTGTCTGAAATTTGATGAATTTCGTGTGTGAGTAGAAACTACTGAATGGGCTGAACACGAGGATACCCTTGGTTTATGAATTGAACAATTATTGGAAAAGATATGACAGAATGATCTTAATCTGCTAAAATACGTATGATTAAATGGGAAATGCCGCCGGATGACGTCACTAGGCGGTGCATTTTCTCACTTTTAAATCCATTTTCATACTATTTCCCTTATCAGAAAAAAATTATAAAAAATACTGCGAAATCAGCTCTTTAAGCACTTGCAGATGAAGCACTAACAAATTTGCATGCAAATTCCCCATTTAAGACGAAGAGCTTTCGATTGTGAGAAGCACTCGGAAGCATCAACCATCAACGCACTCGGCGTGAATTGTTGTAATCCAAGTGCATCCGAAATTAAATCGAGTCCGTGAACCTGAGAATAGCACGGTTAATGCTAATCATCCTGTGTTAGAAACGGTGTACGCCACGGGTATAGGGTAATTGGTTCTTGACGCTCTCCGCGCAACTGTACATGTACACAACTGCCGAAACATGCGTAGAAACACAACATGAATACGAGTTATATGTTCTAATTGGATTTACTTTGAGATCCGATGACGAGCTCCCGGCTCGAAATAGTCGGCACTGAGGACGAGGATTAAAATCTCCTCGAGTTGTGTCACACAGCACGGTCACCCTTTAATCTTTTTTTCGGGGTGGTTTTGGAGTTTTGAGGTGCGTAAAATCTGGGGCGTTCATCGAGTTGATGGCGAGTCTCACAGAATCGTTCTGAGAAACAAGAAATATGGAAACTCGAACCTAGGAAAGAGATAGGGTCGTAAAACCGGAAATTTTGGTTTCGTCTCATCTACAATTTTCTATTAAATCATCCAGAACTCCCCTCGATCTTTGTATTTAAAGCCAGAAGTACTGATTCTATCCAGTGGCGTGGCGTGCTTTGCGATATATCGATTTATCTGCCATTTAAACCTACGGAAAAGGATCGATAAATAGGGTATTCGTAACGAGCACCTAAATAATCGATTCTTTACCTTAGCTTCAAATGGGGAAATATCGACGATCTATCATTCATGCCTCGCCACTGATTTTATCTGATACAGATTTTTTAGTCGTCCAACCCGAGTATGGTTGAGAACCAAGGGTTTCACTACAGCGGTGGATGACGTCAAAAACCCTACTTTTGAATGGGTGATATCTTGGCTAATATTGAACGTAGAAAGTTGCTATTTAGATATATCGTATTATTCTTCGCTAACTTACAAGAATCAAGCCTCAGAAACACGATTCTGTGACCAGCGCAACTGACTTATTATGACTCAGGTCTCCACAAAGCGGTTCAGTAAGAAGGATGAATGTTTTTGTCGAGAATGGGTTACATCTTTCCCGATTTTCACCGGCGATATTGGAGTTAAGTATTAGCATCAATCGATCGAAAATTTCATCCGTTCCGCAACTTTGAAGCGCAACGAATCTCCAAAAATCTGGCAAATGAGCTGAATCCCACGGGCCATTTTGCAAGCTCAGTTTCTCGCGACGACCTTAGGCAAATGGATCCCTCCACCCACGCGGTCGATGGAGACGGAAGGGGGGGGGAGGAACTTCCTGACTGGCACTTATATCTCACACTTTGTGTATGAATTTTAATTCCTGCGAAACGGATGAATATGTAATTACTCCGGGTATGATACAGGGTGTTCACCGCTTCGCCGCGCGGCCGATCCGGAATCCGGTTTGTCGACTGAGAACGGATCAGCTCTGCGTTGCGCTCGATGCATGACTGCTACAGAGTGATGAGAAATAATCAGATCCTCCTCACCATCGAGAGACACCCGTAAACTCTATAAGGGGTCGTCCATAAATCGTCGCCCCACTGGCGTACGGGGGTATGTACAGTTATGTTTTCAATTAACCATAGTTAGTCGATTACTATTACCTCATTTGTTCATTGAAACCACTCGCTTCCACCATTAGGCTCGCTCTATTTGTCCTTTGTCCCGTTTGTCTTTCGCCTTGTCTATCAGTCTCAAAAATCACGTATCAGGCACTCCTGGCACCCTTCTCCCTCCTTCCCCAGGATCAGGACCCCTAACGTTACAGTTTGGAACTAAAGAGCTAGATCCCGAGTTAAAATTCGAGAAGCAATCAAAGTACCTGTCACATAATCACGGACTAAATAGTATGGAGAGGTGATAGAACCTTGTCCGTTGACCCATCCCGCCGAGTGACAAAAGGACCCGAGTGGACGTGAAGTTAGTAAATAACCAGTCCATGACGGAGTCAATACGATTCCACGAGATCAGTTTATTGCTCGGGACTCGCAACCTCTCCCTCAGAATTGATTTATTCGAACGGATTCTGTTGGAGTCGGTCCAAGCGCAGCATCCCGGTCCTGCGGTGGCGCGGCATTCCCTCGAGCCACGCTCCCACAGACGGCGCGCGACGCCATGTCAATCGCGCGGCAAAACCGGGTGCAATGCTTTTAAACCTGCCTGCGGCCCGATTATTGAAATTGATAGACAAAGCTATTGACTAAGGAGACCTAGGGAGTATAGAGCGATTCTATTGGTTGAAATGGGTGGTTCCTGTAGACTAAGGGGGTCAATGATGGACTGACTGTAGGGTCTCTCGTGGGTTGCCATTCGTTAGTCTATTCCTTTCCTCCTTTGTCCATTGCAACCACTCGCTTCCTCCAATAGGATCCCTCCAAATCCCTTTTGTCTTCTTTGTCTATAACTTTGTCGACCAATTTCAACACTCAGCCCGCTGGTGCCACAGACGTCTGCGATGCAGATTGTCTTGTCCGTGCTTCTGTGTTTTAAAGAGATCAATAACGCCCAAATGTTCATATTTTCGAGTCTGCCTCTTTTGGTGCACCTATAGTGGTTGTAGTGTCGGCTCCTGAATTAGGAGCTTCCGGGTTGCCGAGTAGGAACTCAGGGCGGCGAGACTATAACTCAAAGCGCAGGATATTTGAAGTGAATCAACTGACTGATTCAGTCATAAAAACAAAAGTCACCTTGTATGAGAAAAAGTGAGAGGAACGGAGAAGCATTAAGTGCTCGAAACTTGGCATTGTTTCAGTATGTTTCAGTCGGAACACCTGCGAGTCTACGGGAAAGCCGCGCTTGCTGCTGTCTTGAGTAAAATGGCGCCCTTTCCTGCCAATTTTATCCTTTGAATGGAGAATTTGCAAGGGTCTGAAATTTGATGAATTTCCTGTTTAAGTGGAATCCTCTGAGTGAACTGAACACGAAGATACCCTTGATTCATAAATTGAGCAATTATTAGAGGAGATATGACAAAATAACCGATTCTGCTAAAATACATGTGTTTAAATGGGAAATGCCGCCAGATGACGTCACAAGGCGGCACATTTTCTCACTTTTAAATCAATTTTTCTCCAATTTCCCATGTCAGAAAAAAATTATGAAAAATATTGCGAACTCAGCTCATTAGGCACTTTCAGATGAAGCAATAAAAAAATTGCGTGCAAATTCTCCATTGTGGTTTTTCTATGTCCAAAATACATCCACGCAATAATGAAGAACGCAGCACACCCCGCTGAATTGCTAACTATGAAATGAAAAAGATATTTTGATACAAAATAATGAAATTGGTCGATTTCCAATCTTCTGAGCAATATCTGAGAGTCTTTTGGACGCCAATCGACAATTAAATGCCTCCTTTTGGGCTACACTAGGTCTATTTTTACGAAATCTTGTTTTTGCTTTCAACGGCAGAGTGGCAACGAGGGCAACTCTACAATCTTCGAACACGGCCCCGCGGCGCGCGCGGTTGGCCTGGCGTCGCGCGCTGCCTGTGGAAGCGTGGCTCCACCTCGCGTCTCGGTCCGATCCATAATCGTCCGTTCAGGTGGATGCGGTCCGGGACCACATATTACAAAGTTAAGGACGCTCCACAAAAGCTCACTCCCGGCGAGGAATTCCAGCGCGGAAAAGTTCGGCCGCTTCGAAATTAATCTCCGCGAAGATACCCCGGTTCATCCGAGGGTGGAGAATGTGGGATCGCCGTCGGGGACGGACGTGAACTTACGGAAGCCCTCGACCGTTGTTTTTTCTTTTTTTAAATCGGTTTTTGTGAAGAAATTCTGTAATCGCAGAGGTATCTCCTGATTTCCAATCAACCCGTCCCTTCCTTACTTCCTGGCGAATTCATCCGGAAATGTGCATCCGGAAGACCTCAAAATTGATAGGAGGGAAATTCTTTCCGGAATTTTTAGTTCGTATTTCGGTATGAAATAATTTGGAGTCGATCTACCGATTTTTAGCTGAGCATCCTATTCATCCCTTTTCTTACCCACTAAGAGGTTGCCATTATCCAACCAGAGCGTGTTCCTTTTTCTCTCCCTATTCAGGATGCTTCAACATCCAACAATAATAAAGAGTTCTATCTTGTTCTAGGATTGACTATCTTCCGATTTCAGTATCTCCTCGAAACATGACCAATCAGTTATTTTTTCCTTCAATGAAGACTCTGGAAGTGTCTGAAGTTTGATGAATTTTATTTATTAAAATGAAAACCACTGAGGAAACTAAGCGAGAAGAGGTCCTTGCCTTCTACAAATAAATTAAACGATTTCTCAAGGTGTCATTAAGTAGATGTAGAATGCTCTAATCTGCCAAAATAAAATAGAGTTTAATTTAAAAATTCCACATTATGACTGCAAAAGCGAGTTCTATGTATGTAATTTTCTTTTACCTCCCATATTAGAAAAACATTGTTAAGGGATGGAGTAGGTATGTTCAGCTCGTGGAAGCTTTTATACGTAGCAATGTCATCGTCTGCGAATGCGAATTTTTCATCCAGCACTAACGCACCCTCAGCATATTACTGTCAATGATTAACTTCAATAAGGAGTCTTAATTCAATCAGGTGGTCCAACACCGTTTTGTTCACATACATGGCGTCAGTTGGTACAAATCTCTAACTTTCCATCCCATCTTCTCCTGCTTCCCCAAGGAAAAACACGAGCTTAACTCAATATAATGCGACAGTACGCTGTCAATTTCCGATTATACTCCTGATTTGGGGGCGTATCATCTTTCATGTCTCAAGATCAAGAGTCTCCTCTTGTTTACCAAACACCGGGGCCGCATCTTCCGAATTAAAATAAAATAAGCCGATTAAGCGCTCAAAAAATTCACTCATTTAGCCCGCTTATATTCTAACCTCCACGCTCGGTCGGTTTCCACATTTTAAAGGGTTTCCGTTCGCCGCAGCTAGCTCGCTCGGCGGTGTGAATAAAATAATCGCTTTTGAATTTCAAATCTTGTTCCTTCTCGGATCTCCCCCCCCCCCTCTCCCGCTTTAGGCCCCCCGCCTTGAGAAAAAACGCCGCTTGAGCATTCGAATTCTGCCAAATTTTCTCTGATAAAACGATTTATTTTGATCTCTTTGGTATTATCCAGTTCAGTAAAATTTGAATCACGTTTATTTATTTATTTTACTGCTTCTATTTTATTTCTGCTTATTCTACATTAAAAGAACAACTTAATTTGGGAAAAAGACCGCAAATGAAGAACAAAGAATAAACAAAACCCGGAACGTTTCAAAATAGTTACCATTTCATTTTCAACCGGAAAATGAGAGAGGAAAATTTCTTTTTAGGATTTAAATACTTTCTCCATCTGGAAGGAGAGCATTTAATAATGAAAAATAATCATCTTTGCAACATTTTCGTAAGACTGCATTGTCTGAAAATCCTCCGTGAAAATTAAGGGCGAAAATCAAAAGATTTTCCGGAAAATTGTTATTTTATAACCGTTGAGCATTTAATGTGTAATGGTTATCTTTTCAATCTGTTTGTAAAACTGCGGTGTCTGAAAATTTTCAAGTAAACTAGAACAAAAGTAACTTTTCAACAACGAAAATTAAGGGCGAAAATCAACAGATTTTCCGAGAAATGGTCTTTTCGTTAGCGTTAAATTTGGCAGCGTTTGAAAGCTCAAGCGGCGTTCTGCCCGGGCAGAGTGGAAGTCGTTTGCCGCTCATTTTGATGGATCGATTCACGCTTTCAACGCAAATAGTTCCGTCCGATATTTAATAAAATGCAACATATTTTTTGCCCAGCGTGTATATTATCTCGGGGTAAAAAAGCTGATGCCCTATCCGGTGGCTGAGATTAAAAGGATTAAGTATTAGTGATGCGAAATGAAGTGTTGAGTTCGATCGGTCGTGACGAAGACATATCCCTCGTCTCGGGCGTTTCGTGTTCTTGCTGCCGGTCTGTGTTCGTGGAAACTGGTTTCACGAAAACTGATCTATCAATTATTGCCGTCGTAGAATGTGTGAAGAAACGAATATTCGACATCAAAGTGGGCGCTATTTCTATGTTTTCGTTCGGCCCAGCAGGCCCAGCACCGGATTAGATCCAAATACGTGCACGCGGAAAATAAATTGGATGGTCTTGGGCAATGAAGACGTATCTGTAGATAAGTTCTTAGAGTCCTTAACGAAAAAATCCTATGTGAAACAGTTTAGGACTACGCTCGAACACAAATCACCACAAAAAAACGCTTGTCCTCACGATTAGACTCGTGAGCAAAGTGAGCATATAGTTACCCTCACCTATATGATTCCATTTTCCAATTAGGAACTACTGTTTTTGGAGCATTTACAAACGAATAATGTGCTACTAGTTTGTTTATGCAGATACGTGCCTTTATGAGTAACCTAGAAATATAAGTTATTTATTGAAAAATGCAGTCTACTTTTACATTTTATGTACATAGTTTTAAAAGAAAAAGCTTTAAAATAATGTCTCCATCCACTTGCGAACTTCAATTCAGTCTTGAAAGAACTATACTGTAGTTGGAGTAGTACCTCATCAAGCCTCGCCACGTGGATATAGTTCTCAACATTCACGGGTCTGCGATAGTTGCTTATCCCAGGTTTTCACCTTAGCCACGATCGGCGCTCTTACCTAAAATTTTGACACGCCTGTTATTTTCCTGTGAGAATCTGAAGGCTCCAAGCACTGAAAAAGTAACATATTTTCAGTTACTTAAACACTTTAGTCATGCGTATCCTATTCAAATTAATGAATGATTGTTCGACGGCAAACCAAGGCTGGGAAGCACCCGAAAAATTTTGAAACTATGATCGTCACAAAAACTGAGTTCCCTCATTTCGTGGTCCTGGAATAGGTTTTATCTCGAAATCAAGACGGTGTCCAATATATGTCACTATATTTTATATGATTTCATTGCGCCGAAGAACAGGCTACAAGTGACATTGATTACATTAGTAATATTCTGATTTTTTGCGTTCCTCCTGGTGGGTTATTAGGCATTTAAATTACTTCCAGTTGATCGCCCAGAATATTCAAAATAGCGAGCCTTTTCTACCCAAAAATAATTGATACGGAATACTCCGAAAAAGTAGTTTTTTTATTTCCTCGTGTGTGATCGCTGTGTTTTCAGCATTTTAATTAATTAAAAAAAATAAAAATAAAGAAAAAGAAAGAAGAAGAAAGAAATGTGGTGAGCTCGAGGAAGGACAGGCTTCTTCAAAAACCACAGCTTAGTTTAATTCATGTTGACCACGCATGAATGAACCGAAACGAGTCGACTAAATTTTTTCTCTCGCCGTTTTTTTTCTTCTTCTTCTTAATCTCTGATAGCTCGCCGTAGCCAGTTTCAGCTTTCTTTCTTTTCTCAGCAATTAAATTTCCTTATTTTCGCGTGAAAAATTCTCACATTCATTCTTTAGACTCATAAGGGATTCCATCTTTCAATAAAACTAAGCTCATGGATCGACAAATACGCACTAATTGGTTTGGCTTAGGTCCAGTCCTGATATCATTGACTTATAATCGTAAATCGTGCCTATAGCATGAAGACTGACATTTGAGTCGGACGTTTTAGAATTTTATAAATTACCACCAGTCGTTGAAAACTATTGAAAGATTCTGCTCAAATTCCTCAGGAAAATCCTTAGCTAGTTCATCAGTCCTTCCGTTAGACACTAGATCAAACCTCCTGTTAGCATGCCATCATTTTTCTTTGAATGGCTCGAATCCTAATCTCAACCTAAAAAGTCTGATCGGTGAAAAATCTGATGCTAATAAAAAATTCATTTTATTTTTGCCTTTACTTCAAAAGTATTTTTGTTGATCATCCTGTTGACCTAGCAGAGACCAGCTATGCTGTCTTCTTCTAGGGAAAGTAAATAAACGCCGTTTCAATCAAAACTTTATTCATTACTCCCTTAATTTCGATAAATTTACTATAGTAAATTACTAACTCAGTTAGTTGTGGTTCTCTGCCTTTTCAGTGTACTTTTTTCAGTGTTTTTTCAGTGTTTCTTTCTGTGTTTTTTCCGAAGTCTAACCTTTGGATTTCTTTTTTTGTGCAGGTTCTGTAGCCGGACGAGGACCCCTGTGATACTAGCATTCCGCTCTCGGACTGAACCCATCCGTACAAAGTCTAGAACTTCGAATCCGGTCTCGCCTTTGTCGGACCCAGCCGCTCAGAATTTGAATTGCTAAGTGGAAAACACACGATGATCTCTTTATTTTATAAGATTTAGTTTATATTTTTATACGTTTATCCGATTCATGTGCCTATACATTAATAAATTTTTCGAAATACTCGCTGAAACGGCGTTTTTCTCCTTTCGAATCCGAGCCATGCTCCCGTTCTGTCCCGAGATCTGATGCCTCAGCAGATCGATTCAGGTTGCGGATTCGCGTTCCCATAACCCGATTCCGCTTCCTGGGTTCTCTCTCGTTTTATGCATTCGGGTTTCCGATAGCTCAACAGTTTTCCCAATATTAGTGGATTATTACTTTTTTCATTTCCTCTCCCTCGAAAACTCAAGTATCGAATGTCAGTGATCACGTCATGCAAGAACTAGCTCCGCACTTTTCCATGTCGCTGCCGCTGTTTTTCCTCCATTTGAATCCATTTACAGACAGTCGATCCTGTGAGAAGCAGTCTGCCTATACTGCCGTGCTCAGGAAGAACGCCGTATGAGCCTTCAGACGTTGCCAAGTTTCTTCCGATAAAAACCGAAATTACTGGGAAAATTGTGAATGTTATTTTCTCAATTTTTCAGACAATTTTGTACACAATTTAATCGATAATGTCTGAAAATTTCAAGGAAAAATATGCATGAATTTTGTCAAAAATACAGATTTTACCAAGGGAAATTTGGCAACTTCCGAATGTTCATACGGCGTTCTTCCTTAGTACGGCAGTATACGGATATCGATATGTTTTACGTACATCTCAATGGACGCGAATCAGAGTTACCTGGCTTGCAAGACATGCTTTTGAATGATGCGAACAGTGGCGAGGTATGAATGATCGATAATCGAAATTTCCCCATTTGGAGCTGTGGTAAAGAATCGATCGTTAAGATGTTCGTTGCGAACACCTTTTCTATCAATCCATTTCCCTTTTAGGTTTAGATGGAAGATCGATCAGAAAGCACGCCGTGCCACTCGCCACTGAATGCGATGCTTATCAATTGCTTCTGATTGAATTCTTTCCTCTCGCTTTGCTAAGATGCATAAAAAGGGTATATCATTTCGACTGAGATAAACGAGAAAAGAGCGGACCTTTATACCCTCCATCTATTATTATTTTCCACCGTGCTAATGAAGGCGGCTGCGCATGCATTCGAATTTTGCGTAATCCACCCTTCCCCCCGTAAAACATCAATTTTTGAGGAATGTCGAGGATATTTTCACTGAAATGAATCTTTCTGGCTCACCAAAGTAAATTTTGAATGAGCCATCGGACGAATTCAAATAAAAATACACAAGTTTCTCACAAAATTTTTATTCCGTAAGAGAAAAGTTGGCAACGTCCGGAAGTTCGTGCGGCATTTTTCCTTAGCACAGTGGTAACGAATATTCAGGCCTTACCTTGTCACATAAAAAGTAGACAAAAGCACTAAAAAACACTAAATATACATGTTTGTACAATGTGTCGTTCACCAGTCGAAGGAACGTAACTCGAACCCCAATCAATTTGTTCAAGTTTTTATAAAAATATGACTGCGATTTCAATCTAAAATTATTGCTGTTCTTATGTGCGCAATCAAAAAAGAAAAAGAAGAAGAAAAAAAGGATAAGGCCCTCAGAAAGAAAAACCAAAATTACATTTGAAAGAATCTTATTTAAATCATGTTATGATAGTGGAGAGAGAAGCCGAATATTTTCATTTTGTATTTTATTTTATATTTTTTTTATTATTATTTTTTTTAAGAGGAAGATATTTCCTTCTATATCGATACAACTTGTCAGAAAAGACTCATTGAAGGAAAAAACAAGACTTGGTTCCTTTCTGCTGAATTTAGTTCATATCACGCATTTGTGAAAAAAAATGAAATTTATAATATACAATTGCTGCGCATCATTTTCTCGGATGCTTTCTACATCTAATAAAAGAAGCGATTGAAACAATGCTCCTCTCGTGGGTTAAATTAAAATAATCAGTAGGAATTAAGAAAAAAAATCGTACATTCCATTAATATGTATGAAATTTTTAGATTTTTGAACTGAACCTTCGTCTCAAGAGTTTCTCCGTTTAGTATTAGACGAATTACTTCAAAAACGGATCAAGTCTCAAGACTCCAGATAATTTACTATTATTACAGTATAGTGTTGTAAACACAACTAACTTTTGATCATACAAATACTCAGTTTCCGAAATAAACAGCAAACGTATTTAATCCGTAATTTCCTCATTACAAAAGATATGATACTCATGCGTAATTATAGGAATGAAAGTATTATCTCGAAATTTTTAAAACTATCTCGTATGAGTCAAGCACACGCACCGTATATGCAACAGAAACACTGCATAACTGCGTCAAATTTTATTCATTTTGATGACGAATCAGTGGTTGCCGTCCTCTACCGGAGTTTTTGCCCAGTCACCGTTTCTGAAGCAGCGTGGAAAAAGGTAAGTTGGCAATTTTTTCAAAATTTAAAATTAGCTGGTCAGTGACGAGGCGTGAATGGTCGATTATCGATATTTCTCCATTTGAAACCATGGTGAAGAATCGATTTTGAAGGTGTTCGTTGCGAACACCCTGTTAATCGATCCTTTGCCATTGGTTTAAATGGCGATCAATCGATATATCGCAAAGCACGCCACGCCGCTGTAGCTGGTATGAAGATACGTAGTAGCACACGTTGACGGTGACTTCGAAAACCGATTGCATATCGTCACTTCTCTGGCGTAAAAGGGCCAGTGGCGTGGCATGCTGTGCGATACATCGATCGTTATGCCATTTAAACCTATGGAAAAGGATCGATAAACAGGGTGTTCGCAGCGCACACCTTAATAATCGATTCTTTACCACTGGTTTAAATGGCATAACAAGCGATTTATCGCAATTCACGCCACGCCCCTGAAAAAGGCGTATCTCAATTCCCACGTGAGCCCTGTGCTCCATATGAATCCATACTTCGTGGGGCTCATCTGAAAATAAAGATAATGCTCTTACATCAGACGGACGACGATATGTACGTAAAAAGAAGGGATGCAACACGTGGAATCGAATGGTATTGAAGAATTGAGGTTAGTAGCGTGGCCTGCTTTGCGATAAATCAATTGATCTGTCATATAAACCAATGGAAAAAGATCTATAAACAGGATGTTCGCAACGAACACCTACATAATCGATTCTTTACCATGACTTCAATTGGAGAGATGCCGATAATCGATCACTCACGCCACGCCACTGATTGGGGTGTTTTTTTTCACAGGCAATATTAAGTGAAATGTGAGTATTGTCTACACAATATTTAAATCGAGAAAGACAGTTTTTAATTCAGAAGCATAGAAAACTGACACCTACGTAGAATTATTAAACTATTAATTGTTCCCTTAAAACTACGTAAAAGGAGCAATTCGTAAGTCTACTTGCATTTTGTTGACTATTCCCATCCTCTCAAACTACACTCATACACTTTTAAAGGATAAAGAACTGAGGCCGTGGTAGATTTCAGTACTTGATATGTAAAGTAACATTTTTGTGAAGGGGGTGCGGGGATGTATGTACCGAAAGCATTTACATTCGAACTCCTAAAGTATTTTCCATTCATAGTCTGCATGTATACCATTAAAAAATTCAAAGGAACCAAGGACGTCCCAGTTAAATATCGGCGATGAAACTGAGAAACCACGTATCTCCATTCGCCAAAGTTGTAACATTTGCTTTTTTGCGTGATGAACTTCACTCATCGCACACATTTTGCATGGTTAACCCTCGCCCAACCAAGATTGTTACCTAAAGTATAAAAATGACCATAAATATTTGGAGCAGTCATTTTGATGCACACCAATTTGGACACGTGTTTTCATAGATTTTCACATTGGTACCTAGCAGAACTGCATAGGTAATAGGAAACATAAGCCTAAAATTTCAGAATATGAGTTATTTCAAGTTGACTTTTTCATGATTTCTCGAGGTTAAGTAAGCACACGAAATCATTTACAAATCAAGGAAAATAGCCTGCCTACCTTGGAGAAAATGGAAAAATTCAGAAATTTGAGATTCGGTGGATGGAGGTTTCAAGGAAGCTGTCGTACCTTGAATCGATTATTATTTTGAATGGTAACTGAGGAACACTGTGATGCCAACCAGTGGCGTGGCGTGCTTTGCGATATGTCGCTTGATCTGCCATTTAATTCTATGACAAAGTATCGATAAACAGGGTGTTTGCAACGAACACCTTGATAATCGATTCTTTACCATAGTTTCAAATGGGGGAAATATCGATAATCGATAATTCACGCCTCGCCACTGATGCCAACTCGCAAGAATCACCATTATGGACTATTCGGATTCCTCCAGGATGACAAGAATTCCAACTCGTGATAAATTATTCATGGGAAGTCTTCGTTTATCCAAATCGAAATTTTCCAAATTTTACACTGATGAGACCGAGAAACATCCAACCGGAACAGACTACATCCAGTCTCATATCGCTGTTTTGAGGGGAAACATGCTATGAATATAAAATTGTTGCCTCTGATGAGCCTCAAATTTCCTGAAAATTCGTCTTTGACTCCTTCAAAATTAAATTCACAATGAAATCCGCCGTATCTCACAATTTTAAGGACGAATATTCACAGCTCATCTCAAAAATTAGCATTGCATTGGGAGAAATTTGGCAACATTTCATTGTTCAAATGACGTTTTTCCTCAGCAAGCGCAAGCACCGTGAACTCTGGCCTCCTAATATTAGCGTATAAATCCAAGGTTACTGGCGATGCAACTATTTTAACTCTTAGGAGGATTTTTGGCCTATACAGTCAAATGAAGGCGCTTTGTTTGTTTTCCGTGCCTCAGCTCAAATCGGAGTCAGGAGACCAGGTTTTCATAAGTGTTTCCTCGTTTTGGAAGATCGTTCATGCAGATTGGTATTGTATGACGTCATCTTTGGGCATTAATCCGTAAAAATTTGCGATATATCGATTGATCTGCCATTTAAACCCGAAGAAAAGAATCGATAAACAAGGTGTTCGCAACAAACACCTCATTCATTTGATAGCTTCAAATAGGGAAATTTTGATAATTTATAATTCACGCCTCGTCACTGATCTACAAGTCGGACTAAAAAATCAGAATTAGATTTTCAGACGGGAAACACTCTGTGGAATCTCAGAAAGTTTGTCATGAGTGAATATAGCAAATTTTCCTTCCCAAACTGGTTCTATAGTTGCATTTTAATCGGAAAAATTTGAGAGCTGAACTAAACGTGGACCGCTGAAAGTGACCCCGAGGAATTCAATAAAAAAAACCTTCGGTAAAACTTCCAAGCCCTCATTTTGAAGGGTAATTTTAAGAGACACGTACCATTCTTCAATATTTTTTACATTGCCGGTCAGTTCTTGTTTTGGTGAAAGCAAACCCTCTTTAATACAGCGCATCGAGATAACATGCTGCTGCAAACCAGTGTAATCCGAAAAAGAAAAACGCCGAATTAGGTCGTCTCTGAACTGAACGATCCTCTGACGTTCGATGGCTAGTCAGACCATCAAAAGCCGATATTTGTATAGATAATTTTAAATAGAAGTATGCGAGACGTGATCATCTGGCCAACATTTTGCTGTTTGGCGTAGGTTCGAAAGCAAGAAAATACGACTTCTAAACGACTTGAGCGCCCACCGTGGTATACGCGTAATGCATGAAGTATCCTGCAGACTTGTAATGCGCTATTATCCGACGCGCGATACATGAAGTATCCTACGACCTTGTAAGGCGCTACTGTGCGTTTCGGTGCAGAAAAGGGAATTTTTGGCGCAAATTTTAGGTAAAATTCGGTAGTCGGCTTAGAATGGCGGCGTAGTATGAATGGTTGGCGTAGAATGGCGGTTAGTTTCTACGCGTAACCTTTTTGTACATAGATTCTGAAACCCTTAACCGAATCGTGGAAATAGTGCGGTTATATATGAACCGAATGGCGCGGCCGATATCCAACACAGCACGACGGTTCTTTTTTTCAGTGAGTATACGCTGACACAATTTTCAGCTACGCAGATCATCATGCTTCATTCAGTAAGTTGCCGCCTCTGATTCCACAATTTTCGGTCGAAGGAACCAATTTGGGCTCAGATGATCGAGTTCTGCAGAAAAAAAGAAGATGAGTCTGAAAAAGAGTCAGTTCTGAACCAAAATATGATTTCTACGACCAAAGAGTTCAATCCCCCGACTGAAAACCTTGGCGTTTCACCGACTTTTTCCCTTATGTCCATCGCTATCATTCAGTGGCGAGGCATAATAATCGACTATCAATATTATCCCACTTGAAGCAATGGTAAAGAATCGATCATTATGATGTTCGTTGCGAACGCCCTGATAATCGATCTTTCTTCATAGGTTTAAATGACGGATCAATCGATGTATCGCAAAGCACGCCACACCACTGCTATATCATCATGATCCGAGAGACGGAAAATCCACCTCGCGTTTGGAACGCATCAACCAAAACACCGCTCCAACAATCTTCAAAACAGAGATCAGCGCACAGTGGATCGAGTCAACTAAAGAGGTCGGACATAAATTTTTTGACTGAAACTGCAAATTGTGATGTTTATATCGTCACATTTTAAATTTTAAGGGGTGCTCATAGTAGGAAATTTCAGGAGGGAAGCAATGGAACCACTTTCAGAACCTCAAAGTTTTGTATAAACGGTGTGAACAGAGGTAGAAAATTCGGCCGTATGAACCACGGTATGGGTTTCAATATCATCCATTTCAATATCGTTCCATTCACTGGTAAAAAAAACCTCTTGGTTCAAGAGTGCAGTTTCTTGTCACCGGATTTAAGAGTCTGGACTCTTGTTTCAATGCAAAATCCGCTTGAATCAATGCAAAATCCGCTTGAAAAAAGAGTTCAAGACTCTTAAATCCGGTGACAAGAAACTGCACGTCAATGCAATGCGGCATTGGTCCAAGAGGTTTTTTTTTTACCAGTGTTGGGTCCAAATCTTCGCAATATTTGGTCCATGTGACTTACTTCGCTTCATGTAACAAAGTTCCTACACAGAACCTTTTTGTAGATAGGTTCTGGAACCCGTTTAAGCGTTTGAAGTTCCCAAATTCGACCTGTCTTATCGACTCGATCCACCGTGCGGCGGCGGGGCAGGGAAGGGGGCAAGAGGTCCCCGCGCAATCTATCGGCAGAGCGGGTATGATTTATTTATGCGTTAATTATTACCAATATTTTAAATAAACCCCCATCCACGACGGACGAAAAAGGGAAAAATGGAATGGAGCTGGGGGTAAGGTGGCGGGGGGGGGGGGGGGGGGGGAGGCCGAGCCAAATTAAAGCGAGCGGCCGCGTAGCCGGCCGGCCGGGGCGCGCGACGGGTGGGATAGAGGATCCAGGACGGAGGATCCGAGCCTCGGGGTTGAGGCCGAGGTACTAACCTCATTAAAATGCAAAAACGCAGCTGAATTTGAAATTGGTTTACATAACTTCTCCCGATCCCTCAGGGTGGGCACCTCGTCCCGGCTCGTATCGTCTTTTGACGTTCCTCGCCCTCGGCCCGTCTCGTCCCCGGTCCCCGTCGCGCCACCGTGGAAAAAATTTCATTTCCACCACCACCAGCGCCGCCCGCCGAGACCTTCTCTGTTTTCTCACCGGTAAATTAATATGGTCCGCGGCGAGTCGCTCTCTCGTCGGCCACGGCCGTGTCAGGAATCCTTGTTTGTCTTCGGAATTAGTTTTCGCCCCCGATAAAAAGTTCCCTGCCTATTTTTCCGCGAGGGGGTGCCAGGTACTTCTTATATTTTCTCGGGGAAAGCTCCACGCGAGTTCTAAGTTACCCGGGCCGAGGATTGTCTAATTTGATCGAAAAAGCATCAAATTTGATCGCAAAAGTATCAAATTTGATCGAAAAAGCATCAAATTTGATCAAATAATCGATCAAACTGACGATAAACCTCGAAATTGTGACAAATCTCCAAAATAGCTAAAAATTCGCCGGTAAATTAGTATGGCCCTTGGCAAATGTCTCTCATCGGCCACGGTCGTGTCAGGAATCCTTGTTTGTCTTCGGAATAGTTTTCGCCCTCGATAAAAAGTTCCCTGCCTATTTTTCCGCGAGGGGGTGCTAGGCACTTCTTATATTTTCTCGGGGAAAGCTCCACGCGAGTTCTGAGTTACCCGGGCCGAGATACGCCCGGTCGGAGGATTGTCTAATTTGATCGAATAAGCATCAAATTTGATCGAAAAAGTATCAAATAATTGGTCAAACTGACGAAAAACCTCAAAATTGTGACAAATCTCCAAAATAGCTAAAAATTTGCCGGTAAATTAGTATGGCCCTTGGCGAAATTCTCTCGTCGGCCACGGTCGTGTCAGGAATCCTTGTTTGTCTTCGGAATTAGTTTTCGCCCTGGTTCCCTGCCTATTTTTCCGGGAGGGGGTGCTAGGTGCTTCTTATATTTTCTCGTGGGGTGGGGAAGGCTCGCGTGAGCTCCGAGTTTTCCGGGCCGCCTAGAAGCAGTGCTACCGTTTTATTTTACTAAGGATTCCGGGATTCTCGGAATTAATTTCAATACCCCAAGATTCCCTCGGGGGGAACTTTTCTACTTTTCTAACTAAATTTTCTCCTTTAGTCTATAGGAACCACCCATTTCAACCAATAGGATCGCTTCATACTCCTATCTTCTGTGTCTATCGTTCTGCCTTTCGCTTTATTTATCGCTTTGTCCTACCTTGGCTATCGCTTATAGCTTTGTTTATAGGTGTGTCTATCGCTTTGTCTATTTCTATATCTAATATTTCATCTATTAATTTCAATAATCGGCCCGTTGCCTGGGCAAGACGGAAGGAGAATGGAACGGTGAGTGGTGAGAGGAAATCTAGTGATTTGTTCTTGTTTTGGCAATGATGCATCAGGGAGCGCATGATGCGCGTGTCTGATCAGCTTCGTGCTCATAATCGGTGGTAATAGGTTGGAACAGCGGCGAGTGCGAAGCCCGGTAGATGGCTCCGCTTGAGCTTTTCTTTATCCACCGCCGCACAGTGGATCGAGTCGATTAGAGAGGTCGGACATGAAATTGTTGACCAAAACTGCAGATTTTAGTGTTTACTTCGTCTCATTTTACATTTCAAGGGGTGCTTTGAGAAGAAAATTTCACGAGGAAACCAGTGAAACCACTTTTAGAATTCCAAAATCTTGTATAAACGGAGTTATGAGCGTTTAAAGTTTCCAATTTTGGTCTGACCTCTCCTACGGACTCGATTCACTGTGCGGTGGGGCCCGCGCCCGAGCTGAGCCAGCGCCTCCTTCGCCTTATTCGTTTCTTCACAACAAAACGGCCGCAGCCACACTCCTGCCATCCATGATTCCGATGCCTTTTCAACTTAAATCCCCCACATACACACACTTGAGGGTATACTCTCCGTATCATCTATAGATTCAAATCCATGTATCGATGGCCAACGAAGAGTACCGCCTATCTGCAACACGAATTTTTGGGCAAAATTTTAATTATTTTTCATTGATTCGCCCCGATTCAGAACCAAAACTTTACCATCCTCAACGACAAATATCTATAAAATAAATGTTCAATCGTTGGAAATTTGCCACCATTGGATTGCTCATACTGATGCTCATGCTCATTCTCTAAACCAACGAGTGATATGACCCTCCGAACCGCCCTCCAATGACGTCGCCCACAAGCCGCACGATGCAATTTTTAATTTTCTTTTTTTCTGCCATGCATGCGCGATCAGATTAAAAGAAGGGGGTTCTCGAAGATTTCGGCCTCTCTTGACATGGATCCGTCTTCCAGAAGATGGGATACAAGTGGACGCCCCGGGTTATTTCATCGCCCGGCTCACGAAAAGGCGTGACCACATATTGAGATGAGCTCTGAAAAGCATTGAATAATATGGGCGACAGGGTTCATTTCTAAGTGCAGTTGCGGCATTATGCTGGGGAGACGACGATTCTAGGCTGAGTCAGAAGATCTCCGTAGGAGTGTATCGGATTGACAGCCGGGGAATCGCTGTATGATGTGTGAGGTCGGAATTTGTACTTGAAACTCTCTCGCCGCGAGGTCTCCTTGAAAAGTCAAATCAGAGAGATGTAGCCTTCGCGCAACCGTAAGTCTGTTTTTTTCTTCTTTCTTTTAATTTGTTTTCATTATTTTCTTATGAATCCATGTTTGAGGTTCACACGTTTTAATTTTCCAGACATTACAATGTAATGGGCACGTTTCAACGTATGATTTTTTGTATTCGATTTTTAACCAAATATTTTCTTTTTTGCGAGGAAAGAGTTATGATTGGCGGATCCAAGAGGTGGGGGTATTGGAGGGAACACGCCCCCCACCTCCCTTTTCGCCCAAAAAAGGAGGAAGGAAGGACGTTTGTATTTGGTAATTATTCGTGACGAAATTGATTCGAACTGCTAATTAGATGCTTTAAAATTTCGACCACTTTCTGGGGGAGGCAGAGGACCCCCTGACCTTTCTTACGCCCCCGTTTTAAGTGTCTGGATCCGCATATGAGAAATACAGCTTCCTACATTTTACGATTTAAGTTAATAAAATATGCCTACTACGGCGAAATACTTTTCCCTTTACCTCTTTTTAATTTTAATATGATCGGAATTCTGCAGAATCAGCTTACGGAATTTCACGTTACCTAACTTCCTTTTGTGTTTTAGTTCTTCAGCAAAGGTCGAATCAAAATGACCCCTTGAAACTTCCTCTAAGGTTCTACAGGAATCCTCCTGCCCCTATTAATAATATTGATACTTCGACCACTTTTTCATCCTCTCACTTTCCTCCTACTTCGCCCACTTACTCTCCATCTCGTTCTCCTCGTTTTTCCTCATACTCTCCCTCTCATTTTTCTTCTGCTCCTTTCACCCTCCCCTTCGCTCCCTTCCTTTTCGTCCGGTTCCTCGTCTTCCTCTGCTGCTTCTGCTATTTCTTCTCCTTTCTAGTCTCTTCTTCACCCCTATAAAATCTTCCTCCTTCTTCCTACTTTTTTTTACCTTCTTACTCCTCCGATTTTTTCCTGAGCCTGCTTTTTCCTCCATTCCCCGCATCTTCCTCCTCGCTGTTTTTCCCTTTTCCCGAAGAGACATTCAAATGGACCGAAAGAAGGCGCGGTTCAGAGTTAAGAAATTTCGTGAAAGATTATAAGAAGAAATTTCATGAGGAATTTTCAAGAAATTTCATGAGGAAATTTCAAGAAATTTCATGAGGAAATTTCAAGAAATTTCATGAAATTTAAGAAATTTCATTCGATGAAATTTCTTTTAGCAACTCTGGCCCGGTTCGTCCCGATGGAATTCCGCGGCTTGGTGGGCTCACGGCAACAGCGGCGTGAGAGCGGCTGCCGAGGTGGTCAGGCCGACGGTGGGGGCGCGGGGGTGGGTCGGAGGGGGCGGGGGGCGCTGGACGTGAGGAGGACTGGGTGAGGTCATATTTCACGTATGCCCCCCCGGTGGGGTCTGCCCGCGGTCAGTCTCGGTTTAGCTATTAGCACCATCTCCTCGTCCTCGGGCATGGCATCTTCCTCGCCGCCGCGACTGGGCCGCCGCCGAGGATAGAGATCGGATCCGTCGCAGCGTCCTCCGATGACGTCGCTTCCTTCCTCCGCGGTCCGCCGGCCTGGCTCCCGGCTCCCGACTCCTCCCCGACGTTGCCGAATTTTGCACACGAGGAAAATCCGCCCAAGAGATGGGCTCTCTTCTCCTGAGGATGATTGGAGATTTCTTGCTGTTTTAATAGTTTCGACGAATCCTTTATTTTTAGTGATTTTTAAATTTGTAATATGTATATAGATTTTTGTGCTCGATACTAGATGGCCTGACAAACAGGGGTTAGTGGAGGAAGAAGAAGAAGAAGAATAAAAAGAAGAAGAAAATCCGGTCAAGATGAGATCCGTACGCTCGAGTCGAAAATATCTTTGGTTCCTAGACACCGCCATGAGGGGCTTGTGACTGTTGCGGAGGAAAATCTGCTCAAGAAGAAGAAAATGTTCCTAAAAACTCGAGAAAAATTAGATTTTATACGTGGGAAATCAAAAGGAAGAGCGATTTCCTGAGGAAGAAACGTTTTCTACATTTGTATTTTTGCAGTAAAGGGTAGGCCCTAAATTGCATAACGCTCTAAGGGAGAGGAGGGTCGAGGAGAGCGTTACGCCATTTTGTTATTTCGTGTTGAAGGATCGCAACGTACGTCACAAAAGCGTTACAGGGAAGGGGGAGGGGGGGGGGTAAAAAATGCCGAAAAAGTGAGTTACGTAACTAAGGGACGGCCCCTAAGCACAGAAGTAAGAGCACTAAAATTTTTGACTTCTGATGAATTCGTAAATATATTGAAAAAAGGTACAATTCATGATCAAGTGTTGAAAAATTTTGAAATGTTGCTTAAAAAATACCTAACTCGAATATCACTTGAATCGCTAATCTTGAATTTTTTAGCTTAGCTTTTTTTTTTAGCTTTTTTCAGCTTGTTTAAAAGTTTTTTTTAGCTTTTTTTAGCTTTTTTTAGCTTTTTTTAGCTTTTTTTAAACTTTTATTGTGCTTTTTGTAGGCACAGCGAATATGACGGAAAACTGCCCAAGTCGAAATTTCTCTCGGTCGCTTGCAGATTTAACTTAACTAGTTTTCACTGTATTTCACATCGAGTTTTACGGGGAAAGAGGTGATTTTCCGGCACAATCTTGTGACATACCCCAGCTTCGAATTCGCCGGAGCGCCCGCTCCTCGTCTTGTGTCTTGCGCCCGGTTCCACGATAGCAAGGGAGTCCTTTTATAGATGGAGAGGGAGAGAGAGTCGAGGCTCCTGGAATCCGTTTCTGATTGGATGCCGAATCTCCGTCTCTGATTGGCTCTCTCGAAGCGAATTTTATTCACTTATTCGATCGGATTCGGCGTGGGATGTTCTATTATCGTATTTTATCGACCGGCGGATGATCCGCACACGGTGCTGTATATACTTTCACTACTGGAATCCATTGATGGTTGTGTAGGAGGTATGAAAGTACACACTTCTCCCGGAGGAGAGGAAGTTCAGGGATTTTTCGCACTGCTGGAAATCCATAGCTGGACCGCGTTAAACAGAAAGGAACCAAGCCACATTAGCTATTGCCAAATTCAATAAGGGAATTTAATTTTTTACGAGAGAACGTTTGTGCGGATTCCTTTGAAAATTTTAAGGAATTTGCCTTGTATTATGGAGAAAGTTCATAGAAATTTGCACAAAAATCCCCACAACCGCCTCCTATCACGCCAACGTAAGTGCACCCGGGCGACCCAAACTCGTTTCGACTTCACTATTTGAAGTAGGCAAAATAGCTTCCCACGTGGTCGAATAGTGGTATTACATCATAGTGGTAGTACGTGGACACACTTGCTGCACTGCTTGCACGCAGTGCTTACTAAAGCGCGTTTCGCCTTCACATTTCGAAGTAGGCAAAAAAGCATCCCTCGTGATCGAATAGTGATATCATTCACAGTGCAGATATGCATTGAATGTGTACCAAGCTATGGCTTTCCTCCTATAATGCATACGTAAGTGCAGCTGGGCGACCCAAACTCGTTTCGCCTTCACTATTTGAAGTAGGCAAAATAGCTTCCCACGTGGTCGAATAGTGGTATTACTCATGACGCGTCGAATGTCCGTATACTGGCAGGCCTGCCACATCCCATCTCGGGCCATCCCCCACCCCCGCACCCTTACCACCAGAAAAATAATTTGTAATATAATGAAAATCAATAAGGTTAGAATAAAAATTAAGTAAATGAATGCTCATTACATTGAAGGAGAGAAGTTTATCCACATTCATTTGAAAAATGAAAAAGAAATCCTAGAACTTTTGACGGTCATAGAGTGGGAGAAATTGGAACAAAAAAGTTCCGAATCCCGGAACTTTTGACAGACATGGAATGGAAGCACTGCCTGGGAGTACGTAAATACACGGGACGCAAGCGCATTTCGCCTTCACTCTTCGAAGTAGGCAAAATGGCTTCCGTGGAGTCCTAAATTCGTTCTTTTCGTGTTCCTCAACACGGCAGTCTCCCCGACAGCGATGTTTCCATGCCGGAGATGATAAAACCGTAATTAGTGTCGGCAGAATCATCCGTGGTAAAAATGGAAGCGATGACGGACACACGACGATCCGGGAGGCGGCGCGGCGAAGTTTGAAGTTCTCAGCGTAATCTCGACCCGAGATATCGGGACTAATGATCGGGACTCCATAGCCGGGGTGCATTATGAGAGGGTGGGCGCAACCCTTCGATAGGATGCACACAAAAAAACGCTCCGGCGGGATGATAAATTAAGCCGTTTTTGTCCTCGCTTTGATCATTAAACGACGCTCAGCGAAATGCGCGACCGGCTGATGCGTGTAGCAGACGACTCGCAACATCTGTTGAATAGCGCGCCTCGAAAAAAGTCCCCCGATCGCAGGGGAGGCAACCGAGAGTGTGGCTAATGACAAAAAAGACCGGCCGATCCGCTGCCGTCGCAATCAAAAACCGCGCAAATCCACATTCAACCACACTGGACTTGCGCTGTTTCTACATTGCACGGAGGAAAGGTCGTCCCTCCTCCTCAGACCGGCTCTTCACCACCTCTGCTGTGCTTCAGAAAAAACCGCTTATCTGCACGGAATTTCTATTGAACGATACGTCGTTCTTGCATGGATCTTCACGGGCGAATATTTAATGCGAGTAATTAAGCTCGGCTCCGATAAATCCTGCTCAAGAGGGACAAGGTCGGAGAAATTCGGCGCTCCAGACGGTCACCCTCGACCCCTCAATCCGTATCGAAAGGAGATTGCGTGAGGGGAGTGCTTCAAATTGACACTGCAGTTCACGGGACATACCCCTTAATTAAATAGTAAAAAAGTACTCGACCACTTTCCCTTTTTTTTCAGCCCCCCGGGGTCCCATCCTGCGTTGAAACTTATGGCTGTGTGCCTCAACCACGATTCAACCCTCGACCCTCAGACGTAAAGGCGTATCTCGATTGTTGCAAGAGCCTCAAAAAGCATGGATTTATACGTGGAACAGGGTTCATGTGGAAATAGAGATACGCCCTTACATCAGAGGATTCTGAATCCCCCAGAGATAACGTAATTCAGAGGAGAGGGAGAAGTGCTTGACGGCCTTTACTTTTTTTTGAACGTGACTTTTAGCGATTTTTGGTCAATTCTGGTGGAGTTATTGAGAACATTTTGAGTTTCGAACCTTCTCCCAGAGGAAATACTGATATTGCTGGATGATACATGAGGACGAATCTGCGACTCATCCTTTTTTTTTATATATATATACCTCCGGAAAGGATAACACGATTAGAGGCAACACCATACTTTTTTCATTTATCTGATAGTATACCTATTAATCGTTAAACAACTGTTCTGTGATATATAATATACTGATTAATGGCAAAGCGCGAATGATTGATCATCGATATTTCCCCATTTGAAGCTATGGTAAAGAATCGATTATTCAGGTGTGCGTTGCTAGAACTCTGTTTATCGATCATTTTCCATAGTTTAAATAGCAGATCAATCAATAAATCGCAAAGCACGCTACACCACTGATCCTAGAGCTCACGCATCGTATGTTGAGACAAACGTCAATCTCCGATTAGCTCTGAATTCGCACCACTCAACAGGTTAATACATGTAGTCAGGTGGCACCACTGGTGAATGGTGACATAAACAATACTTTGACGTTTGTCTCAACATACGATGCATGAGCTCTAATTGATTTGAATTGCTTTGTAAGGGGCTGATGCATGATGTAATTTATAGTTTTGTGATCACAAGAAAAAATATCAATGTTGGAAATCTACACGAGGCCTCATGAACCTAAAAAATTAAACCTGCTGTCATGTGACCAAACATCAAGTGTTCAGTGTTATATTTTTTTCTTCCTTTTTTTCATTTTTACTGGGCACGGAGAAACTAGAATCGTTGTTATCCTCATGCTTATCGTAGATTCTAGGTCCTACCGACTTTGGAGTCGTGGTTACAGCATTACCATAGTGGTAAAAACTATAACTCAGCCCCTATGGCAATACTGCAGGGTTTCTGGAACTGATATACTTGTTACGATGAAAGCAATATTGTAACTACAACTTGAAAATTAGGTGCTGCGCGGGATCGTGGAATTTACTATGAGCATTATAATGAAACGAGTAGTTTTTTCTTGGTGTGTTACCTAACTTCAATAACGGAGTATATTTGGACCGCGTTAAGCAAAAAGGAACCAAGTCCCATCAGCTGTAGCCAAAATTTGGGCATATTATTTTTTTAATAGAAATTGGTTATGCAAATGTTTGTGTTTTCAGTGAATTTTCTGCGCAGAACGAAGAAAATTATTCCTTAAAATTTTCAAAGGAATCCGCACAAACGTTCCCTTGTAAAAAAGTTAGTTGCCTCGTTAAATTTGGCAATGACTGATGCAGTTTGGTTCCTTTCTGCCATACGCGGTCTATTATTTGGAGTGTAATGAAGGTAAAGAAGCATCGAGTCAAAGAAATTCTGCGCATTAGTTTTTGTTTAAAATATTTAAATTTGAATGTATAAAAATCCTCGGTGGCGGAGATCCTTTTTTTTTTACTTTCACCATGGGAATATCATGAAAATCAGCCCGTAGGTTCGTTAACTCGAGAATGACATAAAAATTTGATGAGGTATTTTATTAATGATGGTCCGCCCACTCCCCGGGTGCGAACGGTCCGTGTTCCAGTGTCCATGCACGTGTTACGCTACCCGCCCCAGTTCTCATTTTTTAAAACGTTAATTAGAACAGATGAGCCTACAAATGTTCGCGAGCTAAAAATGAAGTGTCAATGAGAGCAAAAAGAATAATAGCCGACGATTTGTCATGCTCGTGAGCCATTCGGAAAGGAAATGTATTTGCAGTATGTCCACAAACTGAATGGATCAAACGTGTACGCCATCATGATACAATAAGATAGTTTTTTTTTTAATAATTGAAAAAGAATATCTATTATTCAGAGATTTAATCTTCATTCAATTGCTTGAAGTCCCTCCAAAAAGTGTTTTCTGTAAAAAAAAACTCATTTTTTAATTTCTTGAATACTTCATATTTTAATATATACTGATTGTTATGGAGATGGACTCTCTTTCACACAGCAAGGGTGGGTTAGAAGGGGGATGGGATGGCTAACACCGGGTGTTTATAATTGCTTGAATCATTTGGCCGATAAAACTAAACTCTTGCAACCGGACTTCCTCCTCTTCGATTCACAGTTTCAAAGTTCGGTTTCACGAGCTGGAAGTTATTCTGTTATTCGCCCGACGAACCACAGATTGGAGAACATTGAGCACCAAACTCTTGGTACCCATGATCTGGCTTTTTATCCACGGATGTGCGATGCCGAAATCTGAAAATTACGCCCTTTGAATCTGAAATGAGGGCAATGTATCTGATTTTAGTGCTCAGGGTCCAGAATTCTCGATGTCCCCTTTCTGACTTTTCCTGGTTTCGACTGATTTCTGTTGAAAAATTTCGCGATGAATACCTGGGATTTCTATCCTTTTCTTTTCGATCTCTCGTAAAAAATTCAAATTTTCTCCAAAATGATCTCCTCTATCTTCTTCTTTCCACTGTTCATCCGTTTCCTCTCTTTCTACCTCTTCCTCTACTTCACTCTCTTATTATTTCTCTCTTTCTCCCGAATTTTAATGCAT
This sequence comes from Bemisia tabaci, assembly GCF_918797505.1. Taxonomy (NCBI): domain Eukaryota; kingdom Metazoa; phylum Arthropoda; class Insecta; order Hemiptera; family Aleyrodidae; genus Bemisia; species Bemisia tabaci. Next base: position 12,123,207 of record NC_092794.1, on the reverse strand, counting down.
TTTCATCTCATGTATGCTAAGTAAGTGTCTTACGATGTGCATAAATCCGTACGATTAATAAGGGGTGGCATGGTGTGCTTCGCGATATATCGATTGATCTGACATTTAAATCCATGGAAAAGGATCGATAAACGGGGTTTTCCCAACAAACACCTTAAAAATCGATTCTTTGCCATAGCTTCAAATGAAGAAATATCGATTTATCGATAATCGATGGTCCATGCCTCGCCACTGATGGCTAATTCTACAAGAACGAACCAATGCGGGCGAGCAGATTTTAAATTTCTTCAATCTCGGAAACAGAATAGGAGAAATTCCTCGTTTTTTTCACACAATTCCATGATTTCCTTGAATAACATTATACGTCCACGGAATCTCGATTCCCGATTTTTCCAGGTTCCCGACACCATGCGCCGCATCAACCCCTCGAAAAGCCGCGAAAGCCAGGCGCCTCCCGTTACGTGCCGCTTAATTTGAATGTCACGAAAAACGGGGGATCGTCGGGTCGGACAAGCTTGTAAGTTTTCGATTCAAGAATCCGTTGTGGGGAGGGGGAGGGGGTGGGGGGGATAATGACTCAGCAATCGGCATTCGTAATGGAGTGGGAGTCCGGAGAGACAGCCACCGTCGGGAGAGACGCTCGGAAACAATCGGACTGACTGGATGCTTCATGTCGGGATTGTCGGGCCGGGCCCTCGAGGAGAGATTAAGAAAAGACGGACTCGAGACTCGAACCCCGGCCCGCGGCCCCCGGACCCCGGACCCCGGCACAACAAATCATCCATGCCCTTCGTGTATTACACGCTCGCACGGCACACAAAGATACCCGTGAACAAATCTTATTAAAATCCAAGGTGAAAAAACGGGAAGGGAGAGGAAAAAATCCTGGGGAAAAATGAAAACTGAAATGATTGCTTCCTAGGAAAAATTTCACGGTTGAATTTAACGCCCGGCGCGTCGTTGTCGAATCGTTGGAGTAGGCATCTGAGTGGGAGCTTTTTCATAACGGAGAACGTATAACCTGGAGTACCCACATAGGGAGAGTATATGGACAAGTCGAAATATGGAGCACCTAGGGCCCCAAATAGCAGTCAATCTTTGGCAGCGAAAAATGTCACTGCAGATCTTCAGATTCCAATATCCAACCAAAATGGCCGGGAATGTCCATAAACAAGCGTTCTTCCGCAAAAATGAGTAAATTTATGCAAAAAACTAAGCCAAATATGTGAATAGTCGTTGGTGAATCACACTGGAAAAAAAAAAAAAAAAAAAAAAAAAAAAAAAAAAAAAAAAACACATTGGATCTAGAGTCCAGACTCTGGAAAACATTGAATGAAAAAATACTCTTGATTCTATCAGATTTAAGCTTAAATCAAAAGGAAATCCGCTCAAATTGATTTAAGCTTAAATCTGACTGAATCAAGAGTATTTTTTCTTATCGATGTTTTTAAGAGTCTGGACTCAAAATCCAATGTGTTTTTTTTGCCAGTGCACGTTTTTTGGCATTATAAGAAGGTAGGTGATGGACTAACTAACGGCAACCCACGAGAGACCCTATAGTGTGTCCATAATTTGCATCCTTAGTCTGTAGGAGCCACCTACTTCAACCAATAGCATAGCTCCATACTTTCTATGTCTTATTTGTCCATCGCCCTGTCAAACAACTTCAATAATCAGCTCGCTACAGGCAATTGACGTTCCCGAGAAACTTTGACCCTTAATCCGGCCCGAGGGACCATACGGATGCTGCGCTGTACAAAAATCGCGGATCCTCGGGAGGTTTCCTTTTGAGTAAAAATGGTCTGCGCAAACCGAGGGCCCATGCGTGTTTTCTACAATACTGGCCAAAAATCGCTGTGGAAGGATTTTATTGGATTTACGTCACATGGCTCTACCCGACCCGAGAGACCATGCACGAAAAGTGCTTTGCCAAAATCTGGGGATTTTCATCAGATTTTGGCGATTTTCGCTGACCATCAGCTATGTTATGCAGAAAACACGTATCTGCATTACGTTAGAACTGGAATTACGAGGTTATACTTAGCCCGTGGAGCCACACACAGCTTTCTGCGCTAAAATCGCGGATCTGCATGCGGTTCCCATGGGAGTTACGAGGTTCTAATGGCTCGATCGGCGGACCATGAATTTGTTGAGATAAGCAATAAAAAACGCGTATCTGCGTAGGGTCTCCGTTGGATATAAGCGATTCTTGACGAAACGAAGCAGCGCGAAAGGCGGGTGCGCGGCGATTTCACGTTAATCTGACAACATGAAATATGACTGAATAAGTACACGGTGCCCTGCTGGTAGTGTTGGTGCATCAGCCATCACTCCTGAGTGTCCCCTCTCCTCCATGCTGCCGAAGCCGCACATGGTGGTATTTGATCTCAAAACCTGGCCAAAATCCATTCAATGGCAAATCTCTCCCTCCAAAAAAATCCATTATTAGAATCTGCGGTGTTTTTACAATGATTATCCTCTTTGAATACGACCGCACTAGCCAGAGAGTCTCATGGATCCAGATTCCAGTCTCTTCAAAGGACAAGAAAAAATACTCTTGATTCAATCGGATCTTTGCTTAAATCGAGAACCAAAAGCCTCTTAATTCAAGCGTATTTCCTATTTCAAGCAAAAAATCCAATTGATTCAAAAGTATTTTTCCTTGTCAAATTTTAGAGTTTAAAAGAGTCTATGTTCTGGATCCAAGAGACTCTTTTTCGCCAGTGTGGGTTGCCGGTTTTCGGTGCAACATGGGGTAAGTTGCTTCTTTATTTACTGAAGTTGCGTTGATCTGTTTTAGAGGGATACTATGATATTTTGTTTTAGTAGGCATCATTGACTTGTGCGAGTGAGGTTCTTTGCGCTTTGGAGCGAATTTTTTGAGTATATGCCACCTAAAATATTAAAATCTCTCATATGTTTTATCTTTACGTTACTTGTAGAAAAAGAGGGGAAAATTGATGCAAAAATGCATAGAGTCTAAAGCTGTTAGAAAATTCTTATATACCCAAAACAACATTAACTGGACCAACTGAAAGTACATTTCAAAAAAAGACAAAAAAAATGGGATGCTTCAAAACCCTCAAAGATGACTTTAAATACAATGTCAGAGGAATTTCGACAAAATTAGATGATTAGTCAGCCTTGAACATTGGCATCCTTGAAGAATTGCGGGTACAAATAGATTATGTTGATCGGTAGTTAGTTAGTTAGTTAGTTTATTTATGCAAACGATATTCCTTGGGCCTTGTGCTTGTATATTATTACTAATCTACAAATATTACGTGCTGTCAACAGTTCGTCGCTTCTTAGATGAAAGAACGTAACTGCATCGCAACTTCGCAAATTTTGCGCATGTGAATTGCAATCTTATCAATTTTCGAATAAAAATATCATTTATTTATCCTCTAATCACTCTAAAAATCCAGCACAAGTTTGGACAATAAATGCACACATGCTCGTAAAAAATTAAAGTACTCGATTACGTACTTTAGTCCAGGAAACGACAAATTACATCCATCAACTAGTTTCAACCAGTTTGTGAGGTCAAATACCCTTGTGTGCGCCGGTGCCCCCTCCTTTTGCCCCTGCTTCTCATGAGCGTATGACTCGCGCAACAATCATTCAACAGACTATATAGAATAAATGAAGATCCAGATCCGATGTTTCCAAGCCCTCGCGAGCTTTTAAAAGTTCATTCATACTCGTGCATGAATATCAATCATTTAGCGTCAACGACGTAGTTCGTATGTAATGTAATCCCCCTCGTGGATCCGCTGTTGCGTTCGGTTTTGAGGGAAGAGCTCATTAGAGTTACGCACATTTTTCATCTCTTTAATTAACTCTTCGGCTCCCTGTTCGTTTGACGCGGAAAAAAGTCGGATCGCAGGAAGAATCGAGGCTCGGCGTGGGGCGGATCTTTGAAGCACCGAGCACAAAAAATGAGGGACGTCAAAAATGAAAAGGGATAAATTGACGATTTTTGATGAAAGCCGGGGATTTAGTCCTGTGATTTTTCGGGATGTTCGCGTTGGTTGCAGTTTTCGGCGGTACACTGATAAAAATATCTGTGTTCTTGTGTTACTTTTGGTTAATGTAGTATTTTAGGTTTAGGTTAGGTTGGCACGAAATTGCAACAGAGCCAATGAGAAGAAAGTTCCTACTTTCAACAACGAGAACTCTCAGAAGACTGAATTACTAAAGTCTTTGCAGCTAATAAAGTCCATGCACAATTGTTGCATTTTCTTTTTTTCCTCCAATGTGGAAATTTGACGTAAATACCAGCGTTACCCAGTTGCAGAGGAAGTTTTTGGAGTTCTTGGACCTCATGAATCAAGCTGATTAAAGTGACAAGAGTCAATTAACGGCCTTATTGACAAATTGTAATGCAAATTCCCATAAATTTTACCACGGAATGAGGTTGACAATATTTATCATACGTTCTGTCATTTGCGAGCTACCTGTAACTGATCAATAATCGTCGTGTCACAGGAATAAATTTCGAGCAGTGCGATTTTAACTGGTGACGAGGCGTGAATGATCGATTATCGATATTTCCCCATTTGAAGCTGTGGTAAAGAATCGATTATTGAATTGCTCGTTGCGAACACTCTTTTATCGACCCTTTTCCATAGGTTTAAATGTCAAATGAATCGATAAATCGCAAAGCACGTCACGCCACTGATTTTAACCCCGCGCTGGAACCCGACCGTGGGTTACAGACGCACGCTCGCTGGGTCAAGTGTGAATAAATTAAACATATTCAATTTTTCCTCTTGGAGGCACCCCACGAACTGAACCGCAAATCCTACCGGATTATAACAGTAGAAGGCAAAGAAAAAAATGACAGGAAAAAATCTAAAACTTGAGAAAGATCACAGAGAGAAAAATTCGGTGTGCTTGATCCACTACAGGATTTGGCCCCAAACCTCGCGGTTGAAGGAAAACTGAAATATTCGGTTCTTCGTTGCCAATAAATTGGTTTGTTTACTGAGGGGGTTAATTCTATTGGAGCTTTCCATTTTTGAATTTTTTGTTTGTTTCAATCGGGATTTCGTTTTTTCTGTTTTGTAGCTCTTTACATTGAAGTTTAAGTTACTTTTATCTACACAACTTAGATCAAATGGGCTGCACCAAAAAAAAAATTGATGCTGGCTAAACATTCTTGATGTAAAAAAGTGTGTGACAACTCACAAAACGGTGAATTAACCGCCACAGCAGTTATTCTAGCAATATCAAGATGTAAAACTAACTCTGCGGATGTTAATTCAGCGTTTGGTGAGTTGTCGCAGTTTTTCTTACATCCAGAATGTTAAGTCAGCATCAGTGTTCGAAACTCACCTTTGAGTTTTAGGAGCCAAATGGCGTATCAAGTCCGATTTTTAGGCGCCATTGAGGATTTTTTAGGGGCCAAATTGACTTTTTGCCTATATATTACGGCGCATTTAGTGAAAAGTTAGATGCAAGATGTTTTCGCAACAGAACTAGTAAGTGGCTGTAACTTGGGGAAGACAAAAGCGCAAAGGATGAAACCGTCAAGAATAGAAAAAGCTTTCACTTGAAGTGTTGAAAATTTCGAAAAATCACCTGATATGAAAATTCAGATTTTTAGGGGGCAATTTTTAGGGGCAACGTTGGCGCAGAACCTTCATTTTTTAGGCGCCATGGCCGATTTCTTAGGCACATTTGGCGCGTTGGCGCCTGTGAGTTTCGAACACTGGTCAGCATCCTTTGTTTTCGGTGTGCATTTTTCAATGTAAGGGCCTACTAGCTCTGGCGCATTCATAAAAGCACCTATCTGCACAAGAGAACTAATTGCTCATGCGATGTTTCCGAAACGAACCAGATACATTAGTTCCTCATTGCAAAAAGTAATCCAAATCTATTGCTCTTGACGGTTTGCGGATTGCGACACCGTGGGAGCCGATCAGGAACGGATTCCATATGGACGCATTTCTGCCAGACGGAACTGCGTGCATTGTGACGTGAGCCCTGTTATGCATATATTCTTATGGGTCTCAGGTCTCATGTCTCAATGCACATAGTTCCGTTTGATAGAAATACGTCCATATGTCATAACTATCTCTACAAAGTGGCCGTAATGGCGCCCGGTAAAGCTGGAACGCTGGTCCAGTTGCGTAAAGCGTAAAGTGCGCGGTCTGGGCCCGGGAGCCGATCCCTGAAGAATGCACATGGCCTGAGCCGGAGACCAGAACCACGGCATGGCTTCCTCAGCGGCCGGGGCCTATCCCGCGCGACGCGGATGAAATTGAGGTAGCGCAAAGCCTCGCCAATGATTAGATTTTCCTTTTTTTATAAAATTAATTACCGCCTCGCCAGTCGCCGATGAATAAATTGTTCCTATCGATTGCCCGTACCGTAATTTATCGATGCGCCGTGTAAATGAATAGATGCGCGCAGATACATGAATTCGTCGACGTTGAAACCCGACAAGTCCGTTTCCTCATGGCCCCGAGCTCTATTAGAATGCCTTTTTTCTAGGGCTTATCAGATAATGGACTTGTTGGGGTCTAACATCGACCTATACGTAGATATCGGCCCGGCCCCAGGAAAGAACAGGGCCATCGCAATTTTTACACGTACAGCATACAAACACATTCTCGGCAGCAATTTTATCATCGCGGAACACTTTCAGTTTTTAATCAATCTTCCCTCTTTTTTCCAATCCCCTAAGCTACTCCTTTTGCTTCCCGTTTAATCACTGGTAGCAAGTTATAACTATCCCCCCTTCCCTGCCCTCTCTTTGCGCGTTTGCCGAAGAGGTGCGCATCTATTGCTAAGTAGGTAAACAGCAACGTTGCCAGATATCAAGATATAAACGTAATTGGATGTAATCAAACGAATCTATGCGTGAACTCCGAGTTTTGAAGATGTCTCATTTGCTGGAGTTTACAGGATTAAATAGCGGGCACAAGAAACTATAGTGGCACAACAGGTGGAGTAAAAGTCGAGAACTGGGAGCGTTTGGAAAAAATACGCAAGACTCCATTAAACTGCGTAACTGCTTGAGTCTTTTTAATCCTTCTGATGTTAGGTCCCGCTTTCTTACATAGTGTTACTCTCACTAAGGTCACTCAGGTTATCACTGCAGTTTTTCATCACCATGTAACGCCGTGCTGGTCTCTTTTGATTTTAATTTCTTTTTTATTTTTGTACTTTTTTAGCGGTTGATAATGGTGTTGTGAGACACCGAGACGTCCCGTGTATTTTTATGTATTTTAGCCTTGTTTCCACGGCTCCCTTGTTTTGCTTTTACTCTCACTGAATTGTAGTGGAATAATCTCAAAAGACACAATCCTGGCTTTTAAAAGACGGCCAGTTTTTAGACGATCATCGTCGTATTATCTAACGTTACCCTGTAAAATTAATAGTCTAGTTTTGAAAAAATTCGGATTTAGAAAAAAAATTACAAACGAAAAAAGGCGACAAAATCTCTAATTTTCTGAGAGTATAGTAATTCAACTTTCGTCGTCTTTCAGTGATACAAGAGACGACACCTTTAATTAGTCGAGTTAAAAGAGAAACCAAACACGCAATGTGGCCTGGAACGGCGCGACTTACCTAGAGAGAAATGATGACGAGAACTTGAGATGAAAAGGAGAAGCCCTCGGCGCGGCGATCGGCATGTAACACATATTAGCGCCTAAGAGACTGCACGAATACTTCACGCATTGCATCAAACACAGTGCGGTCATTGCGGACAGCGTGAAACGGATAGCGCCTACAAGAATGCATGAATACCTCACGCATTGCGGCAAACACAGTGCGATCAGCGTAAGACGCATAGCGCCTACAAGGCTGCGTGAATACTTCACGCATTGCGTCAAACACAGTGCGGTCTGCGAGGCGCGGCGGCGGAAGAAAAAATCGTTAATCCACATTTATGTTTGTTCTTTCATAATTTTTTCGTTCATTTCTTATGAATGGGAGGCCTTGTCCCCACAGAGATAGGTTTACGAAACTTAACTTTCGCGCATAGTTCCGTGAACTTTTGCTAGTAGTGTTGACAGGGCTTACCCAAAAATTGTGTTCAACACCACTAAACGCGTCTTATGCACCCCTTCCCCGCTGGCCCGTTCATTTGATGGTTTTCATTGATGTTTCAAAACGAATGAGAAGGGGGCGGCAAAATACTAGCGGCCGGGCGGCAAGTAAGTAAATCCGGCCCTGAATATGACCAGTAGTCATTGTTAGTCCACGTGTTTCGATTATTATCTTTCTGTTCAATTTTGAAGTGGCCCCCTTATCTCTTTTATTTTTCATTTTATTTTATTTTACATACATACATTCCAGTCCTGTATGTGTATAGGGTTTGAGTGAAACATAGTTCTTTTTGGCAAAAAGACGTTCATTTCATGTTGACGCAAGTCGGTTACCGTCGTTACCGACGCGTTTAAAGTGCAGGCATATTTAAAGGAACCGTCGATGAAGTGCCTGCAATACACAAATCCCGGATTTCCTTGTGGATACTTCGAAGCCATCAAACGGCACAAGATACTTTTTCAATTTAACTTTTAATTAACTCCACTGTTCATTTTCATACGCGCGCTCCTCCATTTTCTTCATACTTTTTAACCCAATGAATTTTCATTTCCATCCGATCACCGAACTTATTCTCAAAGATGTCATTCGCTTTCCGAAACTTTTTGCGCTGGGAGTTCGCTTGAAACTTTCGCCCTCCCCCCCCCGCCCTCGCCCCTTCTCCCGTCCTAAGTTTAGAGATTAGTTAGAAGCGACTCTGTAAGAGAGCTCATGCATTGAAATGGAATTAGCTCAGTCGCTCGGTTTGCCTCAAACAGGTAATGGAGAATCGGGATAGAACCGTCAGCTATCAGTAATGTTTCCATTAATTTATTCCTTGTGCCCGCCAGTGGCGTGGAGTGCTTTGCGATACATCGATTGATCTGCCATTTAAATCTATGGGAAATGATCGATTTACCTTGAGTTCCACCTGATAATCGATTCTTTCCCATAGCTTCAAATTGGGAAATATCGATACTCGATCATTCACGCCTCCCCACTGGTGCCCGCATTCCAGTTAGGCGTTGACTTAGTGCACATTGAATGACCTATATTATTCATGCGTATGTGATCGTTTACGGGGAAATTAACTTAAGTGGACAGGCCCAAATGCACCACTGGACAGGGTCAGACTTTAAGCATCTCAGGGCATGTTTTAACATCAAAATTGCACGCAAAACACATTAAATATATTCTAAATCGACATATTAGAGCGAGTTCAGCTTTTATTGTTTATAAATATCTGATTTAGAAAATTCAAACCTCCCACTAATGAAAAAAATCTAAATCGATTTAGGTCACATTGCAGGCGATTGAAAACGAACGCATGGGTCGTTTTCTGCTAAAAGGACAAACGTTTTGTCATAATTTTTTATTTTTTGTCATACTTAATTATTTGTGTCTTCCAAGGGTCCACTAAAAAGGTTGGTCCGAATATTTTCTACACGAAAAAATCTTGTAGAGCCAAATGCTGATACGTGCAACAAGCTATTTTCAGAATTTATATTGGTTTCAGAAGGATTTTGGTGCGAAAAGGCGAGCTTTTTGTCATTCTGGTGACAAACTTCACTTCCTACTTCACCAGCAGCTTTTTACTTCAAATCATGCATTAAAATTATTTTCCCCAAAAGGACACTGCTCCAGTCATGAATAATTATCATTTTAGAACCATCAGACATTTGGGGTCGGGAGTTAGACAGAGGGGTGCGTCGCCGAAATGATGGTCACATTTTTTTCGTTTTCCGGACGAAGGGACTTAACTCCATTGCAAGGTTCAAAATTTACTCAAGCCATTCAATTTATTACAAGGAGGTACCTTCGTAATTTGTGTTCAAAAATTCTCTGATTTTTGCATAAAATCAGAGGAGAAATCAGTTAAATTTTCAGTTAGAAATTTCCAAAATTCTACCGGTAAAAATGCGATTTGCGGGGAGAGATTTGGCAACATTGAAAATTAGTTACGTTCTTTCGTGAGGGGAACGACGATTTAAGGCTACACATATGCACATAGCACTTTGATACTATGTACATCAATGGACTGCATTTTGCAATTTGGAACTATAAATTCTGGCTTTTCTGGAAAAACACTTGCGTGCATAGGGAAACTAATGGCACATACGTTGTTTTTAAACCGGGCAAGAATTTATAGTTCCAAATTGCAAAATGTAGTCTAAATGACGTAGTCTTCACTAAATCAGTCCATTTTCGCCGGCGAATATTACCTGAACATTTATTCTCAGTGTAGTGGAATCATTCAGTCCTTTAAATTAGATGCATGGAATTTTGAAGAAAACTCCAAATTCAGTCTTTACTACTCAGTTGGGTAATAATATGGCCTCCTCACGTAAGTACTCAAATCCCTGCATGCGTATTGCAACGGAAAGGCGCAACAGGCCCGGTTATAGGTCGACCACCGCACCGCGCCGCAACCAGTGATCCAATCCACCGGGTTGTCGCCATTGCGGTGCTAAGGGGCCAATCGGTAACCTTTTCGAGTGCCGTAATAACCATCGCACGTCATTGTCGCGTCGTTCGGTGGCAGAAAACCGCCGATCGATCTCTCGCCCGCGACGCAGCGCCGATCCGACAGCCCCGCGACAAACCCACGCTCCGCTGTATGTCATCGTCACACTCCCAGTTTCGCCGTGTCGTGCTTTGCGATGGATCAAACGATCTGCCATTTGAACCGATGGAAAATGATCGATTATCAGGGTGTACCTTAATAATCGATTCTTTACCGTAGCCTCTAATGAGAAAATATCGATTGCTGTCACCGAACTAACGTTCCGTTTACCGCCCGCGCCTTCACGCAGGGATCAAATGCTGTCACTGCCTATGCCAATTGCTCTCTTGCGCTATCCGTCAACGCCGGTAACGCGACTGCTTTGCCGCCGCCATGCCTACGGGAGTGTTTGAGTATTATGTAACGCGCTTATACTCTGTTAAATTTCTAGAGACAAAGAGATCGAGGCCTACACTAACATCTTGGTAACAGGTGGAAGCTTTTAATTTCGGGCACCCACCATTTTCCAATTTATAAAAAGTTGGATCAAAGTGTAGAAATTACTGCAGAGATTTTAATGCAGAGCAGAGAAGTATAGGCGTACCGACAAACGAGAGTTAATTGACTCATGAAGACATTATCATTTAAAAATTTGATCATTCTAACCACATAAGGGATCGCCAAGACGGCAAAATACAGGAATCACTTCAGAGACTTTACCGCAGCGCAGAAAAGTAGGCGTACCGACAAACACGAGTTGCTTGACGCATGGAGAAATTATTTGTTGGCTTCGGATCGGGGTATTTTTACATCTTGAAGATCATAAAGACTCCAGACCCTTCATATTTACAACTTTATAAAAACAAATAGCGAAGTCACTAAAAGTTTTGGGACTCACAAATAGACATTACACAACAATCTAAAGTATCTTTAATTTCTGAGAGGAATCTCAAAAGGAATATCTATCGAGATATGTACACAAATTTGATTTGAAAATTGTTACATTTTCAGAGTTTTGAATAAAGACCAACAATTTTTAAAGTACTCCTTATGTTTTTTTAGAAATTTTCATAGAATTTTATTCTGGAGACTCATTTCGAGTAGAAATCAGAAATTCGCTCCATATGCTTAAAAGTTTGATATCATTTTCATCTTTGAAGGGTCAGAAAAGGGTTTACGATGAAAGGCCGTAAGTTCTTCAATGAACACAGAAATATTCAGTTTTGGCTCCTCAAACAAAGACTGGAGATGTTTACAACGTTGTGTTGTGTGCAGAAATTATGAGTTAGTCCAGGCCACTCCAAAATTGAAGAGAGTGCAAGGCGCAGAGACGTGAGTAACTCGCGATTTTTCAAAAAACGATGGTTACGATCCTTTTGTCCCAAGAGTCTGATGCGAAGACCATAGAACGGTAGTTGCCTAAACTGCTCTGCTAAGGAAGAACGCCGTATAAACGTTCGAGAGTTGCCAAATTCCCTTCGATAAAATGTTCACTTTTGAGGAAACTCATGAATATTTTGTCCTTAAATTTTCAGGATCTTTAGGCGAAAATGCCAACAAAATCATCTCAAAAATTGGAGGGAAAATATTAGTTTATCAGGAAAATCGAATTTTAGCAAAGGGAATTTGGTAAACGTCCGAAGGTTCATACGGCATCCTTCCTTCGCAGGGCAGTAAAGGAGAGCGTACTGCATAAAAATCGGTCGTCGAGTACGCAGGTGGGTGTTGAAACTATCTTCTTGACTATCGCAAACCTGAAAATAACATGAGAGTAAATAATGAGAGTTTATAAAACAAAAAATGTATCAATGAAATAATCGACGGTATAAGTCAGAAATCACATATCTCGTTTGCGGTGTCTGAAAATCTACGCCTCTATGTTATTTTTTAAAGGAGAACAAATTGACATCATTCCTTGAAGTTTTTACAGAATTTTCTTCGCACAGAGAAGAAAAATCACAGCAGTTTTAAAGAATTGCCGTTGAGTGGTTTTCCGTTTAAAAAATAAAGTATGACAGGAAGTCTGCGACGTCGCAAATCGAGTTATGTGATTGCCGACTTACACCGTCGTAATGGTGGTATACCCACCTCAGGGGTGTCTTAGGCTTCAAAGGGAGTGACATTCCCTCGGGAAAATTCGCAATCTACAGGTTCTTAGTAGAATCTCCATCGAGAGGTTATCGCATGATCTTAATCGCTGAGCAACACCAGGGATTTTATTGATCGAGTAAACACCGATAGACACGGGCCCGAAGAGTCTAGTGGCCGAGAAGAATAAAAATTCAAAATAATGGTGACGGAGCTTGTGCCCTTTGCGAGCGAGATACGGTCCGGCCACTCGCAAAAATTATCGGATAGTTAGACGGGGTCAGCTATTATGTTTCATTTAGACACGACACCGCAGACAACATCTTGTTTCAGTTTACTACGGATTGTTTTGTGTTTGGTGGCTTCAAGAAACGAAATTATTACTCTTAAAAATTAAGAGTTACCTTTCGAACTAACACAAGAACACACTCTGATCACTTTTTACTCGGGCGCATGTCAACAAAACACGGAATCTCTGAGCAGACTGTTCGTCGTTTCCAGCAAGAAAGAACGTGGCTAAATTTCGTTGTTGCTAGATTTTTCCGCACAAAGTGCATTTCCACCGGTAGAATTTTGACAGTTACGAACTGAAAATGTTACTAAGTTTTCTTCCGATCTTACCTCCATACGCAAATCCTACAATCCGCCCAAAAATGGACCACGTTTAGCAGAAAGGGACCAAGCCACATCAGCTATTGCCAAATTTAACTGGGCAATTTGATTTTTTACCAGAGAACTTTTGTGCGTATTCCTTTGAAAATTTTAAGGAATTCGCTTCGCACTATGCAGAAAATTCACTGAAATTTGAACACAAATCTGCACAACTGTTTTCATGTAAAAAATTAAATTAGCCAATTAAATTTGGCAATAGCTGATGTGGCTTGGTCCCTATCTGCTTAACGTGGTCCAAGTATGAATAGAATCGTAGAGCTGAATGGTCACAACCTCATCCTCATCATCATCAATTTTATGAGTATTTTAATATTTCATTTTAAATGAAACAGCCTGAGATTTAGGTATTTTTTTTTTCAATGGGTAAATTTTGCACATCAAGTGGACTGCGTTTAAAAAAAAGGAACCAAGCCACATCAGCTATTGCCAATTTTAAGTGGGCAATTTAATTTTGTACGAGAAAACGTCTGTGCGGATCCCTTTGAAAATGTTAAGGAATTTGCTTCGTACCTACTATGGAGAAAATTCACTGTTTGCACGAAAATCCGCACACCAATTTTCATGTGAAAAATTTAATTGCCCAATTAAATTTGGCAACAGCTGATGTGGCTTGGTTCCTTTCTGCTTAACGCGGTCCAAATGGCCCTCAACCCTGTTTATTCTCCAATATTAGTATTCCCTTGGCATGAAAGTATTTGCATCTCTGTCCAGCAACTTGGAATTCCGCGCCAGAGTCATACGTCACTGCTGCACTTTGACCGTTATTAAATCCATGGCGCCTTCAAAGTCTTGTGTATGCAATGCAGGCTACTTCGGAGCACGAATAGTTGCATGACCCAAGTCGAGACACCGTATCCTTCGTCGCGTTACGCACGTCGGCTCGTTGCCTACGAGAATATCAGAGTTTATCGAGAGCCAGTTATAGTCCATTCTCGTAGACAACGGTCGGCTGATTTGCGGACAAAAGCGCGCGGTGTTCAGTTTTCTCCTAGTGGACGAGAATGTATTTTATGCACTCTTATGTGCTAAAACGTGGGCAATTTAATGTTTTACAAGAAAACGTTTGTGCGGATCCCTTTGAAAATGTTAAGGAATTTGCTTCGTACCTACTATGGAGAAAATTCACTGAAATTTGCACGAAAATCCGCGCAACTGTTTTCATTTAAATATTAAAGTGCCCAATTAATTTTGGCAGTAGCTGATGTAGTTTGGTTCCTTTCTGCTTAACGCGGGCCAAATTGAACTGATAATTTATTTCGTAATCTCTCCATGTAAATTCGTTCGCGCAATGAAGGCTCCTCGGGATGTGGCCACATCGAAAAAGGACAAGTTGCACAGACTCGCGAAAATTATCAGATTGTTAGGCGAGAATGAACAGTAAGGGGGAGGGGGGCGGAGAGGCATCGAGGGCGAGGGGCGCCCTGTTTACTTTGATTTCACCATTGAGTTGGGGGAACGGTGTCAAATCACAAACATCTCGCCCCCGGGGGTGGGGGGAGGGTTGGGGGCCCGGGCCACCCCGGTTCCGAAGAAAGGCTGCCACCCCGTCTCGACCAACTTGAGAGGCTCGGGCAGTCCGCCTCTCCTTGTTCGTTCTCTTCCACTTCAAGAGCCCCGCTCCTCGGATCCTAAACTTCGTTGTCAATGGTTTCGGTAATCGTGAGCCTTCGGTCGTTTCGCCCAGGGCTGCCGTTTATATAGTGTATATAAAGTATTTCATGGTCGATCTATTACGCACTGTCGGTTTGCCTTCAGTTTTTAGTGTAGGCAACCCGAGCTCCCACGTGGCCGAAGAGTGGTATCTCTCTCAGCTGTCACGATTGCTCGAGGAAAAAAACAGGGATAATTCAACCAACGTGATGTGCGGAGCAGTGACCTCACCTCACCATCGATTTTCCTTCAGTTTTCAGAGTAGGCAACCCGAGCTCCCGCGTGGCCGAATAGTGGTATCCCTCTAAGTTATTGTCATGATTGCTCGAGGAAGAAAACAGGAAAATATGGTGTGCGGAGCGGTGATATTGCCTCACTGTCGGTTTGCCTACAGTTTTCAGTGTAGGCAACCCGAACTCCCACGTGGCCGAATAGTCGTATCATGAAGAAGACTGGAGTAAACCGCCAAACGTCCTGAACGTTTGGATGTTTGGTGTTGAACGGTGACTTTACCTCGTATCCTTTACGTTTTGGGGGAATTTTTCTGCGTATCACTTTCAAACTCGCTTTGTGGAAAAATGTACGTACCTGAAACGCTGTATTTGTGCATTGAGGTACGTGTATGATTAAGAAACAATTAATAAATTGATAAATCATTCATCGGTGTGTTAATTTTCTCTTAATCATACATGTGCCGCGATACACAAATTAGGCAATTTACACATGCTTAAAATTGATACACGTAAAAGTGGTGAAGACTTTATGTAAGAGGTTCGATTAGGAGCCGAAAGTCCAGTCGGCAAACCGAACTGTTTGGGAATATTCAACACTGAATGTTTGGTTCCCACTATCGAACTTCCATGTTGATCCGAATTTTAACCGTGTTTACAAGAGCATCGCATCGTCTGCCGTGCTAAGTAAAAACGCCCTACAAGCATTTGAATGTTGCCAAATTTCTGATTTGAAAATATTCATTTTTGAAGAAAGTTAAGAATATATTTCCTTGAAATTGTCAGACCTTTTAGATCGAATTGCGGACGAAATCCTCCGAAAATTCGGAGAAGAAATATTCAAAAATTTTCCTGAAAATTCGTGATTATTCGAAGGAAATTTGGCAACGTCTAATGGCTCTTACGGTGCTCTTACTTATTGTTAGCGGCAGTCGTATTCGACGTCCTTCTCCGACCGTGCGTAATGAGTCAGGTGCTTGGATCGGGCAATATGGCGATACTGCTCCGGACAAAAGCCACCGTAATGCCAAAGCTACCCACAACCCAACTTACCTACGCGCTACGTCGCGACAAGTTCAAGTGCCACCCCCCCTTCTTCCACCACGATTCACGATTGTCTATTTCACCCCCAGCTCCATAAACCCCCGCCCAATTCCCCTCCCACCCTCGTTTGTAAACCTCCCCGCTCCTCTGGCCAACGCAACGGTTTCGAGACCCTTTAAATGCTGTCTACGTTTCCGCGTCCTTATCGTCGATTTCACTCTCCAACTTTGAGTCGATCTAGGCCTCCGAGCTTCCGAACTGTGCAACTCGCAAATCTGCGGGGCTGAGGGAGGAACGTCTTATGCGCCTTTCGACGTTGCCAAATTTCTATCCACAAAATACAATCCCTCCCAAAATTGTTTAAATATTTTTCTTCTAATGTTCAAGAAAATTTTCTCGATACTTTAATGCTAAGTATTTTTGAAAATTACAAACAGGAACAATTATAACTTGCCTCAAAAATAAATAAAATGGCGAGCAAAATAGGGAACGTTGGAATGTTCATACGGCGTTTTTCCTCAGAACAGCAGCAATGGTGTCCAAATCCTGCCTTGCTAAGGAAAAACGCCCTATGAAAATTTGAAGGCCGCCAAATTTACTCTCAGAAGAAATTTGTTTTCGACAAAAGCTATGAGTGTTAATCATTGAAATTTTTAGAAACTCTGGATTAAGTGATGAAGAAAATTCTCTGAAAAATTGGATGAAAAATACCAACAATTAAACCCTTAAATTCGTGATTTCTTGAGGGAGATTCGGTAACGTCTGAAGGCGCTTACGGTGTTTTTCCATAGCACAGCAGTATCGTGTTAATTTACACCGAGATCCGGCAACGTCGGGGACGCTCGCGGCTTTGATGATGGTCCCGCGGGAGATCCCCAAGATCCGCCGTGCGGTGCGAAAACCGCTTATCTGCCGCGGGTCCTCGTGACGGGTTGCGCGGTTTTTCCGCGGCGCGGCGGAGATATCCGACTGTTTTAACTCCGGGCTCGTTCAACCAAAATCGCTGATAATTCATTACGACGCCGCGTCAATCTCTCCCGGCTTTGCGGCTCCTCAAGTCGGGGTGAGCCCGGATTGCGACCTCCCGAAAATTCGAGCGTTACAGCTTTTTTGCCCGGTTCATCGAAGTTGCGGGGGTAGAGGTTTGCGCACCTTAATCTTTGAAGGGTGATCTTTTTAAGACGGTTTTAATTCGAAAATAGTTCAGCCAAAGCCCTTCTTTGACGGTTCATTGGGTAGAAATCCAGAGGCGAGGTACGGATGATCGATTATCGACATTTCCCCATTTGAAGCTATGATAAAGAATCGATTGTTAAGGTGTTTATTGCGAACACTCTGTTTATCGAGCTTTATCAATAGGTTTAAATGGCAGATCAATCGATAAATCGAAAAGCACGCCAAGCCACTGAAGAAATCAGGAACTTCCTAAGAGCGAATTCACAGGTAACGCCTGATGGTGTCAGCTTGGCGTGGCGTGCTGTGCAATATATCAATCGATCTGCCTTTTAAACCTGTGGAAATGGATCGATAAACAGGGTGCTTGCAATGCACATCTTCACAATCGATTCTTCACCATAGCTTCAAATGGAGGAATAACGATAATCGATCCGCCTCACCGCTGAATGGTGTATACTTCACTGAATGTCTGAAGCTTCGGAAACGTGCGCGCGAAAGCATTCCAGTTACAACGCAAAATCTGTTTACCAGCTGTTTCGTAACAAAAAACAAGTAGCGAGTCAGAATATGAGATCCATCTATCTATATATTTTATGGTGCCTACTCTATACTGTACACAAAATCGTCGAATCTCGCCGGAAATCAAGCGCTTAAATGCATACTCAAGTCGAAATTTGGCAGTGTTTTATAAAAAACGAAATATCTAATCTTTAAATTTCAAAAATTTATGAGGAACTGATTAAATGAGATAGTTCCATAAAATTTAGCATTTTGAAGGAGTCTGTACTTAGAACGTTGACAACTGAGAATTCTAGGTCAAAAAAATGAAAAATAGCGTTAATACTGTAAAGTTTGACCAACTACCTCGGCGCGCACAGTATTGCAATTAACCTGCGACACATGTATCATAATAACTGGAAAAAAATGGACTCTTGAAACATTTGACAAGAAAAAACACTCTTGATTGAATCGGGTTTTTGCCTAGATCGAGAGCCATGCCTCTTGATTTATGCGGATTTCCTCTTGATTCAATCAAATACACTGAAAAAAACACTCCGGCCGTGGGAGCCGCAATTACGGGCTATATAGACGTACCGTTCGTTCCGGGCTCAAAGGCCGAAAATTCATGCTGCTGGAGCCGCAGCTTCAGCCTCTGAACCCGGAACAATCGAATCTACGCCTCCAGCAGCCGGAATTTTCAGCCTTTGAGCCCGGAACGGACAGTATGTCTATATAGCCCATAATTGCAGCTCCCACGGCCGGAGTTTTTTTTTTTTCAGTGTATTAAACGTATCAAGCGTACTTTTTCTTCCTCAAATGTTCTAAGAGTCCGGACTCTAGATCCAAGAGACTGCTATTTTTAAACTCGCATCTTGTCTAGTTTTCCCCGACGGCAAAAAACGGCAACGGGCGATGTGGGGTGGTTCCTCCCGGGCGAATTAGACTTAAATTATTGTCCTCATCAATGGATTTATCGGCGTACAAGTGTAGGGAGTGGCGGGGCCCGGGCGTCCGGGATACGGATGTGTCGGATGAATTTCAATCAACGAAAAAGCCACTTGTGCGAGACTTGCGGTCACGTATTTACACCCTCACAACTTGTACAACTTGCCCGGCTCGGCTCCGATCGGCAACTCGATCCCGGCTCATGTAAATCGTTTCTTGACCTCTTCCTATTTCAAGTTCACCCTCATTTACAGCCGAGTTTCCACCGATCGCCTCCGCCGCCGCCGCGCCAGCCCGCCACGGCATCTCCTCCAGCATCTCCGAAAGATCTTTAAGCCCGTGCTTCTGCCTCCCAGGAACAATGAACACCCTCCGTCTTCCGCTCAAATCCTCCAGTCTCCAGCCTGCCCACTCCAATCGAGCGTCTTCTAGTCTCCTCGCTGTAATCCTCCACGGAACCATTTCTCCGGTCCTAGGAAAGAACGCCGCAAGAGACTTTCCAACGTTGCCGAATGCACACTGGAAAAAAAACACATTGGATCTAGAGTCCAGACACCGGAAAAAAAACACATTGAATCTAGAGTCCAGACACTGGAAAAAAAACACATTGGATCTAGAGTCCAGACTCTTAAAAACATCGACAAGAAAAAATACTCTTGATTCAATCAGATTTAAGCTTAAATCAAGAACCAAGCCTCTAACTTTGAGCTGATTTCCCTTTGAGAAAGCTTAAATCTGATTGAATCAAGAGTCCTTTTCCTTGTCAATGTTTTCAAGAGTCTGGACTCTAGATCCAATGTGTTCTTTTTTCCATAGTGGACTCTTGAAAACATTGACAAGAGAAAGGACTCTCGATTCAATCAGATTTAAGCTTAGATAAAAATGAAATACGCTCAAATTAAAAGGCTTGGTTCTTGATTTAAGCTTAAATCTGATTGGATCAAGAGTACTTTTCTTGTCGATGTTTTTAAGAGTTTGGACTCTAGATCCGATGTGTTTTTTTTTCCAGTGCATTGTATTTTGCAATAAGGAATATCATCAGAGGCGAGGCATGGGTGATCGATTATCAATATTTCACCATTTGAAGATGGTATAGAATCGAGTGTGAAGGTGCTCATTGTGAACACCCTGTTTATCGATCCTTTTCTAGGTTTAGGTTAAATGACAGATAGATCGATACTTTGCAAATCACGCTTCGCTTGTGAGTGGATTTCATTTTGCAATAAGGAAACTCACCAGTGACGAGGCGTAAATGATCGATTATCGATACTTCCCCATTCGAAGCCATGGTGAAGATTCGAGGATTAAGGTGCTTGTTGCAAAAACACCTGTTTATCTATCATTTTCCATAGGTTACATGTCAGAACAATCGATGTATCGCAAAACACGCCACGCTACTGAATGGATTACATTTTGCAATAATAAATCTCATTCAAAAAGACACCTATCCGCGTGGAAAATATCGAAGTGGGAGAGGAGGAGGAGGAATAAGTAGCAGAGGAAGAAAGAAAATTAAAAAAAACGAATGAAGGAGAAATCAGAAGAAAATACAAATGGAGAGAAAATGAAGAATAGGAAGAGAAAAAAGAAGAGAGAAAAAAGAAAAGAGAAATTCGGAAATTCGGATGATGGAGAGGAGAAAAAGCGAAAAAGAGAAAGAAGGAGAGAAAAATAAGACAGAGGAGCAAAGGAAAAAGGAGACAACAAAAAAGAATAGAGAATAATGAGGAGGGAGAAGATGAAGAAGAAAACCCAGGAGAGGAAGGAGGTGAAGAAGTAGGAGATGAGGAAGAAGAAGTTTTAATGTCTATTGCTCATGTGAACAAAACGTCATACCTGCGATACATTGCGACATTCGCGCATGTTGCGGCTCGTTGCGTCAAAGCGCCTTCAATTTTTTGCATGCAACATGGAGATCCAGAGTGTTCGAATAGTTGCATTAAAAATTAGTCATGAATATGTTATGCAAGAATCTTACTAGAGGAGCGTTTTTTGGACTCTTTGTACCTGTATTTCATGCCAAGTGTATACAAACATTTTCGACCAACCAACAGAACATATACCCGGGCGTTGGAAAACTAAAAACTGAAACATTTGTACCCCTCCTAGGAGGTGAGGTTTATGAGAGGATACTTGCAACGAAAATGCCTGTGTCCCTTACCAACCATAGTCAGGTCCTTGTAGCCGAAGTGCCTCTCTTCGTGTGGCGCACATATGAAGTAAACAAGCTCTCAATCCATTTTTTTTTTTGGAACACAGGGTGAATTTCGGTCAAAATCTTACTTCCGCAATATCGATCGAACTTAAAATAAAAAGAAATCTTCATGTACAATTTCTTCCTTCCCCGTGGACACGGACAGCCATATTAACAGAACTTTATAATAAAAAATAAACCGTCGAAAAACGGTTTCTGCATAAATGTTCATCTTCTTTTAATTATACGGTATAATCGATGTGTATAAATGTGTGTCTCATTTTCTGCGAGCGCTTTTGAGGAGAAAACACTCTCCCAGTTTGTGAAGGGGAAAATATACGGCTAGTAGAACTCAGAAACATTCTCATGTCAATTTTTCGAAAATGTGGGTTGGTTCCTTTCTGATAAACTCGGTCCAATTTCTACGTGAGCCCTGTTTTACATATGATTCTTTGCATTCTGGGGCTCATGCAGAAATCTAGTTACGCCTTCTCAACAAAGGAGTGACGAATCCTCATTCCATGTAAGGAGCATTATGAGCTATGGTCGAGGCAACTAACTGTTCTCGGGTAATTTCCCAACAGGACGGTCGAAGCCCCGAAGCTTGGAGCCACCACCCGGGAACAACTGCGAAACTCCGCGAGACAAAACAGACTTAATTTAGGCATCCAGTTGCACGGAGCGACGCTCCTTTCTCCTCAGCGGATATCACAGATCGCATATGTTGTCGAGGGTGGCGACTGCGGGACTGGTGACGACTGGTGACTCCTCTTAATTGGAACAACCCATAAACGATGTTCAACGCTGAGATCCTCGTAAATTTGTCGTATCTCATAATTTTTTCTCTCCTTTTTTCGGTCTCCATTCCCACGCACGGTGTGGCGCTCGCTGGAGCTGCTCCCGCAGAAACGCTCCGTGACATTCGACCTCAAACTCAGAGGGGAGCGCCATCATACGCACACACATCATGCGCACCAACGAACCTACCGGCAAACGCACACACACACTCATAGGAGAATGGGTTGGGAATCAGCCCGTCTACAGGGTGATTCTAGATTCCCTTTACGCAAATCCGTTTCTGATTTGTTCCCGTATTTCAGGATTCCTCAGTGTCACAAACGGGAATAAAGACATTACATTTTCACCAATTGCAAAAATTATAATCTGGAATGGACCGGGAAATTGCGGGCTCGGCAAGGGGCAACGGAATGAGAAAAGGAATTTGAGAAAGGAATTTGAGAATGAGCCGATCAAAGATTACGAAAAACTTTTAATTTGTGTAATCTTTAATGTCGTTTAATGTCGTTAATAAGCTCACTTTTTGATGCTTTAAAGTTGGATTTTAGTTGTGAATTATTCGCAGAATATATTTTCAAACTAGTTTTAGTTGAGTTCATGGATATCTCATTTTTTTCGAAAACTGCACTCATTCGCCCTGTCCTCCAAGCCCCTCAATTCACAAAACTACTTTTGTGATTGGTATATTTTGCATTGGAAGCCCTCATTAGGGTTTCCTCTTCTTATACTCTGCGGAATCCAAAGAAACTCTGGTTTTTGCCTGAGGAAATCTGGTGGAAGGTTGCCGATTGGGTTCAAAGAAAACACGGGAGTGCCAGTGGTGTTAAAGTAGCAAGTACATACAGTTAACAATTGGAAACTGATATGACGCAGGCGATATTTGGTGTAGGAACTGGGTCACAATAGAGCTCCGGCTCGCATCAGACGGTCACAATAAAAAACTGCAACCAGGGGGCATTGTTTTTTAGTTTTCATAGAAAAATACTTGTTTCTAAATTTAAACTTCGAGGACTGCCTCCGAGAGGTAGAAGTATTGAAAGAGAATGACACCTTGATCATATCTCTGTATTGACCCGAAAAATGAACTCTTCAACCAAACCTTTCCGAGTTTTTCCGAACTTAAAACTGAATCACCCTGTACACTCTTCTCCTACCTTTAATACCTAGCTGAAGAAAAACGTCATATGAGCATTCAGACGTTGTCAAATCCCCTTCTATACAACACTTATTTTGAAGGTAACTAGAAAACTTCTAACTTCGAATCTCTCAGAAAATTCCGCTCTTTCTTTTTTACATTCCTTAAAAATTAAAAAAATATCCTCAAAACTTACATTACCTCATAAGCTTCCAACGAGGGAAATTTAGCTTCCTTCTTATGCTCAAATGTCGTTCTTCCTTACCACCACGACTCAGCTCTCCGGTGAAAGAGGGTCCAACGCGCGGATACGAGTGGAGAGCGAAAGACTGTGCAAAACCACGTAACTGTATTGAGTTTTCCACGGGAGAAAGGCGCTTTTCGTCGAGTACGACAGGAGAGATGGATGAACGTCATTGCGGCTGTTCCCTCTCGCTCACCCCCTCCCCCTCCCTGGCCCTCGCCTCCTCTCTGGCGAGAAAGATTATTCATCCAGGATCCTTCATTAAGAGGCTTCTGTGGTAGTAGACCTCAGTTAACGACGTTTACCCCTCCCCCTCCCCGCGCTCCTGGCTCGCCCCTCCCGTCGACGTGCGACCCACACATCGCCTGACTGCAATTTAAATTTACCATACGCTGAAAATGATGCTTTAATTCACCTCAATTGAGTCAAAAGCCCGTTCGCTTACGAAATTAAAAAGGCACGAAAACATCGCCGTGTGAGCATCGGGAAATATCCTCGAGCCCTACGGGTAGCCTCTACCTCTGGAACAACTTTTTCATCGCGTGAAATTATAGAAGACATTGCCGATACGTTGCGCATTTTTTAATTTGTTTTTCCGTGAGGCGGTTGCGATCGCCTCTCGTACCGTTGTATCTCGCAAGAAAGAACGTATCTCCATTTCTTGGCTGCAAAATCCCTCTTTGTTTCTTTTCCGAACGCTATGATGAGTGATTTCTTAGTAAATATTATCAAATTAATTCTAACTTTTTAAGTATGACTAGTTCCACTGGTTAATTAAGTCTAACTAGTTAGAATAATCGTGCCAAACACAGTGCGGTCGGCGTCAAACGAATATTACCGCCTGCAAGACTCAAGGAATACTTCGCGCATTGCGCCAAACAGTACGGTCGGCGTAAAGCCAATATTAGCGCCTACAAGACTGCATGAATACTTCTCGCATTGCGCCAAACACAGTGCAGTCGGTCAGGTGGCGTGAAACGCATGTTAGCGCATACAAGACTGGAGGATAATGCTGAAGGACTGCGTGTCTTCATTCCCCGACTTACTGCTCCAGTTTTTACCATAGTTTAAGGGGAAAAATGTATCCTCATTGTCACGATTCATTGTCTATGCTGCAACTACCATTTTCACAATTGGAATCTACTGGCAATGTTAACACTTGTTACGCGGGGATTAAATTATGAAAAGTATGATAAGTTAAAATGTATCTAATCATGACACCTCCATGTTACATGGTGACAATATATGTTTCAGATAATATTCACATGATAAAGTTGCAAATGAATTTACATTGAAGTTGGTGGAAGCTAGGCTTCGGTACAATAAATACATACAATTAGTTACTTTTAACGGTAATTAGGGAAGCGGATACCTAAGTTGAGTGGTTTCAGATTATTACTACGATCGCTAAGTTAGGTACATATACTTTTGGCTATTGCTGTGGGACGGCCGGACTAATAATACATATTGTAACCAGGCATTGATCCCCTTCAGAGGTGGGCAACATCTCTTAACGTTTTTTCCACCCACGTGAGTATGACAGCTCAATTTCAGTCCGGACTTTTGATGACTTTTGATATTTGGAAAACCCCGTGAAATTATCAGTGGAAAATGTCCAATAGTTTCTGAATGAAAATACAAAAAATGAAAAGAAATTTGGCAACGTTGAAATGTTGTTACGTTCTTACGTCGAACCAGTTTTGTGACGAAGACCTCCGAAAGAGTAAATCGCTCAGAAGCCCACGATTCAACTTCAATTTTAATCTCAATATCTCATTCCTTTTACCACACAATTATACACATTACTCCATTATACACGTTACTTCAAAATGCAACAAAATGCAAAGGAATACGGGGGATTTTCCACGTCCCAAGGCCAAGTTGGCGATGCAAGTGTCAGGTGGACCTAATTTTTTAAAATATGTTTAATTTTTAAATATTGCGTTTTTCCTCTGACAAAATTTTCAAAATTATTTTCAAAATGTGAGGGAATTTTCACTGTGAGAGGGTGACCTCAGTCAAAAAACATTCAAGATATAGCTGATATGAGTCAATTTTCCGCTTCAAAGGTAAAATATAAAAGGAAACCGTCGCTAGCATGTTTTTATATCATTAGTTCGAATTCTTAGAATTCTACCTCGGGCATAAGTTGAACCTGATCGGGATGAAGTTCTCGATTTTGACAGCACTTTCCGATATTGAAAGTAAATTCAGAGGTTAGCCATCGAATTCACGGCGTTTCTCACGAAATTTTGCGGCGGGAATGTTGGTTAAGTCGCAAATCGTAGCAATAAAAGTCAAATACGTCTTCTATTAGAGTTTCTTTGCATTAAAAAGAGACCCCTCTCTCTGGTGAAAGAAAACCGATTAGATGATATCAACATTATACGAGGCAGCTAATGAACCTATTGGTGGAATTATTATGCATCCTATTTAAATAATCCCGACCGAGGAGGCAAGAAACAAGTGTGGTCAGATTTCGATGGAGTAAGAAATCCTCGCCGAGGCCCTCGGCGTCTCGCATCGTTAAGTGAATGCCCCAGTGGGAGCTTTGACCGATCGTGCCAAAGGAAAGAAAAACAAATAAATCCATGGTTTTTATTTGGAAACCGTCTTGACCGTGTCTGAGTATAGCTCGCAATTTTTAACTAATGCCACCTCCATCAGACTTTTCTGAAAACCGGTGTATTTTGAGCGCTCTTTTACACTTCGGCGAACAACTTACTTTTTTAATCTCAATATCTGGTATCAGTCAGGAAAGACTCAAATGAGCAACAGCTTACAGATATTTATAATTATTTTGCGACAATTCTGAGTATAAGATCGTTCATAATAAATGAATAACTGAACCAAAAAACAAAGTTTGCCTATCATGAACGCTGCTATTTCATGTACATAATTGTAAGCCCAGCATATCCTAAAGATAAGTGTAGCATAATGAAGTAATCTCATGTTTGTAAATGTTCTCCCAACCTAACCCCCCTTTGTTAAATCCTCCCCAGGATAAAAAATAAAGTATTCTATCTATCTATCTATCTATCTATCTATCTATCTATCTATCTATCTATCTATCTAGTATCAGTCAGCATTTTCCCAGAACCATACCCACTGTACTTACTAGCATAGTGATACACTTGAATAAATGGACCGCGATGAGCAAAGAGGAACATTGCTACATCAGCTGTTGCCAAATTTAACTGAGCGATTCAATTTTTTACAAGATAACTTTTTTGCCGATTCCATTTTGTTCCAAGTGGGGATTTTCTTGAAATTTTTGAGGAATTTGCCTTGCACTGTGCAGAAAGTTCACCGACATTTGCAAAACCGTTTTCATGCAAAAAATCAAATCGTACAATTAAATTCAACAATACAGTAGAAAAAAGAACACATTGGATCTAGAGTCCAGACTCTTAAAACATCGAGAAGAAAAAATACTCTTGATTCAATCAGATGTAAGCTTAAATCAAGAACCAAGCCTCTTAATTTGAGCGGATTTCCTTTTGACTTAAGCTTAAATCTGATTGAATCAAGAGTCCTTTTTCTTGTCAATGTTTTCAAGAGTCTGGACTCTAGATCCAATGTGCTTTTTTTCAGGGTAGCTGAGGTGGCTTGAAGAAAGAAAGAACAAAAAAAAATGAATTTTTTCCGTTTACTAGGATTTCTTCAAAATTCAAACTTTTGTCGTGGAAAAAACACGTCAAAATCCTGTCACAAATTACATGGCTCTCACAGTATATGTATCTCAAGAAAATTTGAACTTTTAATTAAACATTTTCATAAGTATTTTCCTAGTGCGTAAAAGCCGTAGACTCGTCAGAAAATGGTAGCGGAATTTCCTTCCAACGATAACGATGAGGGATTCGGAGGTCTCCACGGATGCGAAACGCGAAGGAGCGAAAACCGAGAAAAACGAGCGTCGGAATTATTACGTAACTTCTTTTTTTTAGCAGTTTGAATCGTCCCCTGCAGAAGTCGCCGGTTCAAGGATTCGCAATGATTTTTGTGCATCTTACGTCGGAGAGGTCAGGAGAGGCAATAAAGCTACGCGCGACAACGAACTTTCAACAGTCGAGGATGCAATCACCTCTCTTAACTACCGTCTGTCTGCCGTCTGCAATTCGTGGCTAACTTCTAAAACACACAGACACTCGGACACTTATTGTTAATCTTTATTAGTGTGAAGGCTATCAAATTGCATTCAATTATAGGAGTTCCCGGATGCTGCCGTTTGAATCCTTCTCCTCGCCACTGACCCGCAGGGCGAGTCCTCCGAAATCCTCCCTCTTGTCTCCCAGCAGCGATAAATCTTATCACAACTAGCAGTAATTGAAAAGGAGGAAAATTAGCCGAGGGGCTCAAAATATTTTCAAACTTCCGGATTCATTGATAAGTTTTTCTGGTCAAAAAGTCCTGATTTTTTTGTTTGTTTTCAAGGCAAAGGAAAAGAGAACACAGACCATCGGATCCAGGGGAATCGGCGGAAAATTTTTGATGCATTTTGATCGAGTCTTTTTTCTGTTTTTTTATTTTTCTTATTTTTTTTTAAAAAAATGTATATCTTTATTTCATTTTATGTTATTTTTTGCAATGGAGATGTTGCATGTATGAGGAATTTCCGATTTAACTGTTGATTCCTACGCAAAAGTTCGCGAGAAACACGATGGTGCCACTGGTTTTCTCTGAAATCAACTCCCAAGCTCAAAAAAAGCTCTCGAGTTGCGGCCAGAATGCGGAGGGGATATCCCACGCTATCCTGAGAGTCCAAGTTTACATCAAGACAAACTCTCCATACAAAGACAGGGAGCAAATACACTAGCAGGGTTGCCACTTTATTTGGGGACTCCAAAACTGAAAACACGGCAACCCTGCTAGTGTATTTGCTCCCTGTCTTTGCATGGAGAATTTGTCTTGATGTAGACTTGGACTCTCAGGATAGCGTGGGATATCCCCTCCGCATTCTGGCCTCAACTCGAGAGCTTTTTTTGAGCTTGGGAGTTGATTTCAGAGAAAACCAGTGGCACCATCGTGTTTCTCACGAACTTTTACATAAGAAGCAACAGTCAAATCGCAAATTCCTCACACATGCAACACCTCCATTAAAGGTTGTCTTGGTAAGGAGGAAATTAACGGTGTCTAAATGATTTGTGCGCGCACATACTCACTCGTGACAAAATGGATTGAGTTCAATAGGGAGGTTCCAAGGAACATCAAGTTAGCACTGCACTGAGTGAGACGGGTACGTTGCGTAATTCTTCCATCAGAAAAAAAATAATTCTTTTATGCTAATACTTACCCTACATTTTGAATTTTTTAAATTTTGAACAGCACGCAAAATTTATGACAGATTTTGTCACTAAATTTTATTTGAAATGCGGCTCGGCTCTTCCCAGTAACTAATACATATCGTGGCGCACACCATGGTAAATTGGAGGATCTAAAATTCCTAAAAATTCCAAGTCTAACGTGCAGTGCTCAGTAGCATAGAGCATCATACAATCTAATGCCTAAACTAGCTGTACCGAATCTGAGCTGGCTACCATCTTCTGTCATGGTTTTTTTCTTTCTTTTTTCCCCCTGTGTCTATTGACTCATTATCGAAAAGAAGGAGCACTGTCGTTGGAATCTCGCGCGGTAGGAGGACAAGGCGAGGGGGTGGTGTATTTGAAACGATGAACGAAGGGAAGGGGGAGAAGGGGCGTGACTGATTGGAGTTTGATGAGTCTGATCAGAGTAGCATCACGTACATAAACAAAACTAGAGCCTTGGCTACCGGGCGTGTAGAAGACAAAAAAAACCATCGTAACAAGCACGAGAAGCCTCAGTTTGGGGGCAAAGCATTTTAGCTATGATCGATTTGTGTCAAATTTTAACCGATGGATGGATTATTAAAGGAAGGCATTCACTTTATTTAACGGCGGGTAGTAGTATGCACAATCTCAGCTACACCTAAGGGCGGTTAGGATGTTAGGAATTGTCACTCTTCGTATTGTTGTTCCTCTGACGTAAGGGCATATCAACATTTCTAAGTGAGTCCTAGGAAGCATGAATTGATGAGAACGACATGATGCATCTGAGTCGCAATTGACCTTACGTCAGAGAGGAGATGACTGTTTACAGTCAGACATGTCAATCTGTTTTTGTGTAATTAAAGGACAAAGAATCAAAAGGGCACGCAGTCACTTTCTCAAACTTTCAGAGAATATAGTAAAGAACTGCGGATTTTATTGAGCATGCACAAGCTCAAATAATGACAAGGTCCGGTGCAATCGGACCTGAAAATGTTAAAAGTATAATATAGGTAACACTAGTACTCAGATTTCCTAGAGGAACAATGGATGGGCGCCCATTTATTCTAACTTTCTTCACCATTCATTTCCCAACATTTCACTTTTTTCACCAGAAGCAGGACTTGAGATTAAATCAAACGGAACTAAGCGTCAACTGTAGGTAGTACTCATGAGCCATTAGCATGTGACAAGAGCTTTTTGGACAGGGCTCATGAGTTAATACTCCCGACCGTCCTCCCTCGTCCCGGTCGTCACCGCTGACGTCACTGGCGCTTTTTAACTCCCATTTATTCCTACAGCCCTCGATAAACGAGCACACCCCTTCTTTTCCACCTGTTTGCGCTTCCGTTCGGCAGAAATACGTCTATCGTTTACCGGACACAATCAGCAAAACTTCGAAAATTGCGGATATCATGGCCAGTTTTCTCGCGATACTCCGAAACGCGGGAAAAAATGTAATTACAAGTCACGACCCTCCCGCTATGATCTGCCGAAACACCGTCCAAAATCGCTACCGACTTTCAATCGGCCTCGGCTCTCCTCTCCTCGGATCTAATGGCCCATTACAGCGAGAGGAAGTGCTACTGTTTGAATCTTCACTGTTGGAATCTCTGCCCGTGCGAGGGGGGGGGGGGGTTCTATGCAGTCGACAGGGACAGCGAGGGCGAGGGGGAGGGGAGGGGGCGTGACTGATTAGAGTCTGGTTGCAAGCAAGTGGCAATCGTCCACATTAACGCTGGGCCGGGGCAGAGCACCCAGTCGCGGCGCGGCGCGGCGGCCGCGGTCGTGGTGCCGGGGACCGCGGGGAGCCGATCGATAAATCTTGGTTAAACGCGAGCGGCAGATCTGATTCCGATTTATCAAACGAATCGATGGACGAACGCCGTCGTTGCCGGATTGCCACTTCGCGGGAAATTTTGAGGCCGACCATGGGAGAGACTTAGGGGGTGGGGGGCGTAGGACTGCTTGGAAACCCACTTCAAGAAGTCGAGTGTTGGGGATTTTTTTCCCCAGAAATCGATTAGTCGAATCGATTCGATTTTCTTCGAGAATCCGATTTCAACAATTTAAATCGTCCAAAAAAACGATTTTCCGAAAAATTTCAAATAATCGGAAATTAGAAGACTCAAACTTTGTATCTTAAGAGGACGAAAAAAATTCGGATGAAAATTTCCAGAGAGTTTACTAAAATGTTGGTCTCAAGATCGGATCAAGTGCCGATTTGGTACATCTGCAGCCGACAGCTTTGCTTTCGAATTGAAAACCGTTATCCTGGAACCTTTGAATGAACTGAGTTCTGATCAAATGTGGAAGTCAAAGTCGTTCGGACTCTGACGCAAAAATTAGTTTTCGATTGAATCGATTGACACAGTTGCTAACCCGAGAAAATCGATGCGATTTAATCGATTTTTCAAGAAAATTGCTAAATAAATACCCAACACTACGAAGTACTGGTCCGTACTCGTAGTGTGCCGTAGGTTACAGGGCCGGACTGGTGAAAAATGACCCGGATCGCGTGTACCTCTAAGCGGCCCGGGCTTCACACTGGGAGGGGAGGCTAGGGGTATGGATTAACCCTTGGAGGACAGAGTTTAAGGGGGCTCAGCCCACTTGACCAATTTTTAAAAATCTTCAAACGTGAGATGTCAATTTTGTCAAAAAATACAGGAAATACCGGGTATCTAGAAACCTGAAAAATCGACAATTATCAGGGAGTTTTTTGGCATCGGGGAAACACTTGAAAACCGTCGTATTTGCGACTTAAAATTATGGCCAGTTTGCCTTTAATTTTTAGTATAGGCAACCCGAAGCTCCCACGTAGCCGATATCACTCTCAGATATCTTGATTGCTCGAGAAAAAAAAGCAGGGATAATTCACCGAGCGTGGCGTGCGGAGCGGTGACTACCACACTGCGAGTTTTCCTTCAGTTTTCATTATAGGCAACCCGGGCTCCCACGTAGCCGAGTAGTGATATCACTCTCAGATATCATGATTGATATCGTGAAAAAGCAGGGATAACCACCGAGCGTGGCGTGCGGAGAGGTGACTACCACACTGTGAGTTTTCCTTCAGTTTTCAGTGTAGGCAACCCGAGCTCCCACGTGGCCGAATAGTGGTATCACTCTCAGATGTCAGATTTCACGATTGTTCGAGAGCAGAAGCAAGGATAAATTACCGAACGTGGCGTGCGGGGTGGTGACTTGCTGTCGGTTTGCCGTCAGTTTTCAACATGAAAACTAAATCATGGACTCTTGAGGTATAGATCTACTTCCGACTTACAAAATGTTGGATTTGACCAGAGTGCCTACATAGATAGAGTAAGGACATGTCGAAATATGGAGCTTATTAGGGCCAAAAGAGCAGAAAACTTTTGAAAACGGAAAATGCCACTGCCAATTTTCAGATTCCAATATCAAACCAAAAGGCCAAATATGTTCATACATGAGCGTTCTTCCGGAAAAATGAGTAAATTTACGCTAAAGCTAAGTCAAATACCATCGCTTTGCCAACGACTGGTCGTGACAATTTTAATCATAAATCACTGTGGATAATTTGAATTCATAGATTGGCTACCCTTTTGGTCACTAATAGCTGCATCACCTATTTTCGAAATAACCGACATGTCCATACTCTCCCCATATAGGTACTCCTGCGGGCCGATTATTGAAATTCACAGTCAAAGTTATGGACAAAGGGGACAAAAGAGATATTAAGGGATCCAATTGGTTGAAGCGGGTGGTATTGCAATGGACATAGGAGGTAAGTAATAGACTAAATAACGGCAACCCACAAGAAACCCGATAGTTAGTCCATCATTTTCTCCCTCAATCTATAGGAACCACCCATTTCAACCAACAGGATCGCTCCATACCCCGTATGTCTTCTTTGTCTAACGCTTTGTCCATCAATTTCAATAATCAACCCGCAGATTTATCTATTAGCCTTCGACAAATAGATCGGCGCTATTTAATTAATGATTAGCCGAAGGAGCTTTATCGGACTACACGGCAACAAGGACAGCCAGCCAGGGTTGTCGTGTCATGCGGGGCCGTCCGATAAAGTATGTTCCCGGTCGGGGAGACGTGGGGGGGGGGGGGGGGGAGCGACACCCCGGTTTTTTGATGCCGCCCTTCCCTCATCTTCAGCTCCTCGTCATGCGAATCCCGTGTAACGCAGCGTCCACGCCGCCCCGCGCGCCGGAGCCAGCGCTAAATTACCTGACGCTTCGAGTAAGGGCGGAGGGGGCACTGCCGAGGGCGACTACCAATACTTCTGCAGCCACTTGTAGGGACATCATACGGTGGATCCGGTCCGAAGGAAATTCCCAGAGGAAATATATACTATAGAGACCTTGCATAGCTATCTTCCCTATAGCTTAAAATAGAGTAACTATACAGGGTGATCCAGGGTTAAACGGCCAGACTGCAAGAGCCGAAACACCCTCTTTAAATTGGGATTTTGGTTTTTTTTTTTAAAAAATTATTTTTGAATTTAGGGCATAAATGTACAGGGGAATACAAATTTCCATGAGATTTGGTTCACAACTGTTGCCAAAATTCAGGGAAAACTACTTACTTTCCGAAATTTTGGGGGGCCGTAGCTACGACTGAGAGCACTTTTGAAAAAAAAACTTTGTACAAAAAAAAAGTCTTAAAAAACAAGTACAACCCCAATATATTGGATGATATGGATTTTTCCGATTATTGCGGCAGTAACGCAACTCAAGTTGGGGTTCTTCCGCAACTTTTGGATTAGTTACCTAATTTATTGGGGTATACTTTCACAATAATTTGGAGATATTCACAACCCTTTGCTCTTTTTTTCCGTGAAAGTGGAGGAATTCTATCCTCGTTTGATAAAACTCGCCTGGGAAAGTGCTTACCCTGACACTCATCAGCCATCAATCAACGAGTTTTATGCTCAACAAGTTGCTCATCAAGCATCATTGGGCGAGGAGTAGCGTTGACCTCCTAACTTATTTTTTGCCTTTTCCGATTACAATGTCTGAACATAAATTGTCTCTGCTATGTATGAACGTTAGCATAAATTAATTACCACCAGGTATTGCAACTACGAAGCACAGGGCGCCTTCATTTTCTCTATTATGCAACACGGATGAATAGTTACATCCAGGCTTGAAAATGACGAGGGACTTTACGCCTTCATTGTTTCAGTTATGCATCGAGCTTGAATAGTTGTCACCAGGCTTTGCAATTTAGGAATGCATCCACACTAGACGCATATCTGTTGAGCTACGGTTTGATTACAGCATTTCAGCGGACAGATGCAAGGCTCTATCCGTAGTGTTATTTCGCGATGGACAAGCTGTCGAATGTTGAATAAACATAGGCACCAACTATTTAAAATTAGCCTTAACTTTAACACATTGAATAGCTGTCTCTCGGGTGAAATCGAACGAAAATCGTTTGAGCATTTAAAATACATACCGGTCAGGGTGGCATGAAACGTAAGAAAGAAATAAAATATTGGATATTTCAGTGAAATATTTCATGAAATTTTACGAGGCTGTGATATTGCATATTTTTCAGGGGCTATGGTATGCAACCCGCACTCAAACATACAAAAATAGAAAAAATTCACCATTTTTACATTTTGCGAAACACGTAAAGGAACAGGTATTTTTCAATATGTTTCATAAATTTCTGAAATTTCATGAAATATTTCACGTGAAATTTCAAGATTTTATTTTTCTGAAATTCTGCCACCCTGATCCCGGCTTGCGTCTCAACTCTTGATCAGAGACTTGGACGCAAAATAGTTAGGTTGCACCAATTTACCTGCCCGTCTTGTGTCTCCGACGCAGACTAGTTTTTTTCCGTGCTGATGTGCTCAAATCGCTCATAATTAGACCCTCGCAGTCAACCATCCAGGATTCTTGGTGTTACTTGGCAGTAAAGATAATTTTCAAGGTGTTCATGGGGGAAAATCATGGCAGAAATCAGCGTGAAAGTGTACGATCGAAGCCGCGTCTCCCATGTATATAATACACCAATATCTCTCGTTCTATCTCAGCCGACCAAAGATGTAGCCCTTCCTTCCCGTATTAAGGTTTAAACGACAATCTCGAGACGAACTGATGGAGATAAGGGAAAATGAACGAAACACTAGAAATAAACTAAAACTCATTGTCAGTCCGAAATAATAGGTAAGCAGATGGTCTGAGGCCCACTCGCTTATACCTAGGTATTAACAAGACGTTGAAAGGATGCGTCGCAGCGCGTGGGCGGGAGGGGCAGGGGAAGGGAACGAAAGGGTTAACGCAAAAGAAATAAAAGGAGAAATACGAGGCGAAAGGAGATGAGTGAGATAAGGAACGCCAATAATGTACGAGTAGTAAGCAGAGAGCACATAAACTTATTATTTAACTTTTCAGCTCGACAAGGCGACCGCTTCGTTGCCAAAGATGTTATTGGAATACGCAACGACTAGGAACGCTGGACACGAAACCAGACTCCTCAAGTTCTCACCTGGTCGAGACCAAGTCCACACTAGGTGATCAATGAAATCGGACGGTGCGAAAATTGTACCCGGGAGCCCACCATTTCCTCCAGTTGCTTTTTTGTGATCAAAATTTATCAATTTTTAGCATGAGGGTATCATCAATTCCTACGTCCGTGTCCATTCCTACACTTCAAATCGCCGAACTTAGTGTTCTTTTGAGTGATTGACTACCATAGGGAATCTGTAGAAAAATTATGAAAAATGTGTTACTACAAGCAACTAAATTCACATCAAGTTCCAGAAAACCTCCTCCTCCGCATCCTCATCCACATCCCCTTCCTCCTCTGGCTCCTTCTCCTTCCAGAATTTCTCTCTTCCCTTATTCTCCGTTTCCTCCTCCTTCTCCCTCTCTTTCTTCTCTTCACCTTTATCTCGTTTTTCTTTTCTTCTTTCCCCTTTTTTCATACTTTCCCTGTAATCTTCTGTCACCTTCTTCTTTTCCCCATCCTCCCCTCCTTATCTTCTCAGTTAAATCTGCTGCAACACCCTTCTCTAACCTCCTGAACCAATACGAGGTATGGACGAATCCTCGCTGCACAGAGCAGACCCCCAGGGGGCTGATCATTGAGATTGATAGACAAAGTAATAGACAAAGAGAAAATTAAACGATTTTATCGGTTGAAACGGGTGGTAGTCATAGATTAAGCGAAAAAATGATTGACTAACGATTCGGGTCTCTCGTGGGTTGTTGTTAGTTAGTCTGTTTCGCATCTCCTTAGTCCATTGCGACCACTTGCTTCCACCAATGAGATCGCTCCATTTTCTCTTCGTCTCGGTCTCGCAAAAACAGCAAATCGACGGCTCCTCTTTCGCTTTTTTGATAAGTATATATGTTTATTATCAGGACGCTATTTCAGCGCATAACATTGAGAAGAAAAAACTCTTGATTCAATCCGATTTTTCCTTGAATCGAAGAGTCGAGCCTCTTGATTTAGGCGGATTTCCTTTTGATTCAAGCAAAAAATCCGATTGAATCAAGAGTATTTTTTCTTGTCATTGTTTTTAGAGTCTGGACTCTAGATCCAAGTGACTTTTTTTCAGTGTTCTGTAAATAAGTTGTTAATTTCCTCATCTAATATTTTGTACATTAATTTCAATAATCAGCCCGCTAAGAGGGTAGATTCGACAGCGGCCGAGTCTCCACGCGCTGTCCGGCCTTAGAGTCCCTTTATACTGAGAGTCAAGACAATGTGAATCCATTTCTGATTGGTTCCCGTATTTTAGGCCTTCACAGTGTCACAAACGGGAATAAAGATTACATTTTCACCGATTGCAAAGATTATAATCTGGAATGGACCAGGGAATTACGGGTTCGGCAAGGAACAAACGGAATGAGAGAAAGAACGGACAAAAGAATTTGAGAATGGGCCGATCAAAGATTACAAAAAACGTTCAATTTCCGTAATCTTTATTCCCGTTTTTGACTCCATGAGGGGGTGTTGTCTTGACTCTCAGTATAAAGGGACTCTATCCGGCCTCAGTGCGGGCGATCTGGCTCACGGAGGAAGTGTGAGAAGTGAGAACCCACTACGAGGAGGTTTTAATGCCGCGGCTGGTGCGGTCGGGTCCGGTCCGGCGAAGGGAGTCCGGCAGCAGAGAGCGGGGCGGTCCGCGGCCGACAGCGCCCGAGCCCTTTTTACGCACGCTCCGTGGCATCAGATACACCACTTGAAGACCTCCTCTCACTCCAGATAGCAGAACCACAAACAAAAATTCATACACCTGGTCGGAGAGAATTCCCGGGCGCTCGGCGAGTCGCGTCGGTCGGCCATTGACACCCGATCGACAGCTTGTCCATCGCTAAATAACATTACGAGCGAGGGCTCCGCATTTGTCGATCGGCGCGGCGTGGAGCGGTGAACTCTCTGTAATCAAACCGTAGCTCCATAGACATGCGTCTAATACGGATTAAATGCATACTTTAGAAGCCTGGATGCAACTACACAGGCTCGATGGATGTCCGTGTTGCATAACCGAAACAACGAAGGCGCGCAGCTCTCGCGATGGGAGTGTTACTAACTTCAAATGGAACAAAGAGAAGTCATTTCTCTTAGAAAATGGCTCAAAAATCACGACAAGCCTATACAAACGTATTTTCATCAAGCAGAACTAAGTGCGGGTGGAAAAGATCGGGTGTGCTTGTTAGTTCTTGAGCGGTAAGAATGCATGGGAATTATAAAGCGCCAGTGAAGTCAGCAACAACGAAGCCGTCTCCGTTGTGGCCGTGCCTCTACTATAACTGGATTGCATTTTGCAAAAAGGAACCAGGATTCTCAATAAATTCTCAAAAATTTTGCGCCCCTCAGAATGTTGCGCCCTAGGCTATAGCCTATGTAGCCTATTGGTAAATCCGGCCCTGACGGCTAACACTTTTGCGCGCAAATCGTGAGGAAGCACCATGGTCTTTATCAACGCAAAGAGAGTGTAAATATAATAAGCACGCCGTTTGATAAAATACCGCCTCGGCTCGTGCGTTTTGGCGGGTTGGCGTCGCGTTCATGTTGAATATTGCGTAGCATCCTAGTGCGCAAGGGTAAGATGGAACGACTCCTCTTACGAAATGTTCACCTGTACCGTAGTATCATCTCGGAGTGGGAAGCTTAAAAAATGCATATTTCTTGGGCAGATTGTGAAGTTAGGACTGAATTTCAAACTCTCCAGATACGCTCATCGTGATTTTTGAGCCATTTTTTACAGGATTTGCTCCTTCTTACAGACTCAGCTGATATTTGCAACAGGCCGATTTTCTAGATTCAAGTGATTCAACTATTTGTGCGTCATGGGTATCCATGTTATATAACCAGAAAAGTAAAGGCTAGCTGTATTATTTGGTTTCAAAGCCTTGATGCAACTGTGCTCGCTGGGATTTGCGTATTGCATAATGAAGGAGTTTAGTCCTTCGTAAGTTTTAAACTTACCTGCTTGGGTGCAACTATTCGCACAATATACATTCCCATTTTTCACGTTGCTTAATCGGGAAAATGATGGCGCACTGAAGGCGTCTGAAGAGGAAATGAAAGGTACGAGGGCTGCTCGTGGTTTCAAAACCTTGTTGGAACTATTCATGCTCGACAAAAATATCCGTGTCGCGTAAAAAACAGACTAGATGTACATACAAGTATTTCATAAATGATAACTCCGGAACACAACTTTCTTTGTCCATGAATCTCTGCATGCATATTGCGTATCAAAGGTGAAACTAGTCATCTTCGCATTTTGGTTTTTTGATGTTGCAGACTTCTCTGACGTTTTCAATTTTTTGAGTGAAGATTCGTTTCGACGTTTTCAGTTTTTTGATGAAGATCATCGCCCCTGCTTGTTGTTTCGCTAACGAACAACAATTTTAGATTGATTTTTTAAAAACGATTTGTAATGATAATAATGTGCCTTTCATCATTTTCAAATGATCCTTGCTATATTTCCTTACCATGAACCGCAAGCTTTCACCAAAAAAAGTTACAACCCTGCTTTACAGTGTGTACCCGATCAAACCAATCTAATTTTCCCTGGAAAAAAAGATGGCACTGACAAGGATCCCCAGGATTAATGTAGGGGCTTTCAACTTCAAATAATCCTGGAGGCAAACGATAAAATGTCATCAAGAGGAGCAAAGGTTTTCTGAAGTTGCCCTCTTACCTCCGTATACTTACCACTGCCCATGAAGTAACATTGAACCTGCGAAAATAACAGTTTCTACCATTGCGAAGATCCGAGTCGAGAGTTTCTAATAATTTTCGAGTGTGGATCTTGTCAGCTTCTAATCTGCATCCTGCATCGCGAAACAGCGTGGTTGCCATAGCAATAGCTATGCAGTTGTAGCGTCAGGAGCCACTGCACTTGGTTGATGATGTCTTAAAAGAAACACAGTGAAAAAAATATAATACAAATGGATTCGAAACTGGATTCCACTCTACTATTTGACAGGGGATAGGCGAAAAGATCTCTTTTGGATAATGGCAGTGACATTATGGACATTCATGGGATAGATATGCCGATCTTCCGCTGAGAATCGACCGAGAGTAATATTTTTTTATCATTTTTCAAAGGCGCAGGAGCCAGTTTCTTCGCGCGTGCTTCAATGTTGACGAGGAATTTATTTTTGCCTCAAGAACTCTTAAAATTACAACTCTTTTTTTTTTTTATAAAATTGTGCTCTTCGCTATCATCTTTTTGCTTTTTGATCGTCCACGAGAAAAAAGACCTAAGTGTACAAAAACTCAAAATTCAAAATCGTAGGTTGAACCAACAAACATGAGTAACAAATTGAGGGGCCTGGTGGACACGGTCCGTAAGTTCAGTTTTTGAAAAAATTGAGATATTCGGGAACTCAACTAAAACTAGTTTGAAGGTATATATTCTATGAAAAATCCTCAACCAAAAGCCAACTTTAAAGCATCAAAAAGTGAGCTTAAACTTCCTTTCCGCCACAAGGCTCTACATGTAATTTTGAAAATTTAAACACGCATATCTGTAGAGTAGATAGCAAAAACTGCATGTATGCATCTTGTCTTCCAAGCCCCTTAATTTCAAGAATTAATGCACATCAGACTTCCTTTTGCAAGATTAAAATGTGACAAAAAATCTTTAACGTCGCCAAATGATGCACACCTTTGCTTTAGTGTTAGAGGATCCAGTTAACGAGACTCGCTATACAGTGTTTAAATTTAGACATGAATGGAATAAAAAATGCCGAGAAACGTCTCGACCCATCTGGCATTCGAAGAAGCTCCGCGGCGATATAAAAAGCATAAAAGGGTGAAAAGCACGCGCTTCATGATGCAACTATATAATTCAAGGTTTCCCTCGGTTTTTTAGAAGCCATCAAAAATGTAACCGACAACGATGCCCCTGCTGCAGGAAGCAGGATCCCATTGGAAGTAAGGCTCCTTTCGAAACCACCAAGGTTTTGCACTAATGGAACTAATAAAGTGAGGGGCGAAGAAACATTCAGCATCTGGATCCAATA
Source organism: Bemisia tabaci (assembly GCF_918797505.1). NCBI lineage: Eukaryota > Metazoa > Arthropoda > Insecta > Hemiptera > Aleyrodidae > Bemisia > Bemisia tabaci. Next base: position 12,083,210 of record NC_092794.1, on the reverse strand, counting down.
ATAAAACTGGGTGTCCACTTTTTCTCTCTCTCTCCCTCCTCTTCCCCTCGTCCCAGGTTTTCTTCTTTAAGTCCTCATCCTCGCCGATTTCTTCGCGCTGGCCCGGCCCCCTTCTTCCTGCAGCCTTAACTACCGGTGCAAGTGGTGACACTCGAATACACTTTGCTACTTTGAGGAGTGCACGATGAGTATGTTGTCTTCCTCTTAACTAGGCAACTCGAGGGAGCATTGCCGATTCGATATCTCGCAAACGCAAGCTCCCTGCGGAGAAACTTCAAAGTACATCTTTACCTCACGCTGTGAAAAGAAAATTTATACTCTTCTAACCCGCAGCACGTCGTTCTATATTCGTCATTCCCTAAACGAAAGGAAACTACATCGCAGTGACGCGAAATATTCAATTGCGTTTCTACCTAGAAAATATTGAACATTTCGAACTAAGGTCGCAGTGGTGAACATTTATTGATTTCCCTTTTTTTTTCATGCGAAGATGTCTGAAAATAGATGACGATTATGGGTGGCACTGCCGCGAAATCTGAAAGAGCAGTAACTCCCAAAGTTTTGAAATCAAGTTCTCTTTAATAGTATAGGTAGTCAATTTAAATGTATTGACTGATTTAGCTAAAACAGCGATATTCGCAATTATTCGTTAAAGGCGAGAACTATGAGGAAGCAGCAAATACGAAAAAGTCGACGTTATTTAGGGCACAACAACAGTAAATTCTTATTATTTCGCGAGAGCAGTGCCTCCTGCTGTTACTGCAATTGCCACCCTTTTCTGCCAATTTCTAACCGCGTGAATTTGCTTTTTCCTCGTCGCATGAACCACGCATGAACGGAAAAGATAGCGACCCACACTCTGCCGTGCTAAGGAAAAACGCCGTATGAACATTCGAGAGATACCAAAAGTTCTTCGATAAAATGATTATTTTTGAGGAAAGTTATGAATACTTTTTCGAGAAATTTTGAGCTATTTTAGACTAAAGTTTGTACAAAATTGTCTGAAAAATTTGAAGAAAAATATCCCACAATTTCCGTGAAAATTCATACTTTATCGAAGGAAAGTTGGCAATGCATGATGGCTCATACGGCGTTCTTCCTTAGCACGGCAGTGTGCAGATTGCAGATTAGAACTTATGGGTAATGGTGTGCTGCTTGAAGTATTTGAGCGATGTGGAAGGCGCTCTGCAATTTGCACATCGCTTAAGGGAAAAGGTGTAGCGCTTGAGGTATTTCTAGGGTCTTGAAGGCGCTATCTATATCACACACACGCGGGCGCGCCTTTCATTGCTCGCGATAATTCGATTCCGCGACATTAACAAATTAGAATTATTGAAGTGCATCATTTTTGCTGAAAGCATCTACTAATAAGAACTTCAGGTAAAATTGCGAACAAAATTTTCTGAAAAATTGGAATAAAAATGTTTAAAAATTTTCTCAAAAATTCATGATCCAGAGGAAATTTGGCAACGTCTGGAGATTCATTTGTCGTTCTTCCTTAGCACGGCAGTACTGCGGTTTTAAGTCAAATAAAATGAAAATTAGTGTATTTCCTTCGGAATATACACTAAAAGCCCTATTTAAACAGTCTAGTGAAGAGTTCGTCGATTTTTTTAGTATCCAAGCTCTTTTCAAGAGTCGTTTCGACCATTACTGACAATTTTACAAAGAATAGCGGACTTTCTAAGCAAACAAAAAAAAAAAAAAAAAAAAAAAAAAAAAAAAAAAAAAACCGCACGGAAATTTCTATGGGTCCGTTTTTCTCAAAACCTCATTTTTGCATTTACTACTCTCTTCGGTACGAAAGCAGGGTAGGCGGCAGGCCTTTGCACTCGATATCCGGTTCGTCACGAGTCGGCATTTCTCGCGCATGCGCGGCGCGGTGACTTTCAAATGATTATTGATGTACAAGAAAGACATGACAGACCAACAGCTTATAAAATAACCATCTCGCTATCTCTCGTGTTAGTACGTATATTATCTCCGATTCCGAGAGCCAACAAGTCCTGGCCGACGCGGCGATCCGGCCGACCCGACCGGCGCAGAAACCGCGTAAATGCTCCGGAACGCAAGTTGCGATGCGATGTTCTTGCGCATCGGGGCCCACTACACCTACTCAGGCGATAAGATTTTAAAAGCCCCTTACACGTCCCTCGCCACTCAACAGAACACATCCGACTTCGCCATTATCGTACGGATTTATCACGGATTCTAATTAAAAATTCCTCCACTTTGCGTCGCATTCTTAAAAAATAATTGTCCGTCCCGGTAAGTGTGAAAAACAATAAAAAATATCATCGGAGGAAATAATGTGCGCACCGAGACCCGGTTGTTTCGGCGTGACCTCCTCGGAACTCGCTAATATTTCCCCGCACCTTGAGGACCTCCTCAACCATACTGACGTGCTAAGGGAAAACGCCGTATGAACATTCGAGAGGTGCCAAATTTCCATCGATAAAATGTTCCTTCGTGAGAAAAGTTATGAGAAATTTTTCTTGAAATTTACAGGAATTTGAGGTCAAATTGCGAACAAAATCTGAAAAATTGGAAAAAAGATATTCATAAGTTTACTAGCGAAATGCCCGTGACTGGAGTCACGGGTCTAGAGGCCGCTAAAATATCTATAACCCCGAAAAAATGGTGGTAGGGGAGCAAGACATGCTATAAAAGAAAATGACGAAATCGATAGAAAAATGAGTTGAGGGGAGAGGGTGATGGAGCTAAAAAAAAATGAGCTGGGGAGGGGATGTAGAATAAATGCTGGCCAAAAAATTAGAACTAACCTAGCAATGAGTTATTAAAAAGAAGAAAGAAAAAAAATGAAAAAAATAAATTGAGATAAAACATCAGCTGATAGCAAATAAAGGTTACGAAGGAAACCAAGGAATGGAACTTTCATAAAAACAGTTTAGTGGAAAATAGCGTAAGTAGGGCACTTACGTTAATTACCGTTTATAAGTAAACGGTAAATGCGATTTAACCGAAAATCTATACAGTTCTTCATCAGATCAAAATGGACAAAATTACAAAATTTGAGACAGCTAACGTAAATCTAACGATAGTTATCGTGAACGAAATAATTGCTGACATAGATCCGGTAACTATTATAGGTGGGACTAGGAAATTCGTGTTTTATCATCGGAAATTGGGCAACGCCTGAAGGTTCATACGGCGTTCTTCCTCAGCACGGCAGCACAGTCAGAGATTATCATTTTTAGTTTGAATCTGGCCCACTAGTGGCGAAAATTTTGTCCGGACTGCAACATTTACTTCATTAAGAAAAAAAAGAAAAAAAAACCACATACAATGGATCCCGTTGGTCAATCAAGCTTTTAAAAGAAATGTAAAAAAATTATCGGTTTATGTTGCGAGTATGCCTCTTCTTTGTTAGGATTTAATGGATTATAAAATATTTGCTATCGTCTCATACTCTACAAAATCTAAATATTGAGTCATTGATACCGAGACATAGAAGGGTGTTCTATAACAGTTTTGGAACAAAAACCAACCCAAAATGTCCCACCGAATCGAAGAAATCGATTTTTGGAATTTTCACTTCAAAAATGTACTTTTATTAGAAAAAAAAGCATTTAAATTTTAATCCGATTACACTATTTGATTGTTTAGGACACGAGATTTCCTGATGCTTATACAACTTCGCGCTCTTTACTGACGAAAAAATGAACTCAACGATTCGCAACTTACTCTACACGGCGCGAAAAAACTTTCCATCAATATTTCGAATTAGATTTCTCGACCCATCGCGAGAAAATCTCTTCATCCGTAGACTCTTTAGATGTTTTTTTTTGCCGAGAAGGACTTTGCACGGATATTAAATGAAAAGGAACTAAGAATTATACAAATTCTTTGTGCATAGTTGTTTTAAATCGAATTTAATTGATGAGTAGTTCCTTTAGCACAAATACGTCCATCTTTAGAGTATGCATGTAGGAGTAAAATATAAGACGAAAGTTGAACTTGGTTGTAAAAATAGCTATACCAATTATTATTTTACTGAGATACGGTCAAGACATTGCGTAGTTAATGTTTTTCATTTAATTACTTACATATGATGTGGAAGCTTTTCTGATTGATTATTGATTTATCTTGTTTTTGTAATCCATGTTGTTCAAATCAGTACTGGAGATGGGCATTAGGGTACGATGCCAAAAAAGAGGTGTTTGCATCTTGAGGTTTGTTTACCTGTGACGTAGGTCGGACAACTGGCCAGCGAAATCCGGAATTCGAATATGCAAAACGACCATAAGTGCAGATTTCTTGTGTCTTAGATCAACATAACTGTAATTCAGCCATTTGATAGATGACTTTTTTTCATAAACTGTGCACACCATTTAAAGAAAATCGACTGATATAAAGTCGCTGTCAGACTTCGTCTTCATAGAATTTCAAGTATGTCCTGAAATGCATAATTGCACATCTTTTTTTCTCTATGTGCAGATGGGCTACTGGGTCACTGATTGCCCAAAGAGCTTCACATTATATGTAAGTAATTAAATTAAAAACATTAACTACGCAATGTCTCGGCAGTATTATCTCAATAAAATATAAGACGAAACTTGAGTGAACTTCAAAATTAAACTGAGTGCCAACGTAGAGGTAGATTGGCTGGCGAGAGAGAGAATCGCGGGAAGCGTCATGCTTTAATACCATCTCGAAGCACGGTGTAATTTGACCGGGACAAAAGCCGCAAACAGCGATTAATTGCCAACAAAATGCCCAATGAAAAGGACAAGCTCCAGACGAGAAGGCACGAAGAACAAGACTTTACTTTAGCCTCGCACCCCCGCCCCGCCTCCCTCCGCCCATCGCTTCTTTCGCCTCCTCCTCTCGACTTATCTCCGCACCACTGATGCTGGGTCTTGCCCTGGAAAAAAGAGGGGGAAGGAAAGGAAAACAGATTAATAATACTGATGAAAATGAGACAATGATATCAGTGCCCCAGAGTCGAAAGGCACCTAACTCACATTTTTGAAAAAATTGAGTTAGTGTTGTTTTTGAGATCACTAATAACGCGGTTTCATGTGTGTGAAAAATTTGGTAGCCCTATCTTACGCCAGTTATGAGGTATAGAATTTCAAAAATTTCGATTTACATTAGAATCGATGGGGCCGGACGCACGGTGGATCGAGTCAATTAGAGAGGTCGGACATGAAATTTCTGACTATACCTGCAAATTTTGATGTTTATTTCGTCACATTTTAAATTACAAGGGGTGCTTCTAGAGGAAAATATTACGAAAAAACCAATGAAACCACTTTCAGAACCTCAAAGATTTGTATAAACGGAATTATAAGCTTTTAAATCTCCAAATTTTGTCCGACCTCTCCTATTGACTCGGTCCACTGTGCGACGCACGGTTGTTCCCTGATATCTCGGAATGCGACTCAAATGGAGTTAGGTACCTTTTGACTCGGAGGCACTGATATGATACGAAGTAGGTAGGCCTGTTAACATTGTCAAAATTCAACAAATTGTATAGGAAGGTCATTTTCAACTATTCCTATCACCAAGGTTAAAAAAAAAAAGAAAAAAAAGAAAGAAAAAAAACCTTAACAATGTGTAAAAAATCATGGAAATGGAATTTTCGCGATTATTGAAAATTGGTGGCATTTTCGCATTTTCCGTAAGCCACAGCTTGATCATTACCGTGGTGTTACGGTTACAGGTCAATCCGTTGAGGGAGAATAATAACCGCACTGCAGGAGTGCGGGCTTCTCCAAACGCGTTTAAAAGAAACAATTCTCTCCGGATAAATAAATAGACTTTTTGAAACGCCATAATGGAGACTTATGTAGTTGTCAAGTCAAACTATCGATAGATGCTACGAACACCGAACATCGGTAAATGAACCATCGGCAGGAACCCTCCCTAACTTTTAAACTTTCTTTATGCCGCCGTGGAAACCGCAAGATGAAGTTTTTTTCGTAGAGTTTCTCTCTACATCCGGCATCACTGGCGGATCAAGAGGGAGCGTATTTGATCAATCGCTCTCAAATTTTGTGGGGTTTTAAACCTGTCTAAGTGGTTTTGTGTGTTCTTGCAGTTTTCCGCGCAAAAGTATGTGGATGCGTGGAAAGCTTCTGGGATGCCTCGGTGAAGGAAGATATCTCTAAGTTTTCCGTCTCTAAAAAGCAGGTCAAACATCTTCCTCCGATGATAGATGCGCGCCCACTCAGCTCTTCACTCTCAGATATAATCTCGGAGATTTATTAATTTTCCTCCTCGAAAATTTTGTCCTTTTCAGGTACCATGAAACTATATCGATGAAATATTTGCGTGTGGATACAAGTTAAATCTTGAGAAGTTCAAGAATCCTAACGCCGAACTATGTAATTTGAATATTATAAGGAAATACAGTGAAATATCGCTGAGCCGAACTACGATTAAGACAAAATCCCGCTCAAGTCGAGGATATCTTCGTTCCCTAGAAACCGCCAAAATCGGCGATGTAAGAAAATATTGCGATTTAGATGAATTCGTGACTCTTGTTGCGGAGCGAAAGCTGATTGAAATTTTCGGAAAATCCGACGAAAATTTGATTTTATAAGTGAAACACCAAGAGAAAGGAGCGATTTCAAGTTGGAATATACGTTTCAATAGTTAGTTAGTTATTTTATTTACAGACATTCAGCATCCTAGGCTATTAACGTCTTTACAAAGAATTTGGAAGATGGGTGTATATACAAAAATTTAGATTTTTAAATTAAGGGAGGCAACTAATTTCAGAAGTTTGGTTGTGACATTGGGTTCATCGCATGTTAGTGGGTTTGTATTCCTTTTGACTGTTGGTGAGAAAATCTGTGAACGGAGATCCCTGAGGGCAGAGCAGTCCATAACAGGGCCGGATTAAGGGGGTGGCCACATGGGACCGCCGGCCCATGGCGGCAAATCTATGGGAGGCGGCAAATTTTGCAATTTTTGTAAATGTAGGTATAAAAAAAATTTAGAAAAAAAATTATAAACGAGAAAAGGCGACAAAATCTCTAATTTTCTGAGAGTATAGTAATTTCTACTTTTGTCGTCTTTCAGTGATATAAGAGGCAGCACCTTTAATTAGTCGAGTTGAGAGAGAAACCAAACACGCAATTTGGCCTGGAACGGCACGACTTACCTAGAGAGAAATGATGACGAGGACTTGAGATGAAAAGGAGAAGCCCTCGGCGCAGCGATCGGTATGTAACACATATTAGCGCCTACAAGACTGCACGAATACTTCACGCATTGCATCAAATACAGTGCGGTCATTGCGGACAGCATGAAACGGATAGCGTCTACAAGAATCCTTGAATACCTCACGCATTGCGGCAAACACAGTGCGATCAGCGTGAGACGCATAGCGCCTACAAGACTGCGTGAATACTTCACGCATTGCGTCAAACACAGTGCGGTCTGCGAGGCGCGGCGGCGGAAGTTAAAATCATTAATCCACATTTATGTTTGTTCTTTCATAATTTTTTCGTTCATTTCTTATGAATGGAAGGCCTTGTCCACACAGAGATAGGTTTACGAAACTTAACTTTTCCGTCTTTTTGAATCATCTGCATGCAATGTCGGCCATTATGTTTGTTTTATTCCCAAGAGTAATATGTAGTTTATAAGATGGCTCAGGCATTGGCCATTCTGATTGGTCATTTTTGATTGGCTTAAAGCCACACATACATTCACTAAAAATATGCTCCATTCAGAGCTTTCTTCCGGTTAAAGGTGATGGGAATCTCTACTTACTTTTCCGTTGCTTTTTTTTTCGAAACAGTACACAGTTTCCAATCACAATTTATCCGAATAGGAAGCCCTTGTGGCAACATCATGAGCCAGCACTGTTAAGAGCTTGGGAAGAACGCCGTATAAGCCTTTTGGACGATGTCAAACTTCCTTCCGGTGAATCTCGAATTTTTCGGTAAACTGTTAATATTTCCCCTCCTTTTACAGAAAATGTTACAACAACTTTCTATTAGAAGGACCTGAAAATGTTGAAGAAAAATATTCATAACTTCCCACAAAAATAATAATTTTCCAGGGATAAATTTGGCAAAATTCGAATATTCATACGGCACTTTCCCCTGGCGCGGCAGAAAATAGCGTAAACTCAAGCTCTACCACCCTGATACCGCGCCGTTAAAGAAGGGGGGGGGGGGGCGGCGGGGAGAGCATGTTCAAATAGCTCGGAACGTTTTTCCTCTTTTTGTTTGTACTGGATATCACCTCTTTGGAAAACAATGTTCTGTTTTGATTTGTGTTCGTAGCCGCACGGGCCGGGGCTTACAATGGGAAACTTTCGGAGTGGGCGCTGGCAAAGCATGAAAGGGAGAGGTCAAGGGGAAAGAAGTTAAGGGAGGGTTGAGGGGGCAGCGTGTAAGCTCGGGGAGCTTTTGAATAGCCGGCCAACTCGATTTCTGGCATACTCCGTGCATAAAGAAGTGAAAGGAGGGCAAGAGGTCCAGGGCCAATAAGGCACCCGCACGATAAATTGACGTCCGAGGAAGAAAGTTGGGGTGCCTTTTTATATCTTGTTCTTTTTAATGGTGATTCGTATTATAAAGCCCGAGCTGGGATTCCGAGTGCCGAGGGAGAATATGTTTCTCAGGGTGCTTTGCATCGCCCTTCAAATTACGAGTCTCTCGCTAATTCCAACCGCTTTGATTCGGAGGCCCCTTTTCTTGAAGATCTCTATATGACTCGAATAAAAATCACTATACGTTGCTCTCTTCCGTTATTCAAGATGTTGAGAGCAGTTTAGCTCTTCCATATTTCGGAGTCAATCCGAAAATTCCCTAGCATTGTCAACATAAAAAGGGGCTTGGAGGACAAGGCGCATGAGGGTAGTTCTTGAAAAAAATTGAGATATTGATAATTTCAAGTACAAGTAGTATTGAAGCATATTCTGTGAAAAATTCGCTTCCAAATTTCAAATTTAAGCATCAAAAAGTCAGTTTGAACTTCCTTTCCGCCGTAAGGATCCATGTAATTTCAAAACTTCAAACAAGTACTTCTCGAAATAGCAAAAACTGCACTTATGCGCCTTGTCCTCCAAGCCCCTCAATTAATTGCAAAAAGAAGCCAAGTCATTTTTTGGGGGGGGGGAGCGTGGCGGAAGGGGAATGAGTCAGGAGTAGTTTTGAACTTAACTATAGCCGCATATTTTCTCCTGTCGAAATTTCAGAGTCGATTTTGAGTAAGAAAGTAGGCGCTAAATTTTATTTCTAACATTGAGTCATGTTGGGGAATAAAACTTCAAATCTCTTTATTCATCTTGATTTTTTTAAATTCTTTTTTTTTTTTTTTTTTTTGTTGACAAGTAGAGTTAATAAGAGATCGTAGATAATCTTTTAAAGGAATCTAGCTGAGGGTTTGAGGAACGCGATTGTGTTCGTTTTTGACGTCTGATTTGGCCGATGTTGATTTTATTTTCGCAAGAGTAAGTTTGAATTTATTAAGCCCAATATAAAATGTAAACATTAATTTCTCATTCACCAGTTTATATTTTGAACTTTTTTAACATGCTCAGCGGGCTTTTGCGTGAAACTGTGATGGAAAATGAATGGTAGTGTTTTAATTCATAATCTGTCCAAAGATCCTGGAAAAAACTGAAACTAGCATGCTCCCAACTATCAGTTCAGTGCCAACAAGACCGAGCCCCGGATTTATTTTGGCTGGTATGCATGTACCTACAAAATAGCTTTCTCGTTCTGCCGTGCACAGGAAAAACGCCGTATGAACATTCAAGAGTTGCCAAATTTCCTTTGATAAAATGTTTATTTTGGAGGAAAATTATTAATATTTTCCTCTAAAATGTTCAGAAGTTTTAGATCAAATTAAAAGCAAAATTATCTGCGAAATTGGCAGACAAATATTCAACAATTTTCCTGAAAATTAGTGATTTGCCAGGGGAAATTTGGCAACGCCTGAAGGCTCATACGGCGTTTTTCCTTAGCACGGCAGCGCTGTAGTCGAGAAATCCCTCCAATTTCCAGTGTTTTTATCATTGCAGCACGTGAGCCCCGCTGAAATGCAGCGGCATGAATCATGACAACTGGACGTCTCTTTCAGCAGCACTTGAGCCTCGATAGGAACAATTTTATCGTCCATTGCTCACTGTCAGCCGAAGCTTGAAACCGAAATACGGCCGGATTGTGGAAGCGAACTATAAACGGAGCATCAAAACCCCTCGTTATGAACGCCCTTAATTTATGGGGTAATATAATGCACTTTTCCTTTTTCACTGTGTTTTTATTTATTTATTCATTTCGTTTTTTTTACCATGCGCATTAATCTTCGCCTTTTATGTAAATTATTCAATTCTGGGATTGTGAACGGATAGACCTACCTCTGGGCGGTTTCCCCTGCCGATTGCGGTCGCCCCGACGCGGACGCGACGAAAGGGAATTTCAATCGGGAATCCACTCTCAGACTCACTCTTGGAAATATTTCCCCGCGTTATTATTCCTCAACTTGAACGGTGAAACACCTATTAGTGATTGTAAATGAGGAGGCTCTTTAAGCGTAGAGAAGTTTCGATAGTTTTTATTCATTACTTGATATTTATGTATGTAATCTCATAAGGCTTTTCCGATATCTGCATTTCTCATCCATCACTTCATTCAGGCTCGTTCGAATTGCTCGGGGGCCGCGTTTCACGTCTGCGTCTACCCCCTTCGACCCTTTGTTTCTCGGTGACTTGACTTCGGAGCCCTGGCCGTTCCCACAAGTTGATATTACTGTTTTTTTCTCCATTAAAACTGTTTTACATACATTCAAATGGGAGGAGCCCGATGTTGCCACCGCTTAAGAGGCTTTTAATTGGTCAAGGCAACACGTTGTGCGATTAATCAGAAGCTTGGATTTTGTCATGTGATCGGAGGAAAATTCCTTGATAGATAGGTCATGTTTGGGGATAACTTGACGCACGGAAAATTTATTGAAACAAAATTGGATTGCATTTCGCAAAAAGGAACCACTAGCATTGCAATGATGCTAAGATTGTGCAACTTCATCCTTTGCAATAAAATTGCAGAAATCGTGAAAAACTATGACATTTTTTGTCTTAAATTCACAGTTTTTAGCGAGTAAAATAGAAACTATTAATGGATAATCGGGTTTTTCCTCCGAGACAAAAGAAGTTGCACAATCTTAGCAACATTGCAATGCTAGTGGTTCCTTTTTGCAAAATGCAATCAAATTGATGTGAATGGAATTAACAGAAATATCTAGAGTTTATGATTTATTAAATTTCAAAGAGCAAAAAGATCGATAGGAGTTAATGTGTAGCGTTTCCGTCGATTAGAGATAAATCCCGCAAAAATCGATTGGAAGAAAATATAACGAAGAATCGTTTTATGAAAAGCTAATTCCTTTTAAAGTTGTGTTTGTATGGAATGCATGTGTGTTTGTCATTATTGACGCTTTAAAAAAAGGAAAGAGTATTGCTGCTCATTCAATGAAAATCGATTTACAGATACACAATCGATCGAAGATCAACAATTAAAAGAAGATTCATAGAATAATTGACCATTCTCGTATCCTCGTTCTCGCCTTCGTGCATCGATCAATTTTCGATTAATCGATTTTCGATTAATCGATTTTCGATAGACTTTCTCTCCAATCTATTGATTTTTCAGGTCAACATCTGTTTAAGACTAGTATGGTCTGTCGGATTATGAGCCTTCATAACGCTGCGTTCTTTTACTAATTTTACTCTAGTGAACTGTTACCTCATTTTGAACCGATCAACTAGTTTATTTTTCTCATTTAATTTTATAGATGAATATCTCTGTAAACTGTTTAAATATATAGCTGAGCTTCAATCATAATTAAGATAACAGAAAACATGTTCAATATAGGTATGTGTACCGATTTCAGGAGTCAATATACATTTTTCGGGCCCCTAAGGCACGCTTCGATCAACTCCTGTAATTGTTAAACCTCCTCTTAAAGTGTGCCAGGATCTCTGACAATCGCTGGCGATTAAATTATTAAATTAACTAGAGGTCACGAGTCTTAGCTCTAAATTTCCCACACGAAAGCCAAAAATATTGCCCGACTCAAGTGAGGAAGTAATTATTTCAGAACTTTACCTGCTCTCAGAAATAACTTTAAAAGTTATTCTGTCAGCACGTTAAAATGCGTCAAGCCTAAAGAAATCTCCACCATGAAAGGGGACTTTGGATCCAAACTCATGAAGAAAATTGAAATAAAATATATTAATAAGGTAATATGAAAACCGTAAAATAAATTAAGGGACCATAAACAGGCTTCAAAATTGTAAAAGAAAAATCAAACCTGAAATCCTCTGTTGTGTTTGACTCGTTATTATGTCCTGAAATTCGATAATGATGTTCATTGTGATGTGTTTATATGATCTCATTATTCGATATCTTGCAACTAAAAAAAGAGAAAAAGTCTAAAATGCGTTTTTTTATCACGGAATGATCGGAAAAGGTTGATAAAGAAAAACATCAGTTCAACACACGTAACACAGACAATCTAATTTTATTAGTATTGATGTGATGTCAATTTCCAAGTGTGGGTAAAAAGAAACTTTTCACATCAACCTTTTCTTTTTTTGTTATTTTTTCCTCTTTTCTTCGTTTTTGCAGGGTGGATTTCGGACCAAGGCGGATGAGAGTGGAAGCAAACCCATTTTCACCCATCATCTTTGATACGCCCACAGAAAGAAGGAAAAAAACCGTGTTGGTAAATAAATGTATTGATAAAATGCGCAAAGTGGGAACGGAAAGGGTGCAAGCTATACTCCCATGCTAAGGAAAAACGCCGTATGAGCATTCGAATGTTGCCGAATTTCCTCTCAGAAAATATTTATTTTTGAAGAAGATTCGAATATTTGGCGTAGAAATTTTTGGACATCAAAATCAAATTAAGAGCACAATTCTCTGAAATATCCGGAGAAAAATGTTTACAAATTTTCCGGAAATTCATGATTTGTCAATGGAAATTGGGCAACGTCTGAAGGCTCATACGGCGTTCTTCCTTAGCAGCGTGGGGCGGGAACAGAGCCGAAATAAAATTCGAATGAATGGAAGCTGGCGACGTGACAGCATCCCTCCGAAAATTAATCCACAATAATGGAATTTTTCAATATAACGCGAGCGGAGCGTATAATCACCGGTTTATAATGGGAATAATGGATTTGGCCCGGACCGAAAGTGCACCAAATTTCCCGGCCGATAACATCGAATTGAAGTAATTAAAAAAAGTGAAAACTACGGATTCGGACAATGGGGAGGGGGGTGGAAATCGAAAACTCTATTAACTTAAATTACTGGGGGCGGTTCGGTGGCTGAGGAATGAGAATAGCTGAGGGAGCCCCAGCCCGGCCGGGAAGGGGCGGATGCTCAGCCATAACTTATAGAGGAAATCAAACAGAGTTGCCCGACTTGGAGTCGAGGAGACCCTCATACTGAAAAAATCCAAGAGTTAACGCATGCTAATGATTCCAACAAGAGCTCAAGTATTTTTAAAAAATTCCTATATACTGAAAAAAATAGCCCTCCGTGTGAATTTGATAAGAATCATGTTTGGACCCTAGCCTCCCCAAATTTTGGCGTACCCCAAAATCACTTGACATGCATAAGGAGACCATAGATATATGGTCCTCCACGCAAAGTTTGAATGAAATTGAACCAATAGATTTTAAGTAATGGCTATACACAGATTTAGAGGACGCCGGACGGACGGACGGACATTTTTTTCAAATTTGTTTTTTTTTTTTTCCTCCAGGCACCTTCAAACGCCTAGAAATGATGATTCAACCTTTTTTTTAATTTTTTTTTTATTTTGATGACAATACTTCCTCTACCCGCAAGGGAAGAGAAGTAAAGTATGGTAACATCTTCTATAAGTGCACTTGATTTTTCAGCACAGTAATCCATTTAGTGAAAATAACCAGAATTATAGTAGCATTCACCAGAACTTCTGGTGATACTTACCATACTATGGCAAATGCTGCTGTAAAGTCTGGTGTTTATTACCATACTCGGATCACTGTGTCAGAGTATGGTCAAATCTACCGTATTATTTTTTTTCAGTGTAGCATTTTGGTAAGTTTTCAAACGATTTTTGAAAAAACTACAATCATGTTCCCTCCTGGAGATCATCTGTCTGAATGACGTGGAATATTCTGAAAAAATTTTCCATTTTCAGTTTTAAAATACCTCAAATAGTCGTGTCAAAAATTGTTTGTGAATATTCTCTAGTCAACAATGTTTTGCATGAGGTGTTACTTTTCCATTTTGATGTTTTTAAACATTTTGAAAATATTTTGCTACTGAAATATCCGTTCTTTTTGCGGTGACAAAGTAAAGCATTGTCCATATTTCTTGTATAACTTTTACGTATCATATCAATATCTTGGAAATGCGGTTTTCACACCGTTTTTCGTGAGAATATAACGAAATCCATTTTTTCCCTGGAGTGTTTTCTGATTCACTGGATTATATTGCTCTCTAAAACTGAACTGGGTGCTTAATTTTCTTCTTTTATTTACTTTAAATAATACAAAACTTGAAAAATCCTGCTTTTCGATAAGATACAAAAAAATAAACCCAAATTTTAGTCTCACGAGGACAATTCATTAATCGCATCAAGGCACTTTTTCAAGATTAAGGCATCGTCATTTCTCCTATCAAAATACTAAAATCGGTGATTTTCTTACGCGAAAAGATGGAAATGAACCTAGCCGTCCGATCCAGTCGACTATACTCTGAATCTTGATATCTTGCAGTCACTGAGACATGGACAGAGCATTTTCCTCGTAGACCATGTATTTTGTGATGTGAAATCCGACATCAATGGTCAAAGGGAGGGTTATGGGAGCTAAGAAAAATAAACCTCTCAAGGTATAGCGATATTTATATGTATTCCTCCATATTGCTGGACGTCAATACGGAAGCAGGCCCAAGAGAGAGGGGGCGGTGAAAGCTAACTGGAGACTTTTTTCTAGCTTCTTCAGAGGAGATGTAGTCCTACCCCGCACCAGCTCCTCCCACTCCCCGTTTAAAAAGCGGCACACGGGATTTCATCTTATAGCTCGGACTATTTTCTAACCTCGTACGTATGCTCAAGTCAGGATAACATCAAATTAAACACGTGGGAAGCCTTACCGTCTTACCGCTTTTACTTCGAGAACAGGTGGAAAAGTAAGTGGGCTTGAAGAAAAATTTAACAAGAGGTCGATGAAAGACAATGAAGAGTTGCATAAAAAAGAGTATTGGTGTGTGTAAAGTATGTGATCGAACAAGTATAAGGAAGCTAAATCATTCTGTTGTCTTGTGTGTTGTGAAAATAAATAAATCTGTTGCGTTCAGAGGCGTTGTTTGGGTGGACGGTGGACACGAAGCAGTTGCCTCGATCCCCACCCCAAATTTGAGATGCAAATCCCATTTTTAGCGATTTGAAGCCATGTTTTGTTATTTTTTGAAATTTCGTCTCCCTCGGCTGAATACCTACGTCTTTTCAACAAATTTTGTCACCATCTCCTGAATAATACTCCTTTTGTAAATTCATTGTTGAGGATGAAGCTTATCAATGTTCAATCAACTTTACTCTCAATAAGAGTTTGACTAATGACTGCTTATGAATTGCACGTGTCTCAAGACTGTCCACCAAGCGGGATAATTCCACAAATATGACACATTTTTCATCAATGGATTCCCCTTCATTTGAGGATGTAGGCAAAATGAGCTACTCAGAGCAGCGATGGTGGTATTTAACCTTCCACTGTTTGTACGATTCAACCACCAAAGCACGATATCATCCTCGATCGGCGATTTTTGCAGGTTGGCACCATCGATTTATCTCAATTTAAATGCATGTAAAACAATCGATTTTAAAATAGGCAATCTGTCTCGCCTGAAATCGATACTTAAAGTGGTTTTAAATGGAGGAACAACAGTGTTACCATCCCTAGAGAATTGAGAGCAACCATTATACTCGCTACAGATACATCGAGACCATCATCCTCACGAGCATACTGTTATCAATGGCGAGGCATGAATGATCGATTATCGATATTTCCCCATTTGAGGCTATGGTAAAGAATCGATTATTGAACAACCTGTTTATCGATCCTTTTCTAAACGCTTTAAACGGCAGATCAATCGATATATCGTAAAGCACGCCACACCACTGATTACTACCCTCGTTTTTGAGACCCACTTTGAGACAGGGGCTGAGGGAGGGAGGGAGGGGTCCAAATTATGGGATCCTAAAACTGTGCGGTAAGTAACTCATCATGAGAGGCGGGTCAAAAGTTTCCTGCTGTGAGAGGCTCGGGAGTCACTTTTCTTATCATTACGGTGGGTTTTGCCTCATCGAAGGGGCTCCGCGATGGAGGGGGTTAAACATAAATATGGATTATAATTCCCGGGTTGGATCCACGGAGTCGTCCTAGACCATGTGCATAAAGGCAGTCTATAAGGACGAATTGCTACTCTGGGGTCATTCATTTATATTGTGACATACTCGAGAGTTCATAGAGACGTTGCCTTGCGCATATCCATGCACAAGGAACGCAATGCACTCCCGCTTTTACGTAAAAAGTGCACGGTAAAAATTAATGCGGAAGAAGCCCTTATCATTGCATCAAAACTATTGTTCGTTGTCTAATTTGAACATTGGTTTACAAATAGACAAGAATTATTGGAACGAAAGCCGACATCTAATGAGGATTTTCGAAAAAGACATTAGTCCAGTACTGCCGTGCTAAGGAAGAACACCATATGATCCTTCAGGCGTTGCCATATTTCCTTCAATAGAAACCTAATTTACTAGAAAATTTTGAATATTTTTCTTCATTTTTTCGGACAATTTTGTTCGCAATTTTATCTGAAACGTCTGGAAATTTCAAGGATAAATACTCATAATTTTCTTCAAAAATACATTTTCTATCCGGGGCAATTTGGCAACTCGCGAATGTTCATACGGCGTTTTTCTTTAGCACGCAGAATGATGAAGGACCGGTAACATAAGATGCGTACAGATGCGCGTGAAACTACACAGAGAAAAAAGATTGGTAGAATTTGCCATTCTTTCACACTGTATTTCACACAGCGTCAATTCAGAGTCAATTCTGCCAGAAGAAAGGTAAACGTTACTATTGCATATACTGGTACAGGTGACCATTCCTTTGGCAGAATCGACTTTGAATTCACGCTGTGTAAAATACAGCGTGAAGGAATGGCAATTTCTACCAATCTTTTTTCTCGGTGTAGATGAGACGAGGACCTCTATACACAGTTAAAAATTTTCGTGTTTTTGGTTACTTTGGGTAGGTTTCTTACGGTTGGACATCGATCATCAAAGCCCTTACTCTCCAGGCCGAAGGTCCAGTTATGTCTTTTCGCTTCTTCGACCTCTACCACACTATCACAACATTTTACAATTAGGAGCTACAATTTCTGGTTTATCCATAAAAACATCTACCTACATTGGGGAAACTACTGGTACATAAACTGTTTGTAATATTGGCCATAGAAGTAGCAGTTCCTGATTGCGAGGAGCAGTTCAATTTATGACAGCGCTCTTCATATCAGCCTCCAAACTCCAGTCTTCGAATACATATAGGATCTTTCTACAAAATCGCAATGCACATAGGCTTAGTTTGGATCAATACGTCCCATTTCACCTGGACATTAATATCATCAAGCAATTCGTTTTATTATTAATAAAACCCTGAACGTGCTGTAGGTCAATAAGTCATGCCTCGAACATGAGCGCAGCGCACCAGTTGCATCTAGAAATCGGGGGGAGTGCCGCTTCATGCCCCGCGTAAAATATTGAAATGACCGGGATGAACCGACAAATGACACGTTGTCCATGTAGCGAAAACCGGTATGATTTTGGGCAGTATACAATTAAGTTCGAACGTCCGTTTTTTGAGCACTTATCGACGGCCCGATTAATCACTGGGCCGCGGTTTGATTTCAATTCCGCCGTTTTCTTTAAGTCTCACTTACCGAGAAACGAGTCCAGATATATGAATGATCTGGAAGTTGGCCAAAATCTGAGCAAAAGCCCGGTAGACGGAGTGTGTATCTCATAAATTGGCAGAAATTACAGGCGCGTCAATGAATTATCATTGCGTGCACGATACAAGTCGCGATACATAACACGATAAATCATTCTAATTTCGTTGTATTCGCTGAGCTGGAAGAGCAATACTTTCCTGACGTGAGTCCACGGCTCCTCGGTTCGGTTCCCGAGTTTTCTTTCGCATCAATATGTTTTTATTTCCCCTCCCCTCCTTTTTTTATGGGAGAAGCGACAAGGCTACGCTCGCCTCGCTCCCCTGGTTGATGCGTGCAATCTCGATATCCATTGATAAACTGGATTATAAGCGCCAATAAATTTTAAATCCTCGCCTTTCAGCCTGACTTCCGTAAACGTATAACCAGGAGACGGGTTAGAATTTATCTTAAAAAAATTTGGAGCGCTGTACGTGACCATCCATTGAAAGCCCACGGTGTTACAGTTTTTCGACCGATTTTTGACGAGTTGAGTATAAGAATGGAATTTGTAAGTTGCGGGCTGTTGAGTTCATTTTCGTACCGGCATGTTAGAAGGTGTAAAGTTAAATTTAAACTAAAAAAACTTTTCTCCCGAATCTGAGCGACACCTCATTGGCAGCATACATAGCAGCAGAGCATTGAGAACTCACGCTTCGCGTCATCGCGCCTTCAATTTTTCAGATGCAGTACGGACGTCCATCAAGTACGAATAGTTGTATCTCTGCGCCGTCGTTGACGCGCATTCTTTCCTTCGCTTTATTTCCATATTGTGTTTGTTTGCGTTTGTCTTATTCGTAATGGTGCTTCAAGCACTACGTGAATAACACAGCCGAAGGTTAGAGAGATGTGTTCGGACCCTTTTTTAACTTTTCTCCGGAATCTGAGCGACACCTCATTGGCAGCATATAGCAGAGCATTGAGAACTCACGCTTCTCGTCATGGCGCCTTCAATTTTTCAGATGCAGCACGGACGTCCATCAAGCACGAATAGTTGTATCTCTGCGCCGTCTTTGACGCGCATCCTTTCCCTCGCTTTATTTCCATATTGTGTTTGTTTCCGTTTGAATGAGATCCTTGCTACGACCAGGATCCTTTAAAGACAACGAGAACCCCCATTTCTTAAAATAAATCCGACGAAGGGAATATTCAATGAGCCGTCTTACAGATGCTCTGGGACACTTTTCTCCATGCGAAAGTTGACAACACCGGACTGCGTCAATTTAAATATACGTAAAACAATCGATATTTATCGAGGCAGGCTGCTCCATCAGAATCGATTACTTATGATGCACTTGAACGGAGGGAAAACAGTTTCACCAACCTGCGAGGATCGCCACTGCCATGGACCTGTGGGCCGATTTTTGAATCGCTATCGAATGATCCCGATCGAGAAATCCCTATCTTAGCAATGATTTCTATCGATCATGGTCAGTAGCGTGGCATGAATTGCGATATATCGATTGATCGGCCATTTAAACCAATGGAAAAGTATCGATAAACAGGGTCTTCGCAGCAAACACCTTTATTTACCACAGCTTCAAATGGCGAAATATCGATAGATCGCATAGCACGACACGCCACTGGTCATTCGCTATCGAACACCTAGATAATCGATCATTTACCACAGCTTCAAATGGGGAAATATCGATAGATCTCAAAGCACTCCACGCCACTGGTCATTCGCTATCGATTCAACAATCGACGTGGCCTCGCGGAGAGTATAATTACCGCCGCAAATCCTGACCCAACGTCGCGAGAGGAAGAAAACGAAGACAAAGGACAAAGAAGAAGCTGGGAAGACGACGGGTGGGGGGGGGGGGCGACGCACCCCCCGAAATCCACTCAATAAAATCACGGGCGGCGCGACTGCGTGTCGTGAATATTTCACAGGATTATTGCGTCCGGACCAATGGAGAGTGCGTTAGGTGCGCGTATGCATCATGCATGTCCGGCGGGTCGATTGTTAAATTGCTATCGAAATGACCGAGATCGATAGTGCCTTATCTTAGCAATGCTTTGTATCGATCACGGTCGAATAATCGATCCAGTGGACGAGTGGGTTGTGCATCTTCGCGGTCCGCTCGCGGACTTCTGGGCGAGGATGCTCGGGCGTTTCGCGTCGACTCGCGGCGATCGGCCGAACTGGAAATTTTTCCTCCGGGGAGAGGAGGCATCCAAGAAATTAACCGGATTTTTGCATATTTGCAGCTTAATTCTCCACTACTGAAAATGTTGATAATGCTCCAATGCTTCGGCCTTCGGAAGCGGATTTAACACGAAGAGAGAGTGGAGGTTTCGCGCATAGCTCTTTCGCCGTCAATTTTCGAAGGAGGTCAGAAAATATCAGTGGCAGTGATAGTTTTTATTAACTAGGGGATGTGTGCCCCCTGATGTCCACAATCGTGCATCAGGGTAAATTATGTCAAATTCCAACCTGACAATTTCAATGCTGACCCTGTTCGTTCATTTCAAGTTTACACACGGAAAAAAAACTTCGTGCATGGGATCCGAAGTTGAGGTCATATGGATCTCTGAAGTTATCAGATCACGCATCCGAAAACTTGAGTTCCAACTTCTGAAGTTCGGGTCAGGCATCTGAAGTACTTCGGTACATACCGAAGGGTTCAGGTCACACATCTGAATAACTCGGGTACGTAAAAAGTAGTTCAGGTGTCTGACCCGAACTTCAGCAGCTGGACTTCAAGTTTTCGGGTGCGTAATCCGAAAACTCCAGGGATCCATATGACCTCAACCTCGGGTCCCACGCATGAAGTTTTTTTCTCCGTATTCATAATAGATTAAATACTGACCATAAAAAATAAACGAAATCGCTATAAAATAAACATTTCACTCCTAAAGAGCCACCCCAAAAAAGGCCTGATTTCACCAGTTCACAAGGAATCCAGAGAGTATGATGTTATGTGGCCAAAAAGAAACTTAATGATGAAACTTTAAGAAACCTTATGATCAAGCTTTTTGATAATAACTGTGAGGCCGCTCGTAAAAAGTTTTAAATATTTAATGTGTCACTAAAATTCAATTCTTCCAACATCGAAGGGAGGTGAGGTGGTATGAAACTACCACAGCGCCTTCTTTTATGACAACAAGCAAGCCTAGCCTATAAGGGTAAAAATGCACGGAAAAAGAAGGGGTATGGGTTGTTGGATGATTTGGGCATTTCCAATCAATTGTGGTAGTACTCCAATAAATTAGGTTACTAACCCAAATGTTGCGGTACTACCCCAATTTGAGTTGTGGCTCTTCCAAAATTAATTTGAAATATCCATATCATCCAAAAAAATGGGGCGGTACCACAATTTTAGAGGACACTTCTAACACTTTTCTTTCCGCGTGCAAATCCGACTCTGCATGAAACATGAAACCATTAGAGAAAGTTAAAAAAGAACACTCAAACTCAAATTGGGGTAGTACCGCAAAAAAGATTATTAAAACGTGCAAGTGAGTTACCAATTTTAACTTTTTTAATTTTCTCAATAATTTCTTGTGCGGCAAAACCTCCCCTCGAAAGTATGAAACCACTAATTTGGTATAGTTCTAACAACACTACTCTCGCAGAAAGCACTCGCAAATGAAACGCGACAATTCCTCACCGAACGAAGTCCATCTCCTGGAAACCACACTGGAGCAGACTAATGACGGATTTCCTAGGCCGGGTGGTAAGTGGTGGCAGCAGTGGTTCTTCCTGGTAACCGGGGCTCGGCCGTCTGTGAGCGATGACATTTCCGACAGGCCATGATCCGCTCATAGCTCGGCTAATACTCCGTCGCCCCCTCGCCATAAGGACGCAACCTCCTTTCGCGATGAACCCTGCCGTCCGTTTGACTCGATGCTTTCCTGGGCTCATCTCGGAGTGCAGTTACGCTTTTTTTCCCGCCGAGCGACGACTCCTCCGACCGGAGACTCGAAGCCTGGTCAGTGGTCAAGGATCAACGGCGAGACCTGCACTGCCTAAGAATGTAAACGCGGCATCGGACTCCTTTTTCCTTTCCTTTTTTTCGCTTCCCTCTCATCACCGCTCCCCATCGCGCTTTTCCCATCCGAACTCCGCTCCAGGGTTGAGCGACTGCCCGTCGGACACCGTCCCTCGCGGAGCCGCCGAGGTGACCGTCGTCCAAACGCGACAACCCCGGACCGTCTGACGGGCCGCCGCCTCGCCCTCCTTGCCAAATTGGGCAACGAAAGTGCATTGAGGAAAATTAATGGCTATGAGTGCCAAAGTGGAGGTGCTCTATCAGATGCCGCAATCACACGCTGAATTTAGCAGCAGAATGTGGAAGGCAACAGTCATCGCCCAACGGCTGAAATTTCGCCAATTCGAGTTATTTTCATCCAGATGTGTATCAAATTTACTCGAATAGTTCAGACAAATGCAACATTAATCCGATGGATGCTGAGAATCGTTGCTGAATTTTGCGCGCAAAATTCAGGCATCGGGCCGATGACTTCCACATTCAAGCCACATTCAGCTCCCACATTCAGCGTGTGATTGCGGTAAGAGATAAAGAGACACCGTCAACTGGCCTCTTGGTGACGGTGGAAACTTTTCTTTCAGGGCTCGGCTCTTCCCTATCGACGATTATAAGGGAGTAGCAGTCATCACTCTTTTTTCGGCTTTGACCTACCTACTAGGTGGATGATTAGCCTCAGCTGGCTGATTGTTGAAATTGGTAGACAAAGAAGACAAAAAGGATGTGGAGGGATCCTATTGGTAGAAGCGGGTGGTTGCAATGGACATAGGAGGTAAGTAATAGACAAACTAACGGCAACCCTCTAGAAACCCTACGGTTAGTCCATAATTTTCTTCCTTAGTCTAAAGGAACCACCAATTTCAGCCAATAGGATCGCTCCATACCTCCTGTCTTCTTGCCTATCGCTTCATCTATCAATTTCAATTATCAGTTCGAAACCACCCATTTTAACCAAGAGGATCGCTCCATATTCCTTATGTCTTCTTTGTCTATCGCTTTGTCTCTCAATTTTAACAATTATCCCGCGGGTGACATCATGCTCCAATCAAGTTTACCAAACTTTGGTTACATCGCTTACAATTATATAATCTCATGATCACGACACGAGCCAAAAACCGTGTAACCTTGGCACATGGCCTTATGATAGAACTTTCAGAGCACTCTCCACCCCAAGATACATCAGGATCAATTATGTACGCTCATACAGATTCAACAACCCAAAACACACATTGGTGTATCTCATATTTTCATGTACTTCTCACTGCTGAAATCGAAAATTACCCGGTCTTGTCACCCGACAATTCCCAGAGAAACAAAATTTTGAAGAGGAGTAAAGTAGCGTTTTTGCGGCTGGAAAATCCTACAAGTGAAATTTTCAGCGTATTTTTTTTCTAAACTTAGCGCTACAAAAACATAGCTGAACAACCAAAGTTACCCCTCGTAGGATGACACGACCCAAAATCCGAAGACCCGAGTTTTCAGCACAGTCTGGCGACCGTCATCCGCGCTCCGATGTGCTTTACTAGCGCAGAATTCCGCGGAAGCGCGCACGCAGCTTACCCCCGGGGGGGGGGGGGGGGGGGGGGTCGCCAGCCGAAGACGATGAGCGAGGAAAAGGAAAACAAATGAATGCCGCTCCAATTCTAAGACTCTGCGGCGCTGACCAACAGGAATTTCATAAACGCTCATAAACTCATAAACGCCGGGCCCCGATCCTTACTCCTCCGGTCGAGCCGTCTGGGTTGACTCATTACCCCCCCCCCCCCGCCCTGCTCCCCCTTTGCCCCCTGCCCCCCTCCCCGCCGCTCCCGCCTCTTTCACCTTCCGTGGGCCGATCGAAATCCGAGATAGCGACCCGTGTTGCGGTTGTGGATGCGACTCGGCTCTGTGATCCATCAAATCGACTTGTCTTTATTTCCTTCTTCTTCCCTTAATTGTACATGTTCCCGGGACGGGGGAGCGGCTCCCCAATGACAGTAACCCTACTAATGCGATCGAATTTTAACTTTTTTTCCATCCATTCCGACCGGACCGCTGCTCCGAACGCGGGTCCGTGTTTTATCTGCTCTCCGGAATCGCTGACAGAAACAGTGGTGGGTTTTTTTTGCATAATATACTGGTATACGGGGGAGAAGGTACATTGATTTTTTAGCAAAATTATTGGGTTTTCGGCTACTCGTGATGAAAGAAAGAAATATCGAGCTTTCAGACATTTTCCTTCTAATACTACACTGGTAAAAAAAAACCTCTTGGACCAATGCCGCGGTGCATTGACTTAAGTGTGCAGTTTCTTGTCGCCAAGAGTCTTGAACTCTTGTTTCAAGCGGATTTTGCATGATTCAATTCAAAATCCGCTTGAAATAAGAGTTCAGACTCTTAAATCCGGCGACATGGAACTGCACTCTTGAACCAAAAGGTTTTTTTTTTACCAGTGTAAGTATACTGAGGCCATGCTTAAAAAATAGTGTTTGAGTAAATTTTGCAACCTTGGAATGGAATTACGTCCCTTCGTTCGGGAAACTACGGAGAATTAAGAACCAGCATAAGTGGGAAATGAGCGTCCCGTTAATACTAAGGGAAAACACCGTATGAGTTTCCGGGCGTTGCAAAATTTTATCTGGCAAATCATTAATTTTCAGGAAAATTTTTGGATATTTTTCTGCAAATTTCTCAGATAATTTTGTTAGTAATTTGATCTAAAGTGTCTGAAAATTTCAAGAAAAAATATTCATAACTTTCCTCAAAAATAAACATTTCATTCGAGGAAAGTTGGCCACTCTCGAGAACGTTGAATTGCCTAAATTAAAATCGTACCCTTAGTTGAGTCTCTGGTATATGTTCTTCATTTGTCTCTGATTTTATTTGAGCACCGAGACTGTGGTTTGACTTGCAACACTTGGAGATCCTGCTGGGTTCCACTGGACTCACCCCGTGAGATAGTCTATGGGTGGTGCGCCAACGATTATCAACGAATTTCATCCGTCTAGGGGCTTAGCCTTGATGATTGATGAGACGGAACCGGCGAGACTCCTCAGAAAAGTTACCTCGCGATTAGAACTCGTTTAATAGGTCAGTTACACGAGTCGGAATCATGTTTTGACACTGACGATGGGCCATTAGAACGTATTTCTATCAAACGGAACTATGTGCATTAAGACATGAACCCTGAGACCCATAAGAATATGTACATAACAGGGCTCACGTCATAATGCACATAGTTTCGTTTGATAGAAATACGCCCATTAGGCAAACTAAGAATAAGAATCAAACCGGAGTACAAGACATGAATCAGTCAATGTAAAAACCTAAAAAGTCCATAAAATCGAAAGAAATACATGTTCTTCAAAAAACTCTCCTCTGAGTCTGGGAAAACCTCCATCGTCTGTGTGAACTACGCAAAAACTTCAAAAATCGAATGCACTTGTTCTTTTGAAAAAAAAATTTAACACTTTTTTGTTAATCAAAGCATGTTCTGAACATGCCCAAATATTTCAGTTTAGGGGATCAGAGGACAAGGCGCATAAGTGTAGTTTTTGCTATTTCAAGAAATGCGCGTTTAAAGTTTAAACATTACATGGAACCTTATGGTGGAAAGAAAGTTCAAAGTTAAAAGATGCTCATAACTTAGATTTGGGCAGTGAATTTCCCACAGAATATGAATTAAGACTAGTTTCAGTTGGAATCATTAATATCTCATTTTTTTTCAAAAACTGCTCGATTTTCAAAATTAATTATGACTAGAGGTAATGCAACACACTTTTTTAACGACAGGTTACCTCTCCTGCACTGTGTAAAAATTTTAACTTCTCCTGTTTTTGACATGTTGATTTAAACATGAGCCATGACTTCCTTGTTAATTAATGAAAATTTCTCACAAAATACGTTCACAGAAATTTTCGAAAACAGTTCGTTAGAGGTGAGAAATAGGTACACGTTTTTAAGTAATATCAGAATGGATCGCTTCTACCCGCTCACGAAAGAAACAAATTGAACAAAGGTCTAAGCCGTCAATAAACTGAGGACAAGACTAAGCTATTCAAAGGTGTATGTTGGAAAAGTGTAAACGTAAAAAAAAAAAAAATTCGTGCGTAAAATTTTTCAATCCATTTATGAGACTACCTTTCCCCATTTATTGTTTGTGGTGAGGTTAAAAAGTACTTGCTCAAAAATACGCACATCCATGTCCTTCCTCAGCTTCCATTGTCAATACCCACTTGTCATGTTGAAAGGTAATTTCAGTTCTTAATGTGAATTCCTGATCTGGAGCCACAAGTCGGCCGACGCAGCGAAATCGATCTGATTAAAAATTCAAGGGAACGAAACGTGAATGACCAACAACCAGATCACGCTGCCCACGCACCCACGCCACGCACACACGCACACACGCACACCCCGGGTTGTGCATAAAACACGAAAAAACACATCCCCCCCTCCCCATCAACTAACCGCAACACACATTCAGTACGCAGCTCTATCAGGTTCTCTCGTAGGTAGCCGTGGCTCCATAAATCAGCCAGCAGGCAGCGCTTCAAAAATTTCCATGATATACGGTCATTTTTTCCGTTGAAGACTCCCAGTAATCTACAGCTCGGGGTACTTTAAAATCTTCATCGAAACGAACGTGGACTTCTCACGAAATAAATTAAAACAAGAGGGAAAAATTAATTAAAACACGGCCGGCCGGGCATAATCCATGGCGGACCGCTAGCACTAGCCTCGGAAGAAAGGCTACCTGGGCCCACGATTGGGGCACTAGGCTCAGGTAGTTAATATTCGGATCCGTCGATGTTCGAACCCTACATGTCCGGTATCCGCGGAGTCCTGCTTCGCGGGTATTCTTATGGGTCCAGGGCTCATCGGAGGAAAGGCATGTTGGGTTTGGACATCCATCGATTCGTTTAAAAGGTGGGAGGGGCCCCGTGATTGGAGTTTAAAACATGCCAATTTATACCATTGACGCCGAGCCGGGCATTCCTTTCTCTTTCGGGCTTAAACTCACCGTTTAGGTCCGCTTATCGATTCCTCATAAATAGAAAAATGGGAAAACGTCACTTTAGGAATGGATCACTTTGACAGGGCAAAAATTAAAGCGTCGGATCGCAAGGCTTAGTTCCTCATCAAAAGTGCATGCGAATCACGTCGAGCTAATTAAACATTGAATGGATAGGGGAAATTCAAAACCCGGTGAGCACCATGAGATGTTGGCACGATTGTGAGTGTTAGTCCTCCTGTAGGCTGATTATTGAAATCGATAGACAAAGCTATAGACAAAGAAGGCATAGGAAGCATGGAGAGACCATATTGGTCGAAACGGGTGGCTGTTATGTAGACAAAGGGGGAAAATGATGGACTAACTACAGGGTCTCTCGTGGGTTGCCGTTAGTTAGTCTATCACTTACCTCCTTTTTCTATTGCAACCAATAGGATCGCTTTATTTTTAATTTGTCTTCCTTGTCTCTCTCTCTTTGTCTATCAATTTCTATGATTAGCCCGCTGTGAGTGTAAATGCCTCGTTGAAAGTTTCATACGTCAATTCGGGCCTAATTTGGATCGTATTGACATAAAAAAATAGATTTTTTCAAGCTAACACGTCCCCGTTTAACAAAAGATGTATAGTGACACAAGTTTAGCAACACCTGGTGGCACTTACTTGATTTTGAATTTCCAATGTTCGGTAATGTTAAACTTTCAATGAGGTACTCAGATGTATACTGTCGTGCTAAGGAACAACGCCGCATGAACTTTCAGATGTTGCCAAATTTTCTCTAATACAGCAATAATGTTTGAGAAGAATGATCAATATTTTTCTTGACATTTTCACATAATTTAAATGAAATTGCGAGAGAAATTCTCCGAAAAGTTGGAAGAAAAATATCTAACACTTTCATTAATAAAAAAGCGTTTGTTCCAATGGTGGCAAGTCATTTTTCCTAAAACATTTTTTCCTACTGCAATTTTTCCTAATACTTTTTTCCTACTCGTTTTTTGTCCCATCACAGTTAGTCCTACGAGTGAGATGTCCTACTGGCTTTTTTCCTAGGGGCATTTGTCCTAAATTCAATTTTAAAACTAGGGGAGCGAGAAAGTAAAAAAACAACATAGGTACCTCACAAGTTAAAGTTGTGGCCGCATGCCCGTAAGTAACGAGCTTCATTCTCCTCCTAATATTGAGGGTATAGAAGGCTCAGCTTGTGATGTCTCCTGTTCACGCGCTTATATTCGGCTCGCTGAGAAAACTTTACCTACTGTTTTTGAAACATTTCCCTTTACTCTACTCATGTTTACGTTTCAATTATTTTTGGATTGTTAGGACAAACGCCCTTAGGAAAAAAGCCAGTGGGACATCTCACTCGTAGGACTTACTGTAATGGGACAAAAAATGAGTAGGAAAAAAGTATTCGGAAAACCTGATGTAGGAAAAAAAAATTTAGGAAAAATGACCTAGCACCGTTCCAATACTTACTCCCAGGATACCAACCCCCTTACCCTTTCTTACTCTCTCCAAGGATTCATTATATAGGCTCCAATCACTTCAAGAATCGAATTATTTTCATGAACTTACATGATTAACTTACGCAACTGACGATTAAACCCGTAATATGCGTAACTAACATGTTTAAACAGGAAGGAACCACCTATATTTTTTTTTTTTTTGCAAACAATTAAAGTACAATCATTTATTGAAATGATTTTTCATCAAATCTATTCTGGCGTGTCCTGGTTTTGCTCCTAAAAAAGAGCGATTCACTATTTTTAAAACTGAGAAGATACGCTCCGCAGTAAAGTACATTTCTCACACTCAAGAAAATTAATTTTGGTAGTCTCTACCTCAAAAACACTTAATTCTAGTGGATATTATTTTGGTATCTCTCTCTGTTTCAAAAATATCGCCCCCCACCCTCCTATTTAAATAATTCATTATTTAATAGCTTGTACCTGTTATGGAATGCATACGATATCCACGAAGCGTAATGTTCACGAAATGGGAAATGCTTTGAATACTTCACCAACAGCCTTCTCAACTGAGAACTTTTCAATAACACGCAGGCACATGAGAATTTTACGTATTTAGAAAACCCATTACACCGGCATATATTATTTTCGGTATTCATTTTCATCCACGGTGGGCCAGAGGATTCGATTAAGTTTTGTAGGAGCAACCCCGTCATTAATAAATAATATTAATCCGGCGCTCAGTGGATCGGGTGAATCAGAGAGGTCGGACATGACATTTTTGACTAAAACTACGAATTTTGATGTTTATTTCATCAGATTTTGAATTTTAAGGGGTGATTCCAGAGGAAAACTTCACTATTAAAGCCGATGAAACCACTCTTATAATCTCATAGTATTGTATAAACGGAGTTATCGGCGTTTAAAGTTTCCAATTTTTGTCCGACCTCTCCTGTTGACTTGATCCAATGTGCGGCGTTGATCACACTGCTCCGTCAAAACTGAGAAACTCCGTATCGAGACTGATTACACCGGAAGGCGCACACTCTAATTAATTATTCAATTCCTTCGATGCTTCTCCTTCGGTGCTCGTCATCCAGATTCTCTGATTTGCGACGCTCCGGTTGAAATGTAGTCCAAAAAAATGTTTGCAGTTTTCCGTTTCCACGCCAATTTGGTAGGAATGGCCAACGTGCGAAACCATATCTCCTTTTGCAACGATGCAGATTTCCTGTCATACTTTATTTTCTCATCGGATAACCAGTAAACTTAATTTCTTGAACGCTTCCTTGATTTTTCCTCTTTGATAGCAGAATATTCCACAGAACTTTCAAGTTATATTGTTCATTTGTTTTTCTTCGAAAAAATAAAATAAGAGTAGAGATTTTGAAACATCGCAATAGAGATACGTGGTTTCGCTCTTTAGCCATCCATATGGTTAACATTTTTTCTTGATCAGAAGTCCTGGAATAAAATACTTCGAGGTGAGGGGTTAAGACTTAAGAGGTGGGTGAAGGGTTTACAAAAACTTCATCGATTTTTCATAGAATTGTATACCTGTGCAATTTGTCTCCAAACTTTTTCTGATTTCCGAACGGGATCAGAAAATAAACCAAGTCTCCTGGAAGAAATACAATTTGCGAGGAAAATTAATAAGAATTGGAATGTAGTTACGTGAGGGAAATGATGAAATGTAATAGGGATCCTTAAAATGGTAACAATGTAGTTTTTTCAGGTATACACAGGTAGTGGAAAAAGTAATTAAAATATTGTGTCAATATAAGAAGTAAAACACGAAGTAATACAGGCTGTTGGTCGATTTTTTGTGTGTCAGTTTTCCCTGTGTCAAATCGACCAAATCTTTGTGTTGAAAATCTGCGAACACGTCAGGGCCGGATTTACCTACTTGCCGCCCATAGGCCACTAGTATTTTGCCGCCCCTTCTCATTCGTTTTGAAACATCAGTGAAAACCATCAAATGAACGTGCCAGCGGGGGAAGGGTGCATAAGACGCGTTTACTGGTGTTGAACACATTTTTTGGGAAAGCCCTGTCAACACTTCTAGCAAAAGTTCACGGAACTTCGCGCGAAAGTTAAGTTTCGTAAACCTATCTCTGTGTGGACAAGGCCTTCCATTCATAAGAAATGAACGAAAAAATTATGAAAGAACAAACATAAATGTGGATTAATGATTTTAACTTCCGCCACCGCGCCTCGCAGACCGCACTGTGTTTTGACGCAATGCGTGAAGTATTCACGCAGTCTTGTAGGCGCTATGCGTCTCACGCTGATCGCATTGCATTTGCCGCAATGCGTGAGGTATTCATGCATTCTTGTAGGCGCTATCCGTTTCACGCTGTCCGCAATGACCGCACTGTGTTTGATGCGATGCGTGAAGTATTCGTGCAGTCTTGTAGGCGCTGATATGTGTTACAATTGTTACATGCCGATCGCCGCGCCGAGGGCTTCGCCTTTTCATCTCAAGTCCTCGTCATCATTTCTCTCTAGGTAAGTCGCGCTGTCCCAGGCCAAATTGCGTGTTTGGTTTCTCTCTTGACTCGACTAATTAAAGGTGCTGTCTCTTGTATCACTGAAAGACGACAAAAGTAGAAAGTACTAGACCCTCAGAAAATTAGAGATTTTGTTGCCTTTTCTCGTTTGTAATTTTTTTTTCTAAATCCGAATTTTTTATCTATCTACATTTAAAAAAATTACAAAATTTTCCGCCCCCTATAGATTTGCCGTCATGGGCCAAGACCCATCCGGCCCTGGAACACGTCAAAATTGATTTTTGGCCTCCTGGGTCAATCCTGGATCGCAGTGGTGAAAACCAATGCGCTAGCCAATCGCAAGTTACGCCCTCTGAATAAGGGAATGAAAACAAGGGTACGTAATTTCGGTAGGACACTTTCTTCATGATGCGATGTCTCGAACGGTTTCAGGGCCGATTTACCACAAAATTGTGTTAAGCAACCAAGTCCTTTAGGTTGACCTAGCACAAAAATGGTGACACAAAATGACATCAAACACGAAAAGTGTTCACTGTGTAGTTGTGTTGTACCGTGAATACACCGAGGTTTTGTCTCTATTTACTTTTAAAGTATGGAAGAGCGATAATAGATAGAATGACGTAGCCAATAAATCCGTCTTCTGGGAGACCCCTATCGAGACTGATTACACCGGAAGAGGCACAGCACACGCTGATTAATTATTCAACTCCTTCACTGTTTCTCCTTCGGAACTCGTCTTCCGAATTCTCTGATTTCATCCGACGCGACGAGACGCTCCGCCATTCACCTATTGTGCCAAGTTCCTCGGTGAAAGTCACCCCGGGGCCAAATACAAAATTACTCCACGATATTGTTAGCTTTAAACAGTCTGCCTTGACAATACCTTTTTCTCACCCTTTGTCCCTCCCTTCCTGCTGTGTCGAAGAAGAACACCTTATGAGCTTTTGGAAGTTGCCGAATTTCCTCTCCTAAAATTGGAAAAGAAGCCGGCAGATGTCAAGCTGATTGTAGTCTGACAGACGTGACGAAAACGAAGAAAGAGAAGGTGAAGCATAGAAGAGGAAGAAGGAAAAGATAAAGAATGAAAAAAGAAAAGAAATTCATCCTCTTTTCTTTTTCTCTTTTCTCTTCGCTTTCCTTCTCTTCTTCTTTTCATTTTTATTTTCCTATTTTTTCTCGATTAAAATATTTTAATTTTTATTTACAGAGCAGTCAACATGTATGAAGTAGTAAAAAAAATTATCCTTTCTTCATCTTTTCTTTCCTCCTCCTCTCCTCTTTTTCTTCTACTTTTTCTTCCTTTTCTTCTTCTTCTCTTTCCACTTGAAAACTGTCATAATTTTTCCTCTCCGTGCGAGGAAATTTCTGCGAAAACTTCAAGGTAGGATGTCGATTTGTTCGTTTTTTTTTTTAAAAAAATGGAAGTGGAGATTTTCAGACACTGCAAACGAGATACGTGGTCGCTGACTTACACCGTCGATATAAGGTGTTTTTCCCCAAGCGCGACAGTGCAGCGCAGACGATAAAATTGCGCGCCGGATATCTACAAGTCCTCTCCGCCCTAGAACAGTCTTAACATCCTGCCAATTCTTATCGGGAGAAAACTCGACTCCTCCAGCCAGCTCCTGAAAAGAACCCACAAAATTGGAGTTCTCGACCGGGGGCGGCGGGGGGCGGGGGCGGGGGAGAACTAGGACTTCGCCTCAAGCATCGTTAATAAAGTGCGCGAATGCAAATAGCCATCCCCCCTCGCCCCCTTCGCCCGGGACCCCTGACACCCTGTTTGAAACAACATTACCGTCGACGGTCCCAAAGGGCAGTGACTAAGTGAAATCGTCTTTCCTCTGTCATAATCCCCTCGCTCGGGGCCCTTTGAAACGTCACTGGAGCCACGCCGCGCCGTGCCGTACTCCCGCGCTAAGGAAAAACGCCGTACGAGCCTTCAGACGTTGCCAAGTTTCCTCCAATAAAAACCGAATTTACTCGGAAAATTGCGGATATTATTCCCCAAAATTTTCAGATAATTTTGTACGCAATTCAATCTAAAATATCTGAAAATTTCAAAGTAAAATATGCATAAATGTTGTTAAAAATACATGTTTTATCTGGGGAAATTTGGCAACTCTCGAATGTTCTTAAGGCGTTCTTCCTTAGGACGGCAGCGTAGCCGCGGTTCGTCTTCGGGTTTTTATTAACTCCGGTCTGCCATGGCTCTTGTCTCAAAGAGACGCGACTTGATTTCTGTTCTGCGGGACCGGGCCGCGCCGTGCCGAGGGGATCAAAGTGTGTTCCTGTTGGGTCAGCGGCTTGAAAAAGCACCTCTTCTGGACCGCCTAATAATCCCTGCATTTTGTTTTCACAGGCGCTCGAGCATTACGACGCGCAATTTTCCAGGTTCTTGACCATGGAGGTGAGAGACTCGCGGACTCAGGGAAGGGACGGAGGACGAAGTAGTAATAAGGCTCTCTTTTTGGGTGAAACAAATGAAAAGAGGGAAGTAGAAGTAAAGAGGAACGGTAAAAGAGGTAGAACAAAGTATGTTCTCCATGAAAAACAGAAATAAATCAAATTTAAAATTCAAAGATTTTTAATTTTTAGAAAGTGAGTATTAAAACTAGACAAATTAAACTCAGAAATAAAAACTAAATAAAATTAATATTTTTTAATCAGAAAAAGTATAAACATTAACACTTTAACGAGCACAGAGAAAAAAACTTCGTGCGCGGGACCCGAAGTTGAGGTCATATGGATCTCTGAAGTTTTCGGATCACGTATCTAAAAACTTGAGATCCAGCTGCCGAAGTTCTGGTCAGACATCTGAAGTACTTCGATACATACCGAAGGGTTCGGGTCACACATCTGAAGTACTCCGGTACATACCGAAGTGCCTCGATGTCTGACCCGAACTTCGGCAGCTGGATCTAAAGTTTTTAGATACGTGATCCGAAAACTTCAGAGATCCATATGACCTCAACTTCGAGTCCCACGCAGGAAGTTTTTTTTCTCCCTGAGGCATGATCAAATGATAATTATTATTTTTTTTTTTAAAAAAAAAAAATGTTGGATTCATCTACAGGGTGATCCAAAAGTACCGTACCACCCCTGTAACCCTTGAGGGTTCTTATCTCTTTTCAGGAAGATCCTAATACACTTTGAAGAGGCTCTCAAAGGAATTTTCCTTTGACCTCGAACTCGCAAAATTTTTCCGAAATCGCAAAAATGGGTCAAGTCCCAATCACCGCGAAGTGGGGCTGATTTTACCTCTGAGACTCCTCTTTGACGTAGCAACAAATGAGGCCTTGAAAATGTCGATGATTTCGCCTACGAATCAAACTGTTGTTTGGTTTTATGCTAAGCACGAATGAATCGTGACAGGAACTTCGACAACATCTGATGTAGTTAAGTTGATTCCGCTTTAAAGCGTCCAAATCATAACGGCGTCCCTGAGCGAACTGTTCCATGCCGTGATTTGCGATTTATCGAATGATTTGCCATTTAAACCTATGTAGAAGGATCGATAAGCAGGGTGTTCGCAACGAACACTTCGATAAGCGATTCTTTAGCACAGCTTCAAATGGGAAAATATCGATAATCGATTATTAACGCCTCGCCACTGGTTTCAGGAACGGCTGCGGATACCGATACCACGATTGCGAGCATTAGTCACCGAATGAAACCGCAAAGAGTTCAGTGGCGTGGCGTGAATTGCGATGTATCGATTGTTATGCCATTTAAACCTATGGTAAAGAATCGATTATTAAGGCGTTCGCTGCGAACACTCTGTTTATCGATCCTTTTCCACGGGTTTAAATGGAATAACAATCGATATATCGGAATTCACGCCACGCCATTGAGAGAGTTCCATCCCTGCGGAAACTTTTGCGCGGAGCAGTCGGGAATTCCAAGGTGCGAAGTTATAGCCGGGCACGGGTGCTTTATTAAGCCGTATCAAGTTGGAACGGTCGATGTTATAGCCAAACTTGTCCATTATCTGATGTACCCCAGATAATGAGCGTTCCTACGGGCCTAGGGGCTCATCAATAAACGGGATTGCTTCGTTTTAGCATGGACCGATTCGGTTATTAGGGCGCCCCCACCCGCAACATCGATTCTGACGAGCTGGGCTTGCATGCGACAAATCGTCTCTGCTCTGACGTATGGGCCTATCTCTAATAATACATGAGCTGCGGAAAGCATAACAATATACGGAGGACAGGGCTCACGTGAAAATCGAGATACGACCTTATGTCAGAAGCGCGACAAATGCCGAGTGCGTGCAGGGCACTGATAAACTGCCATTTGCGGAAAATTCGCGATCCAACGGGACAGAAGCCTTTGCCGCGCGCCTCTGCTCGCCCTGCCGCCCTGTCGCTTTTTAAAGCCCCGAGCTTTTCGCTTTTCGCTTTTAGCTCTCCGCTCTCTTTGTCCGGCTATTTTTTGTGTTCCAGGTGGGAGTAAACGTCTGACCAAGTGCCGCACGGTGGATCGAGGCAGTAGGTGAGGTCGGACAGAATTTGGAAACTTAAAAAGCTTATAACTCCGTTTGTGCAAACTTCTGAGGTTCTGAAAGTGGCTCCATTGGGCACCTCGTGAAATTTGCTTCTGAAAGCACCCGTTAAAATATAAAATGTGACGAAATAAACATCAAAATTTGCAGTTATAGTAAAAAATGTCAAGTCCGATCTCTGTAAATGACTCGATCCGCTGTGTGCCGCCAGAGCACAGGATCGATGCATTGTGCTGAGTATATATGACGTTGGATCGGTACCCTGCCGCGTGCTTAGGAAAAACGCCGTACGAACATTCGAGAGTTGCCGAATTTCTTTCAGTAAAATGTTTATTTTTCTGGAAAGTTACGCAGATTTTTCCTTGAAAATGGCAGATGTTTTGGATAAATTTGTAAAGAGAATTGTATAAAAAATTGGAGGAAAAACTATCCAGAATTTTCCTATTAAATTCGGTTTATATTTAAGGAAATATGGAAATGCCTGAAGGCTCATACGGCGTTTTTCCTTAGCACGGTATTACCGATGTCTGGCTGAAAAATGTAAAGGTACAGTAGTGTTGGCTCGAGGGTTAGTACATTATGATTTCGCTTTCAATTTTTTAGGTGGATCCGAGTGACCGTGCTCAGAGCACTTTAATGGGGTGTGCCAGGTCGTATAAATCCCAGGAAACTCTGGACTGAATGTGGCCGAAATTCTGAGAGCAATTTTTACTGCTCCCACGTCGCTCACATATCGCTATCAAGATATTGAAGGCGATATGGTCGGAACAAGCGAGAAACAATGTGAAGTAAGTACTAAGCCGCTACAGGTATGAATAAACCGAGTGAACGTGGTGGCCGAAATGCTGCGAGCAACTATTACTGCTTTCAAGCCGCTGACATTGCGTGTCGGGACATTGAAGGCGAAATGGTCGGAACAAGTGAGAAACAATGTGAATGAAGTATTAAGCCGCTTCAGCTATGAGTAAACCTAGTGTAGGTGGCTGACATGCTGCGAGCAACTATTACTGCTTTCCAGCCGCTCACATTGCCTACCGAGATGTTGAAGGCGAACTGGTCGAAACGAGCGGAAAACAATGTGAGTGAGGTATGAAGTACCTGTATCAATCTCCAAGTGTATTGTCATCCAGTAACTTTACCATGTGCTCGATAACTTCACCAATTCTTACAGCAAATTTTACCATGTTTAGTAGTGACAAAAAAAATGTTCGTAATTAACCGGAAACGCAGTGAAATTACGAGGAGGTGGTACTTTCACCGCACATTGGAAAAAAAAAAAAAAAAAAAAAACATTGGATCTAGAGTCCAGACTCTTGAAAACATCGACAAGAAAAATGACTCTTGATTCAATCAGATTTAAGCTTAAATCAAAAGGAAATCCGCTCAAATTAAGAGGCTTGGTTCTTGATTTAAGCTAAAATCTGATTGAATCAAGAGCATTTTTTCTTGCCGATGTTTTTAAGAGTCTCGACTCTACATCCGATGTGTTTTTTTTCCCAGTGCAGGATTTTTTTCTCGAAGTATTGGCTAAACCCTGTCTTCATAGCCACTTGCCCCATTGCCATAAAATTACGCTCTTTCCTCAATTTTCACGTGATAAAATAATGAGTCAGATAATTCCTGATTACCAGACTATAACGAACTGCGCTCTAGCTCGCCGAGATCTTCCTGCTTCGCGGCTATCTCGGCTCCCATTGGAAACGGCTGAGAGGCCTCAAACGGCCAACACTTACCGAAATAACAATAAATTTGCAAACCACCGCAAGTCGCTGAGAATGGCTAATAAATTGGGCGGTCGAAGGAAATAGATGCCTGATTAGAATATCGCAACACGGCAAATACAGTCATCTGAATACAATACCTTAAAATTACGGGAAACAGTGTGCTAACAGCGGCGCCAGCTATCCGGCGAATTCCCCAGGTGGGTACGAGCTGACGTGAAGTATTGCCCCGCCGATCTGATTTGCTGAAATGTATTTTGCCGGAGCCGCGAGTGGATTTCACTTACTTTGAAATGTCGTGTCGCGAGTCTTTGTAAGCAGCTACACCGGCTGTAATGAAATACGGATTTAGCCTTGTCGACATTTCAAATCTCTAACGGTCTCTTTTGTGGCTGGATTGCAAAAAAAAGAATTTGAAAACGATTTGAATTTTGCGTAAAAACTGTTATTGGTATTTGGAGTGTAGCCGAGTGCTAGACATAATGTAAAATTTTTCTTTAAAAAACTTACATTTTATTAACAAACTTTGACCGAAGCTTTTCGAAGCAAACGCTTCATCGTCAGGGTCACAAAATCGATATCACAAAGGCCATAATTTAATTTCAAACAAGGTGACAGGAAATTAAATTATGGCCTTTGTGATATCGATTTTGTTACCCTGACGATGAAGCGTTTGCTTCGAAAAGCTTCGGTCGAAGTTTGTTAATAAAATGTAAGTTTTTTAAAGAAAAATTTTTCATTATTTCTAGCACTCGGGCTACCACCTTTTAGACATTGTATTACAATGTTCGCTGATTTTGAAAACTGTTATGGTGATTTTAAGTGAGCTGAGGCCGAGATTCGCCACTACGTTGCGCTAGCTGTCCTGTCATACTCATGTTGGAGTTACATAATCAAGAATCGTAGATCCTGGGGTTGTTGTACTTGAAATTTAATAAAATTTTAAGCTAACACCTTGACACGACGCTATTTAGCTTTCTCTGTTTATTTTTGCCGACGTGTTCATATTTTTCTCTCTCATGCTATGGCGGCAATAAATTCGCATTTATGCTTTGGGAGGTAGGTATTTTTCCATGGATCCGGTCATATTTAAGGTCATAAAACTACCCTATCAAACAGATACGCGACGCGAGGCCGCACCGCTCAGAATCGTTAAAACGATCATTATCAAGCCTTTTCCCCTCAGCAAAACCTATTGAAAATTGATGTGCCGATCGTTTTGTGCAAAGTTCTTGACTTCCCATATTTTCTGGTCTTAAAGTGAAGTAGTGCTTGGTGGTTGCGAACACAGTCATGCAGATTTCGTATTTTCTGTGACTAGTGCCTTTTGGACGGGTTGGGTTGTTTGGGGAGTCTCCTTCAGGTATTTTTCCCTCCTCGAAAAAGATGTTGACCCTAATTTTCAGGATCTCATGCGTGCGTTTTTGAACGGTATGCATGCCTCCGGCTCGAAGAGGCGCCAAACGTTACCGGATTCATAATGAACGAATCAGGAGTTTTATACAGGGCGTCTCAGGGTTACTCGACCAAACTGCAACAGCGTATTTTATGCGTCAAAATACGCCTTTTAAGCGCTCAACCGAGAGGGATTTCAAGGGCTTTTTGATTTCAACCTGCCTTTTGAATTCAAGTATGCTGATGGGCAATACGTTCAAATGGCGCATCAACTCAACAACAAGATGGCGTTGAGGGGCCTAACATATTTAGAATAGACTAGCCCGTGATACCTTTCTTTAAAGCTTCTGATGTTTAAGCACGGAGGACGAGGATTGTTTGACTATAATTACTTTTTTTTTTTTTTTTTTTTTTTTTTTTTTTTTTTTAGCATAGGTGCAGTTTTCTCAAAATTGATATTCTTGACTGGTGCTTAATCGGTATTAGAGCTTTCCCGCTTAGTTTCCTCTGAGAAGTATTTACCAAAAGAGCCTCGGTGCTGTGACCTCCCACTTTTCGTGAAAATCGTGTATTGAAAAAATAAATCAATAACTGAAAACTTTTTACCAGCTAAGTTGGCTTAATAATTGATTGAGTGCAGCACCGATGATGCAAATAATGGCTAGAAATTCCGAACCAATATTTTTAAAATATAACAGCATTATGCATCGAAAACTGAAAATCCATGTCAACGACCCCAAATCAATTTTTCCATGTATCACTCAATTTGATTTTCCAACTGAAGGGCCCTTTTACCCAGCCGATGTCTCAAAAAAGTCTATGCATTTCTTGAGGTTCGTAGTGGCAGATAAACGTTCAAAACTAGGAAAAATTGAATACTAATAAATGTACAATTTGGACGTTGATTTTTTTCTTGTACAAGCAATTTTCTTCGCCATAACACGGAGGGAGAAACTGTCATAGAAATTGTTTAAATCGGACTCAGTTGATTGGTCAATCGAGAGTAAAAGAGAGCAAGACGAAGTAATTAAAAGAAAAGAAACCAAGGAAGGGAAGTAAGCGATCAAACATTGATCTGCAAATCCGTTGTTTCTTTTGCTTCCCGGCGATGTATTTTAATCCGGCCTCGCACGACGAGAAGAATTTCAGGAATGTATCACCCTGTATCCATCGGTGCGGTCGAGCGTATAACTCCGCCAACCAAAAACCGCACAAGTCAAAAGGAAAGAAGGCGGAAATCCGCGGTTTTTCCATAGTTGCCGGCCAGCGTAACCTGGCCCCGGCCGGTGTGGCGGCCACTTGACCCTACCTTAAAAGCAATTTCCAAGTTTTTACATGTTTATGCTTGATCTATACGTTTTATATTTTCTTATTCAGTTTTAACACCGATGTTTCACGAATTATGCTAATGAGCCCGGGCCTCCGTTGATTGGCTCGTCCTCGAAATAAATTAAGACAGCAAAGCCCCGGACCGAGAACCCTTTTTTTCATTCTTGCGTCGGGACGACATGTTCCGTATAAAATTAATAAAATGTGGCTTAGCAGATGCGGATTTTGAGTTTGACACAGAGTCGAGTCCAGAGGATACGAGATCGGATAAATGCATATTCTCATGACCAATCTGCGATGGGGGGGCGGGGGGGGGTGCGGGGGTGCGGGGGGGGGGTAGTCTTGATATCGACCAGATGCCAGGCTGCAATCGATCCCCTCCGTCTCGAATTTTATTTCCGCTGCCCGGAATAAAAATTCTATGGTTTGTTTATTGTCATATTCGGATGCTAATGAGCCATTCCGTGTTCGGAGCTCTCAGTCAAAATATGATAAAATGTGAATTGTTTATGGCCTCGGACTTGCCACCTCCCGGTGGCACGTTACCACTTTCTGTCACGTATTTTCCTGATGTGAACGGGGATCTGGCCGCCGCGACCCCTTGGCGAAAATTATTCACCGCCGTTACAGTTAAATACTTACAAAACTGCGGTGCTCCCCGGAGGATGGATACATAAGACTCTTTTGGCATCGTTTACCCGTTTCTGTTGACCCTCTAGTCCTCCTCGTGTTCGATGCGATGGAATTGGATAAATCGTGAACCGAACTGAGGTCAGTCCGTCGAAAAAAAGATCATATATACCCTGCATTAAAAGTCGGACACTCCAAAACTGTGCACTGGAAAAATAAAAAAAAAAAAAAAAAAAAAAATAAAAAAAAAAAAAAAAAAAAACATTGGATCTAGAGTCCAGACTCTTGAAAACATTGAGAAAAACAAGGACTCTTGATTCAATCATTAAGCTTAAATCAACAGGAAATTCGCTCAAATTAAGAGGCTTGGTTCTTGATTTAAACTTAAATCTGATAGAATCAAGAGTATTTTTTTCTTGTCGATGTTTTTAAGAGTACGTCTGGACTCTAGATCCAATGTGTTTTTTTTCCAGTGTGCTATTTTCTGCTATTTTGGAGTACTTAAGTGTACTGCCATGCTTAGGAGGAACGCGGTATTAGCCCTTAGGTGATGCCAAATTTCCTTTGATAAAATACGAATTTCTTGGTAAGCTTATGAATATTTTTCTTCCGATTTCATGGTGAATTTTTTCCACGATTTCACCTACATTTCCCGAAAGTTTCGAGGAAAAATATTAATATACTTCCTCAAAAATGGACATTTTATCGACGGAAATGTTGATGAAGGTTCATATAGCGTTTTTCCTTGGCACAAGGCAGTATAGTAATAGGTACTCACAAACAGCTCGTTTAAACGGACACGGAAAAAAAGAATCAGTCTATTTAAAACACCGAAGTTTTTGGTCTAAATTATCGAGTACTGCAAAGTGGTGGCTTCTCGAGTTTAAGATTCTCGGCATGACGTCCCTTTTCCTGAAGACGGTCATTATTGAATCATTGTTAAAACTGGAGCGCTTAAATTTCTCACGATTGAAAGACTAAGAAAATTTAATCCTAAAATTAGCGGAAGCCGATACATTGGCGTGGCGTGAATTGCGATGTATCGATTGTTATGTCATTTAAACCTATGGTAAAGAATCGATTATTGAGGTGTTCGCTGCGAACACCCTGTTTATCGATCCTTTTCAATAGTTTTAAATGACATAACGATCGATATATCGCAATTCACGCCACGCCACTGAAGCCGAAAATGATGCGCCCAAGCGAGGCGGGATAGGACAGACAGTATTCGGCAGCGCGCGATTTATCTCAAGCTGGAAAAGTTTTCAGAGGACTCGGTAAAGTCGGCAAGTTTGGGACCTTACGCTAGTACAAGTTCCACAAGGGTGGGTGGAAACTTCATGCACCAATTGGCGTGCAATTTCTTCTCCTTCACCAACCCCAAGAAAAAGGAAGTTATATATATATCAGGCGGGTATGGTTGCCCCGGTTTAAGAGTTAACCTGAAGTTTTAAAGTGAAGTTTTAAAACTCTCTTGTTTCAGACGGGAGTTTTTCTGACTCCTGATTAAGCACATACCCAATCAATTTTTCTGAAACTGCTCCAATATTCCGTCCGAATGAAGCATTCATCTGATAATTTTGCATTTCAGAGTGCCTGATATTTTAACGATACTCTTGACCGCCCACGGTGAAAAAGACATAGGTTAATGAGAGCAAATTTTCTCTAGTTTGGTCGAAAAATTGAACCTTGAAATGTCGACAGAACGCTTTATCTGATGGCTTTCAGGATGAGTTCCTTGATTTAGTTCATTTTTGTGCCGAGAGAGAGCGGGAAATTCTATCACAAGGCGGAAATCTCGCATCATGATCAAGACGGATTTCTCTTATGGTATATTTTTGATTGGCAAATGTCAAACCCCTAGAACTCCAGTTCAATTCATCTTTTTCAGACATGTGCTCAAGGTTAATCAAAGCCTACGAAAAACGTCCAAACTCTGTAATTTTCATTCTCGTTTATGACAACGAACGAGCCAACTCGTCTCAAATATCCTGGCGTGCCAACGAAGAACGCCGTATGAGGCTTCAGACGTTGCCAAATTTCTCTCGATACAAACCGAATTCATCGGGAAAATTGGTAATATTTTTCCCAAAATTTTTTAAGGGGCCACGTTGGCGCAGAGCTTTCTTTTTTAGGCGCCATGGCCGATTATTTAGGCGCATTTGGCGCGCTGGCGCCTGTGAGTTCCGAACACTGCTCAGGGTCTCCACAGGACCCAGTGCCCATACCCTTTCTTTGAAAGTACCCCATTCGTAGGCGTCAAAATGTTTAGCATTTCTAATTATGGAAATAGACGCTGATTACAGAGTCATGTTACAGTGCTATCTGGCGGTTTTCAATGGAACTAACGGGGTGAATTCACCTCAATGGTTTACTGTCCCGTCGTCTGCGTTTGTCTGCTCGACCGGTCAAGAATGCACCACGGTCTGAGAATCGCGCTCGGAGCACGCGCGCTCCGGCCTGTATACACGGCATTGGCATGCTTATTGTTAGTATTTTAATTCTCCCGATTCTCGTGCGGGAATACTCGATTCAAGGACTAAATATAATGGAGACTGTTTCCAGACCACTAATGGCTTTCTAGGTGTAAAAATGTACCGTTCAATACGGATAATATTCGCCTAATATAGTGATTAACGACGCGTTAAGCGCCGAGTGTGACCCTATCAGCATTGAATGTTTAATGCGGTCTTAAGAAACTGTGAATATGTGAGAATTAGGATTTTTTTAAAAAATACTTTTGTGGAATGAACGTAATATTGATGAGAGGAAAACTAGTTGTGAAAAAGCAGTTGCAATGGTAAATTCTAAAAATAATATGAGGGGCTTGGAAGACAAGGCGCATAAGTGCAATTTTTGCTATTTCAAGAAATACGAGTTTAAAGTTTCGAAATTACACGGGTCTTTATGGCGGAAAGAGAGTTCAAACTTACTTTTTGATGTCTAAAAAACGGAATTTGAGAGCCAATTTTTCACAGAATATGCATGAAGACTGGTTTTATTTGAAATCATTAATATCTCAATTTTTTTAAAAACTGAACTTATGCACATTGTCCTCCAAGCCCCTCATTTACACCTCTATCGAGAGCGGTATCTGTAATTTCCTTGCATTCCAGAAAAGGGCAAAAACACGCTCAAAGAGAGAGAGCTACATTTATTCTGTATTTGAAGATTATACCAGAGTTCAATTACATCCAAGAGTCTTGTGGTCAAAGTAAATTATGGTCAAAACATATTGAGGTTTTCCATCTCTTTAAAATAACTGCGAATATGAGTCCTCGCATTAATATTTGGAAGTATTAATGTACTAAAAAGTACTATGTTTCACGGAGACGGAGGCCCTATGCACATAGTTCCTTTCGGCATAAATACGTTCATTTATCATGCGCATCTTTATTTTGTGATGCCAAATGTAGAGGGGAGTCAACATGGTTAAAAGGTATCGAAATAGCATGATTCCGTTTTTTAGTACTGTTCTTTTATTATTCCTCGTCTTTACGGCGTGTGTGTGTGTGTAAAAACGAACGGGAGGGAAGAAAGTGATGAAACCCTCCTGTCACGGTAATAATGAAAATCTAATCGCTCAGAATATTGGCGAAATCCCATTAATTCAGCACCTAGAAAATGCCCTCGGATTGTTACAGGAAATGTAGAACCACCAAGTCATGCGGTGCCCTAAAGCTGTCATTAATTTAGCGAAAGTATTTTCTCACGGAGTGATGATTTCATAATTACTTCAAAATGAGGAAGAAACCTTTCTGCTATACTTTTGGCAAAATATTAATGAAATCGCTTTTTCACAGGTAGCGGGGCAGCTGCAAAGATGCGAATGAGAATGAGATCATTTGGATTGGTTCGTGTTTCGCAAAGAGTAACGCTGCCTGGGTGGAGGGTAACATTCATTTGAGAGCACCTGACCAATAATTATTGAAGGATAAGAATGCTCCCTAAATCGAGCCTTGACGGAAAACTTTAAAACGGACAAAGATTCCATGCTGAGGAAAAATGGGCCTGTTGCAAACTTTTCCTAGAGCAAAACTAAGAGTTGTTTCTTATAGATAATGCCTCAAAAATCACGATGAGCGCATTGGCAAAGTCTGAAATGCAC
This sequence comes from Bemisia tabaci, assembly GCF_918797505.1. NCBI lineage: Eukaryota > Metazoa > Arthropoda > Insecta > Hemiptera > Aleyrodidae > Bemisia > Bemisia tabaci. The sequence continues at coordinate 12,038,527 of NC_092794.1, read as the reverse complement.
TCATAACTTCATAATCTGCTTAAGAAATTTGCGTTTTTTTGAGCTTCCCGCTTCAAAAACGATACTACGGCACAGGTGAACATTTTGTTAGAGGAGTCCCTCCACCGTCGGCAATATTTATCATGGCCGACGTTTGCGCAGTTCCGCGAGTAATTCGATGAGAGTTCAAGGTCAATCAGGACGGGCGAGGAAAATATGAACGTAAACACGCCAATTGTTATCTGGTCTAATCCTGTTCAGGTGTTATCTCGTCCCATTATACGTGTTTTGGTGGATTGGCGTCGGCCATGATGAATATTTCCGACGATGGAACGACTACTCTAATAAAATGTTCACCTGTGCCGTAGTATCGTTTTTGAAGCGGGAAGCTCAAAAAACAGCAAATTTCTTACGCAGATTGTGAAGTTATGAGTGCATTTCAGACTTTGCCGATGCGCTCATCGTGATTTTTGAGGCATTATCTATAAGAAACAACTCCTAATTTTGCTCTAGCAAAAGTTTGCAACAGGCCCATTATAATGTAGTGAATGAAAATTGTTTGAAATACCTGTGGAAATTTGATAGCAGAATCCGATCAGTTTCATTCTTGCAACCCCGCGGCGATTCTCATAGGCTGGTACCTCGAATTTCCTTCAATCGGGCCCTAGATGGATATTTAACACTGTATCGCAGATTTTCTCTAAATCTTACGATTTTTCACAGCATGACGCGGCGGCATTGCTCGCGATCGCACCTAGCAATGGTCAATTATTTTCGATAGCTATTGGAAAACTGCATTGCCGTCGCTTTCATACGGAAAGTTAGCTAAGGACACCTCTATTCGATTCGTCGACTGGATACGAATAACACCGAAATTAGAAGTCTCATTCCTATTATTATCATAACTACACCTTGATACCACTATTCGTGGTCCACGAATGTGCGTGTTGCGTGTCAAAAATTGAAGGCGTTTCTCATAACCACGGCTTGATCAGCTGGCACCTACATTAGAGGTCTCATTTCTATTATCCTTATAACGATGCCTTGATACCACTATTCGTGGTCCACGAATGTGCGTGTTGCGTGTCAAAAATTGAAGGCGTTTCTCATAACAACGCCTTGATACAGTTGGTGCCAAAATGAGGGGTCTCATTCCTATTATTATCATAACTACGCCTTGATACTACTATTCGTGGTCCACGAATGTGCGTGTTGCGTGTCAAAAATTGAAGGCGTTTCTCATGACCACGGCTTGATCAGCTGGCACCTATATTAGAAGTCTCATTCCTACTATTAGAAAAGCAATTGAGAGAAGTCAAGAGAAGCAAGAAATGAGAAGTCAAGAATCGCATCTCTGAACTTGTTTTTCGTGCTACCATTCAAAATGTCCGAGCGAATGGAAAATTTGCAACTGTCTGAAATATTTAAATTGCATGTTCGGAATGAGGCTACCAAGAGAACTGAGCAGGAGGATATCCTTGGTTTCTAAATCGAACGATGGAGACTTTGCACACAACAATTTTGTTGCTTCATCTGAGAGTGCCTATTGAGCTGAGTTCGCAGTATTTTTCATAATTTTTTTCTGACATGGAAAATTGGAGGAAAATAGATTCATTGAACCAATCGATATCGATAAAATCTCACCTGTTTCGTGTATCGAATACGAACTATTGAAATTTCCTGAACAAGCTCATCAGCCAAGCGTATGAACCGGCGTAAATTTCGTTCGAAATCATCGCCGTGTGAAATTTTAATTCGGTCACGGGAGGAATTTTTCCGGGAGTCGCTTCACATGTAACGAGCGACGAGACAACAGCGACTGGTGGACGCGGCGCAGCGCAAATAATCCGGCCGGGGCCTCCGGTCCCCGAGCCGGGAGCCCGGGCCGGGAGCGAGGGACCAGGGCGCAGCGCCGGGAGTTTACTTTTATTTGTTTGCGAATCGCTCGCCAAGATGAATTGATTGATGTTCCCTATTTACAATTTATTAATTTCGCCGGAGTCGAATCCTCGACGCGGCCGCTCGCCTCGCTTAAGTCTCTCGTTCCGTCATGCGTTAATTGAACTTGTATCGTAAAATAAACAGAAGCTCCCGCCGCCCCGCCCCGCCCCACCCCGGCCGCGTTGTCGCGTCGACGGCGTCAACCGGGGACCATGTGTCGACAGGGTCGCAAAATCTCCTCGCGTTAATAAAAATCGTAAAGGGAAGAGTATCCTAGAGTACCTATATTAAGAGAGTATGGCCACTGGAGTTACCACCTCTGATTGGCTCAGCCATCTTAGGCTAAATGGAGCCCTTAGGACCCAAAAATGGCGGACGCCATAAGTTAATGTAATGCAAAATGACTCAAAATGTAGTTGTCTTTGCTTATCGTAACGAGAAATTTACCCAAATGCACTATTGCGACCTCGTTACATATTTTTAAGGCTAATCGTGTGGAATTTTCGAGAAAAATTATCTTAGATGTAGTAAGGTTGGCAGCGAGTGCGGTTGGTGATAACCGTCAAAAGTTGGCAATGACCCCCCTCCCATCCACAAAAACCAAAACAAAGCACCGCTATTTTTGGGTCCTAAGCCTCTCCATGGGACCCAGTGACCATACTCTCTTATTATAGGTACTCTAGAGTATCCTATTTCATGAGAGGTGGCGTTCCATTCAACCCTTGTGGACTAGGATTTTTGACGCATTATTCAATATGGCCAACGCCAAACACAACACACTTGAAGAGACGGGATGATTTCACTATTTTTTGCTAATCTGTAAGCTTAAATCATCAATATACGATTCTATGACTGGCGCAACTAACCCATACCAGGTGTTTTTCTTAAAAATTCATCTCTGGAATTACTGCTCTCCTCGGTAACTCGGCGGCAGCGGAGGCACGGGACGGCTTACAGTGGATCGAGTGTCTGTAAAAAGTCGGACATGAAGTCGTTGACAACAATTGAAATGTTACGTTTATTTCGTCACCATTTTAATTTGAGGAGGTGCTTTTTACAGAATTTTTTTCGAGAACACTGATAAAACTATCTTTAAAGCATCAACATTTCATGTTCAAGAAGATATTCTGACCTGCTATTTCATGGAGTTAATTCCGATTGTTGGAAGTTTTCAAATAATCGGAAGTTTTCCCCGGAATTTCAAAATTCCCGGAAGCTTCAGCTTTTTTCCGGAATTTCGTGGTTTTTTGTCATTTTGACCGACTATTTGATCAAATTTAAGGGATTTTTGTTGAAATTATACCATCTTTGAAGCCAAGTCCGAGCGTACCTCGGAATTTCTGCCCGGAACTTCTGAAAAATCGGAATTTTTCCCGGAAATGTGGGTAATTGGAATTAATTCCGGGAACTCCGGAATCTTTGTTTTTTAAAATAGCAGCAGTGAATATATTCGCTCTTAAAGTTTTTGATATCAAGTCCGACCTCTCTCGTTGACTCGATCCTCTGTGCGGCGTACACGGGGCTCTGTTGGCGCTCTTAGGCGTTTTTGTTAGGAGAGCCGTTGCAGGAGGAGTGTTTTTTGTCTTGCGCCGTGAGCGGTAGATTACACGGATGCACTTGTGTTCCTCCGGTTGGAGTGGCAGACTCCTGGCTCAGTCCGCATCCGACTTCCGCGCAACGCGAGTGCTCCGCGGTATTCGCGCCACCCCCCGTACGACGTCCACCCTGGTTCTCGGTCGCTACCCCTCTGAGCTGGATTCTTCTCTTCCGTGTTGTGCTGAAACCCCTAGTGAAAAGTGAAAACACACTCGTGTTCAGTTTATTCTGACTTTTTCCACTCTTTCAAATTCTCTTGGGTTTGGAATATTTTTTTTTCGTATTTTCATTTTTTCCTTTCGCGAACGGAGAGTCCTGCCGTGCTAAGAATTATATGCTGCATGAGCATTTGGAGGTTACTACCCAAGTATCTTTGATCGTGATAAGGTGTGATTTGATCGAAGGATGTATCGCAATTTTATCGGATACAAAATTGTCATTCCATCGCGTAAATTTGAGATAAAATTGCGATATTACCGATGACGATGTAGCGCGATATTATCTAATAATAAATCGTGATAAATTGAGATTGGATTTCGATTGTATCGAACGCGATTTTGTAGAGATGAAATTGTGACAAGATCAGGGATGCTCGCTCAGATGCTGACGAGCTATTTTATCGCCATAAATCGTGAAAAATCGCAAAGTAATTTCTAATTTTTGCTATTTTTCCGTTGGAAAATGCTATTTGAGAAACTACTCCTGACAAAATATACATTTTCTGGAAAATTTGCGGATCGTTTTTCTCTGACATTTCTACGGCATTTTATTGAAAATGAACTTAAATAAACAGGAAGGAACCAAAAACAAAATTCAAAAATCAAATTTGGTGAAAATTGAGTAAGGCATAGATTTGGGCTCTTCTTTCCGTGCATTTTATCTCGTCTTAATTTCGAATTCCAGAAAAAACTTTTTGAATGCGCGTCCAACTTTATCTCTAAAATTAAGTCTCATGGAGGTACAAAACTTCAAACCACCATTTCTCGCATTGCTCTTGATGTACTCGTTTTGGAGTCTTTCCGTGAATTCTGTTCCAATTTTATCGAATTTATCCGAAAATTTCAAAGAAAAATGCTCTTTTTCTGAAAAATGTGGGAATTTTATCCGGGTAAATTTTTAGCATTTAAATGCTCATGCGCTGTTTTTATTTAGCACTGCAGGGTAAAGTTCAGGGTTACCAAGGTCGGGGAAAACTAGGAGAGGACAGGGAATCACGAATAGTCTGGGGATCGTAGAAAATTCAGGAAATATCTGGACTTTAAGGAGAATATGTTTGAGTTGTTAGTTTCAACCTCACAACAGGAATCGCACTGTGTCACTGCTTGCAATTCTTCTCCGTTTCTATCTCCCTGATAAAGAATAGAGTTTCTGCTTGCGTAATGGAGACTTCTTTGGTGAAAAGAAAGTGAAAGAATTTTGCCCCATGTAGTCAAGAATTTTTCCTTTATAAATCTAGCAGAGTTATGGAGAAATCAGGCAGTTTCAGCGTACATGTTCAGAAATTTTATGGTGCATCCTATCATGGATTGCTTTTATGAAACCAGGTGTGGTATAGTTTCAGGATTAAAATGCTGGATTTTTTATTAATTGTAAACCATGGGGAAGGTCTGATTTTTGATGAAGGTGCATGCGGAAGTCGGGGAAAAATCGAGACATTTCAATACACATATGAAGGGATTTTCCTTTTTTAATTTCATGGAAAAGAAAGACATTTTTTAATCTAAATAAACCTTGTAACCTTGTAGCTTTACTTTCCTAATTTTTTATTCACGTCTGGGGTATTTATTTTATCAGTGTGCAAGTGACATGGAGATTTCTCTTGTAAAATGAGCAAAGAGCAGGGATTTGAGATCGATTTACTTTATCGGACCACGACGTGAGGAGTTGTAGACGTTTTCAAGTATATTTGTCGTGATATTTTCCTTTTGAATTTTTCGCTCACTCTCCCGCGGTTTTCAGAAATTATCATTTTTTGGCTAGCTTATTTTAAACATTTCAGTACCTCGATCACATCGCACACTTAAATTATTTGGTGGTAGGATCAATAATTGGCTTTCACGAACTTCAATGAACTTCAATCTGATTTGAATCATTTGACGGCTCTTCCATTTTTTAAACGTTCAACGCAATATTTGTGAATTTTTTTAAAAACTAGAATTCATGGCGTTTTTAAAAGCGTTACTCCGTTTAAAATTATCAAATACACCAAGTGACAAAATATGATGGTGCTTTCACCGGATGTCTTGTCCGCATTAGAACTTGAAAAATTGGCCGGAACACAACAATCATGAGATAATGCAACACAGAACTTTATTGAAAATCGAACGTTTCCAGTTTTTAAGGCGCACAGTCAATTAATCAATCAACGCTCCTCGCTTGGATAACGTACTGAAATTGATTATTTAAATATTCAAAAATAGTCATTGAGAGGCCAGTGGAAACCGATTAATTTTCCGCCACACCGATCTCCTGGAATCTTGCAGGATTAACAATTCACCACCGTCGACTCTCTTCACCCCCGCTCCCCAAGAGTTCTCCATTCATTGGTGCTTGTTAATAACAACCAGGGGTGAATTTTGTCCGTTTCCGCAATTCAACCCCCAAACGCAACAACCGAACCAGGAAAAGCCTTCTCAGCCCAAAAAAATGGAAGTGGAAGTATTTGGATTAAATTCGAAGGAGGTACCCGTGAAAATTTTCCATTGAGCGGCGGAAAGATGGAGCGGAGAGAAGAACTGTCGGTTCTAATCGCTGGTGTTTAATGAGCGTCAGCCTCGTGACAAATTAAGCCGAAGATCCAGCGGCGAATGGAGCGGTTTTCTTGGGGCAAGACTGGGTAGTGCGGGGGCGAATCAATGGGAGATCGCCCAGCGGATCCGAGCGTGAAGAGCCCACCATCCGTCCTCTCCAAGTCGAAAACGAGCGCCCTCCAACTCCTCCGATCCAGCCCCTTGTACCGCAACGTGAGCGGGAAACTCAGCTTCGGCGGCGCCGGCGACAAACCGCCGAAGAATGACGTCAAGCAAGCCATCCCCGAGGCCAACGGAGTCCTCAAGAGCGGCGAGCAAGGCGACGACGGCGGGTTCCACGAGTGGGAGAGCTCCGGCCAGAGGCGACTCAAGGAGATCCAGGAGCTCATCCGGTGCCGGACCAACGCCCTGCCCAAGTCCCAGTCGGCCAGCTGCCTCCAGGAGGTGCCCAAGGTCCGGAGTCAGCGTCCGCGAAGCTGTGGCCGGGACGAGGAGACCAACCGATGGAGCAACGCGATGGCCAGTCTCATGGAGGCCAAGGCCCTCATCGCCGCCAACCGAGCCAACGCCAAACTGCCCCCGACCGCCGTCACCAAGTCGGTCAGCACCATCGCCTTCGCGCCGCCGCTCGAGGAGCCGGCCGCCGCCAAGCTCAAGAAACTCCAGAAGGAGATGCACAAGAGTTCGTCAAGTGGTGTCTTGAGCAGTTTACACAACGGCGCGGCCAACCAAACGGTCGCGCCCCGTCCTAAGTCCGTCAATTTCTCGACCAAGCTCATCGAGCCGGAGCCTGTTGTCCCGTCAGGGTTGGAGCCCGATCCGAGTCCTCTCCAGTCCCCGGCCCGCGCCCAGAGACCACGCTCCCTCCCTGTCCAGCCAGATCCGTCCACCCCACCGAGGCTACCCAAAGGCCGTCCGCCGCTCGACCGCTACCAACCCCAGACGGTTTCCACCCCCGGCATCGCGCACAGCTCTCGGCTGTCGCTCAACCCCGCCACGTCGACCAACGAGTTACCGGAGCACCCGAAGACGGCCACTCTCCCGTCCTCGTCGACGGGTCCCTTCGCCGGCCCCGCGCCCGCCCAGAGCTGGACCTGGGCCGGGGGCGCCCCGCCGAGAGGGCGCCCCCACAGCTTCGCCGCCCTCAGCGACGCCCCCACGACGGCCGCCTCGAGCCCCTCCGACTCCGGCTACCGCTCGCTGAACGAGTACCAAGTCTCCAAGTCGCCCACCTCCGTCGAGCCGGAGATCTCCGTGTCGGCGCCCAGCCAGAACCGACGCTACTCGCTACCGGCGCACGCCCAGCTCCGCGCGGCCACCCCCAAGGCCAGCCCCACGTTCCACGGGTTTCCGTCCGCCGGGGTCGGGGCGCCCCCCTACGCGCCGACGCCCACCAAGACGGCCGTCTACGCTCTTCAGCAGATGCTTCGCCAGCGCAACGGATACAACCTCATCATCGATGATCGGCTCACCCTCCTCATCGAGATCCTCGACTCTCAGGAACGCTTCGCTACGGTAAATATGCTCGACATGTTAATTTTGTTTTTCATTTTTAACGCAAATTTGTCCTCGTAAAATCATTCTCTTAATTTTATATTTCATAAATTAAAATGAAGGACCATACAACTTTCCTTGATCCAGTGATGGATTAAGAAGAGGAAGGTAATCGACAGGATGGAAATACGTCCCAAATACCACTTTTCGAGACAATAATTGTGATTTGTCTCACACCCTCTCCCTTCCCCGAATTGCGCCATCCTGAGGTGACTAGAATAGTCTTTACCACGGTATCGTTGGGTTTTCAGAGCCCACGAGAACCCTAAAATTATTTTTTCGGACGACAGCAGGAGAACTAAATAAACTTTGAGAATGTATGAGTACTTGGGCATTATGGCACTGTGGTGGCGAAAAGTCAAAGTTTTAGCTGCCAGAACAATGTTGATTAAAATTCTGTTGTGACGTTCAAACAGGAAAAATTCGGAGAAAATGCGGAAAATAAAGGCTCGAAGGAATTGGCAGTTAAAAAAATACTGTGAGCCCTACAGCAAGGTGAGGGCGAGAATGAATGGGTACCTGAAAACCTATAGTCCCAGAGCCTTACATATTCCGAAGGCTTTTAAATTGTAGTCGCTAACCTAGCTTTGAAAAGCGTTTTAAAGAGTTTCTCGCGCCCACAAATCCTGCCCATTATTATAATCACCTCGTTTAAAGATTTACCAATATCTTTCTGTTTTGCATAAAAAGCGGTGCGATTATATCTCCAGACTACTTAACGAAGGATGTTTAGCGCGTCGAAGCGCGCTTAGCCAAGAATTCGCCAAGTTGTCCTTTTGGATAGCCAGGAACCGCGCATATAGCGGGAAGTGGAGAATTAAATTTAGACGCAAACTCATTTTTAAGTGCCTCATAAGGCTCCGTTTGCATTTCTGAGCGCTCTCGGATGTTTCAAAAGTTTTAATGCAAGGACGTGAGTCGCGGCTTGTTTTCTCCCATTTCAATTTTTCATCCCGTGCGGCCGTTCGCCTCCCTCCGTCCAGTTTAAAATGAAGTGTGTTTAACTTAAATTAACTTCCCACTTGCGGGTCAGCTGCCCTCAATCCATACCAAATTTTTTTCCAGTTTTTATTTTTGAGGGAGCGACAATTTATTTCCATCCTCTTTTCTTTTCGACAGTGTGAGAGTTCGAAAATCCACACTTCTCGTCGTTCTCTTTAGGAAATAACGTAACTAAATTTAAATGCTTCCAAATTTTCCCTCGCAATTTGCATTTTTACCAGGAAAATCTAAAATTTCAATTTTTGCTTCTTTTTTTCCCGATCTCATGCAAATCTTGCAAAATCTTGCTTAGGAGTTACTCTCAATAATTTTCGTTGTACAGTTCGAGTTCTACGTCAAATTTTTATGAGAAAATATATGTCACCATAATTTTTAAATTTGCACCTTGCGTAGTGGTCCATTGATATGCAACGTTATCAGGATTATTGCTGGTTTTGGATATTTTTACCATACCTTTCGGCTATACGGAACGTCTATGTATGGCCTTTCTTTAAAAGCACCGATCTACATAGCGAACACACACATTTGGCACATACATTTTTTCTCATGTGTGCCAGAAAATCTAATTCCTTATCCGGAGAGGTCGGGCATGATTTTTGTTTCCTAACACTGCAAATTTAGATGTTTATTTCGTGACATTTTAAAGTTTGAGGGGTGTTCTCTGAAGTAAATTCTACGATAAAACCAACGGGACAACTTTTAAGACCTCCGCGGTTTGTAATAATTGAGTTACGAGCTTCCAAAGTTCCCAAATTTTGTCCGACTTCTTCAATTGCCTCGTTCCATTGTGCGGCGGAAAAAGCGAGGCGCTTAAACCGTCGATCTTCACATTCCACGATTTCCGGGAATCAGGATGCGTTGCGGCAATTATCTGACTATCTGCGGATGAGACTCAAAATTCCGTCGAGTATCTGCAACGAGCGCGTGGACGACAACGAAGATAGTGCACCATGCCGCCGCGCTAAGGAGGAACGCCGTAAGAGCATTCCGCTGTTGCCAAATTTCTCCAAACAAAATATTTATTTCTCAGGAAAGTTATTCGTGTTCTTCCTTGAAATTTTCAGATGTTTCAGATTAAATTGTGAACGAAATCCTGGAAAAATGGAGGAAAAATATTCAGAATTTTCCTTGTAGATTCGTGCTTTATCGAGGGAAATATGGCAACGTTTGGAGGCTCATACGGCGTTTTTCCTTAGCACGGGAGTATGAGCGTCACGACGCGACGCCTAGCTCGGCGTCGAGACGCGGGGGTGGGAAGGGGAGAGGGAACCTTTTCTCAACAACAATTAACGTGCGCACACCTCAGCCCCTAATATTCAGCTAAGTTTAAACACTCGAGAAGCTCCCACAACCCTATTCCGAGTGTCATTAAAAGTTGTTAAACTGCGAAAGTAGTCGTTTCTTCGCGAGCTTTTTCCCGAGCTCGCCTCCGACTCTTTCGACATGTTCGCGGTAATGACGTCACGGCTATTCTCAGGCTCCGACAGCTCTCCGCCACCGAGTGACCGCTTCTGGACACTTAAAAATGACAAAACGATGGTGAAAGCCGATGAACGCGTGGTGGATCCGTACCGCGGTTTCAAAATCTTCGCTTTTTTACTTTGTTTTTTGTCGTTCGTTCCTTTGTTCGTTGAGGAAAAATGGACAATACACTGAAAGAAAATTCTCGGCGTTGTTACCACGTTCCGTTGGTACCTTTACCATCTCACTTTTTTTACCAATTATTGGTAATTTTACCAAGACAGACTGGTAAGCTTACCTAAAAACCGGCATTTTTACTGTTTTTTTTTTTTCAAGTAAGAATACCACTTTTATTGGTAATCAATTCTCGGTAACTTTGCCATTTTATCTCGGTAATTCTACTACAGTCGATAAAAAATATTGGCGTTTTTACAAAGGTCCAGTAAAATTACCGAGAAAGTTCAATAATTTTACCGAGATTTTTCGGTAAAATTACCAATTCCATAAATGGTAATTTTCCTAAGAAAAAACTGGGATCAAATAGAACCCTGAATTCTTGGTAATTTTATCCTTTTCTTAGTAAATACACCGAGATTTTGTTTTCAGTATAGTTTACTGATTGACATTTTCAAACAATACAAGAAGGATCATCGGTGAAAGTTCCAAGGAATGATGTTCATTTAATTGACCATGTTTAGCAAAAAGGAACCAAGCCATATCAACATTGCCAAATTTAACTGAGAAATTAAATGTCTTACAAGAGAACGTTTGTGCGGATTCAGTGGAAAATTTCAAGAAACTTGCTTCTTGCTATGCAGGAAACTCACTGTGCGCACAAATATCTGCACAAACGTTTTCACGTGAAGAATTATTTTGCCCAATTAAATGTGGCAATAGCTGATGTGGCTTGGTTCCTTTCTACTTAACGCGGTCCAACTCTGCAATAAGGAATTAGATTTTCTGGCACGCATGAGAAAAAAACGTATGTGCCAAAAGTTTCGCTTTGTAGATAGGTGCTTTTAAAGAAAAGCCATACATAGACGTTCCGTATAGCCGAAAGGTAGTAAAAATATCCAAAACCAGCATTAATCCTGATAACTTTGCATATCGACGGTGAAACTACCAAACCACGTATCTCGTTTGCGGTGTTAAAAATCTCCGCTCACATTTTATTTTTTTGAAGTAGACCAAATCAATATCATTCCTTGAAATTTTCACGGAATTTTCTCCGCACAAAGAGGAAAAAATCACAGAAATTTTCAAGACTGGATGTTAAGTAGTTTCTCATTTAAAAAATAAAGTATGACAGGAAGTCTGCGACGTCGCAAACCGAGATACGTGGTTTGGTAGTTTCACCGTCGATATGTTAACATGGGTAATTTAACTCCACCTATTTCGACTATCTGATCACGATTTTATATGAACTTTGATGTTCAGAAAATATTCAAGGTTCCCGTATTTACTAGTTTGATTCTTCCAACAGTGCCCCCCCCCCCTCCCCTCCTCTTGAGAGAAAGAGAAATTAAACATAAGAATACAAGCAACATGTGTTTTACACGGAATACAAAGAAAAAGGAGAGACGAAGTAGGACTAATGCGATGTCACTGAAATTCGCCGTGTTGCTTGCGTGAGGGATATTGGAGTCGGAATGGGGGGGGGGGAGATGGGGTGGGGTGGGGTGGGGTGTCTGTGGGGGTTTACTAGACAGCGTGTCCCGCATGATCCTCCATTCGTGTGCACACGGACTCTGGTGAGGGGGGGGGGGGGTAAACACACCGCAAGTATGCAGCAGGCCGCAGCGCTGTAAGCTCTACGGGGCCACTGTGCATCGCATAGTTTTGCTCCGCGGAGTTGGGAGTTACGCTGAGTTTTCTCCGTGTCGCACTGGGAAATGGGGTCTCCTGCACACAACCCGCCGAACTTCGGTCACGAGGAACGAACCCGGGTCCATGTGACAACTCGGAATTATTTTCGATCATAGAAATTAAGTAGGTGTACTTGCACTGGAAAAAAGAACACTTTGGATCTAGAGGCCAGACTCTTAAAACATCGACGAGAAAAAATACTCTTGACTCTTGATTCAATCGGATTTTTGCTTAAATCAAGAACCAAGTCTCTTAATTTGAGCGGATTTCCTTTGATTTAAGCTTAAATCTGATTGAATCAAGAGTCCGTTTTCTTGTCAATGTTTTCAAGAGTCTGGACTCTAGATCCAATGTGTTTTTTTTTCCAGTAAGTGCCATCAGGTCGACTGGGAAAAAAGATTGGTAGAATTTACCATCCCTTCTCGCTGTATTTCACACAGCGTTAATGCAGAGTCAATTCTGCCAGAGAAAAGGTAAACGTTACTATACACTGGTGCAGGATTCCTCTGGCAGAATCGACTTTGAATCCACGCTGTGTGAAATACAGCGTGCAGGAACGGTAAACTCTACCAATCTTTTTTCTCGGTGTAGAGTACTTTTTTAGGTGCCTTATCAGATTTAAGCTTAAGTCAAGAACCAAGCCTCTTAATTTGAGCGGTATCCTTTTGAATTAAGCTTAAATCTGATTGAATCAAGAGTATTTTCTCTTGTCAATATTTTCAAGAGTCTGGACTCTAGATCCAATGTGTTTTTTTCCCCCAGTGTCTTACCTTGACCCATAGAACACGCTCCTGTAGTCTGGCCGTTTAACCCTGGATCACCCTGTATACTGTCTAGGTACCACGCTGTTCGGTGACGCAGCAGCACGGGTTTCCAACTTCGAAACACCGAAAGGTCATCGAGCTCGTGCATTCGCCGAACTTTCAATTAGACTCTAACGCGAATTCGAACACCGATCCACCTGACCCGATCGGGAAAAACAATCAGCCGAAAATCGTCGCCGAAACTCCGGATCAGGAGCGGCCGTAATTCCGTTGTCCGCTCGACGTAACCGCCTATCTCTACATCGAGAAGAGCCCCACCGGCCGTATAAGACCACCCTCTCCAGGGCTCACGCGAAAACGGAGCTACGAGGAAGGGAGGATTTCGGGTCAGGAGGCGCTAACGACTTCATTTCCCGCGTCCGAGAGGGCCGGAGGGGGCGGGGGTTAAAATCTGAGTTAAAGTGAGCGACATCAAATATTGAGCGCGGCCGGACTAATTACCGGGTCGGGGGGTCAACGAGGTGTGTGGGCGGGCGGAAGGAGGGGGTCCCCGTAGCGGCGCGGCGTGCAAATTACAAATTAGCGGCTAACGAACTGGACGCTGGGCGTTTTTAATCGGTTTAGCTTCCGCATTAGGAATTAGCATTGGAATCCTCGCCCCGGTTTTTGCGCTGATAATAGCTGTTATCGTCGCCCCGGCTCGGGTGCCTTCGCGGAGGAAAAGGAATCCGATCAGTACGAGTCGTTGAGGTTACCCGTCTCTCCGTCTGGGTAGCCCAAGTTTTCGGTCGGAGGGACCGAACTTCACGGAAGAAAATCTCAGGTTGCGAGATGATGAGTTCAGAGAACCTGTGCTGCCATTGTATTTTACCGAAGATTCCGGAGTTCCCGAAATTAAATTCGATTTCCAAACGTTCCGAGAAAAATTCCGAGTTATTTCAAAAGTTCCGGGGAAAAATTCCGATATACGCCCGGATTTAGTTCCGAAACCCGTCACATTTAAAGGAAACTAACCCAAAGTAAGAGCACACACGGGAATTTCCAACTTTGTGGAATGTGTTCAAGCGCAGGATACCACTATTCGGCCTCGCAGGAGCTCGGTTTGCCTACGTCCTCAGATGAAGGCGAAATGGCTATCGATAGTCTCTCATTCAGAAACAACTCTTCGGTATTGATTCCGACGCTCACAACACTTTCTAACTTTTTTCTAACTGATAGATAGATAGATAGATAGAAATTATACTTTATTCTTACCCTTGCGGGTTTATAAAGTTACAGAGATCTTATTTTTTACTTAAAAGATATCATCTGCAGTATTTAAATCTTCAAAAGTTTTTATGAACAAAAATCTAAACATCACAAAAATGCTAAACAGTGGTTGTCATACTTAAAAGCAGGTAAATTCATGGCTAAAAATGATTTAAAATTGAATTTGTTCATCGACAGCAAAGTAGCGTAACTTCATTGCCGCTGATAGAAATGGACGTATTTATGCTAAAAAGAACTATTTACACAGGGTTTGCGTGTGACATAGTTCCTTTTAGCATTAATAATAGCATTAATAAACCAAATAGAAATAGTGGTAGAATGGATGTGTTAACTTTTTTCGTATTTTCCTCCAAGATGCCTTTCTTTAACCGTGTAGTTTAATTACGGAAGGAATCCTCCAAACCCTGTTCTTTGCCGCGTCTGAAATCGATTTTTTCTGTGGATTTAAAAGAAAGGAAAACAGGGCTGCCAACTTGAGGACAGCCCTTGACGCGAGATGCAATCACGGTGAAACGCATTTCGTTCCGCTCCGACCGCACCGCTGCACTGCACCCGCTTCACTGCCGTGCTAAGGAAAAACGCCGTATGAAAATTCGAGTAATGTGTTGCCAAATTTTCTACGACGAAATGCTCATTTTTGAGGATGAACATTTGAGAGTTGCCAAATTTCCTCCGATAAAATGTTCATTTTTTAGGAGTGATGTGGATACTTCCTCTTGTAATAAGTCAGTTGCGCTAGTCACAGAACCTTGTTTTGATGCTTGGTTCTTGAAGACCAGCTAAAAATAATAAGATCCGTCCAACCAGCAACTTTTTACGCTCAATATTAACCGAGATATCGACCTTTGAAAAATCGGCTTTTTGACGTCATCCACCGCGGTAGTGAAAACCATGGTCTCTTCTACCTGGCTTTCATCAGTTAGTGTGACGCACATTTGCACTGGTAACTCAACGTAAAACTCGGATTGCAAGGGTGAAGAAACCAAGTTTGTCGCTACCGCGGTGGATGACGTCATAAACCCGATTTTTCAAAGGGCGATATCTCGGTAAAGATTGATCGTAGAAAGTCGCTGTTTGAACTGATCTTATTATTTGCAGCTAATCTACAAGAACCAAGCATCACAACAAGATTCTAAGACCAGTGCAACTGACCCATTTTCTGATAAATTAGATTTGATTACGAGTAAAAAGCTCTGAAAATGGAGATGTTGCATGTGTGAGGAATTTGCGATTTGACTGTTGATTCTTTTGTAAAAGTTCGCTAGAAACACGATGTGGCCACTGGTTTTCTCTGAAATCAACTCCCAAACTCAAAAAAAAAGCTTTCAAGTTAAGGCCAAAATGGAGGGGATATCCCACGCTATCCTGAGAGTCCACCTCTACATCAAGACAAACTCTCCATGCGAAGATAGGGAGCAAATACATTGACAGGGATGCCACTTTATTTGGGGACTCTAAAACTGAAAACACGGCATCACTGCTAATGTATTTGCTCCCTATCTTTGCATGGAGAGTTTGTCTTGATGTAGACGTGAACTCTCAGGATAGCGTGGTAAATCCCCTCCATGTTGGCCTCAACTTGAGAGCTTTTTTTTGAGCTTGGGAGTTAATTTCAGAGAAAACCAGTGGCACCATCGTGTTTCTCACGAACTTTTACATAATAATCAACAGTCAAATTGCAAATTCCTCACACATGCAACATCTCCATTCGAAGGAAGTTTGGCAACGTCTAAAGGCTCATACGGCGTTCTTCCTTAGCGCGGGAGTTGAGGCGTCAGGCGCGCCTTGAGGCCGAAAAGAAAGGCTGCCGGAAAACGTGTCAACTCCTCATGCGTTATGAACAAGCAGACGCAGGGCTGGATAATAATTTATCTCCGAGGAGACCCCGGCCTCGCAGCAGTGGCGTGGCGCGCTTTGCGATACATCCTTTCATCTGCCATTTAAACCTATAGAAAAGGATCGGTAGTCAGGGTGTTCGCAACGAACACCTCGATAATCGATCCTTTTCCACAGCTTCGAATGGGGAAATATCGATAATCGATCGTTCACGCCTTGCCACTGCCTCGCAGCCTGCGCTCGGCTAAGTCTTCCGCTCGAAAAAACCGTGTTTCGATATGACGAGGTAGCTGGAGAAATTTTTTTGAAATGATCGTCCTCCAAGTATTCAAATTTGCACCCAACTTGCATCCAACTTTTTTTTTTAATCAATTTAAATTGGAATAATCATCATTCTCCTTTGATAAATTGATACATATTTTTTCCCATAAATTTAAATGAGAATAATCAATGCAGAGTGTGCAAACATTTCAAAATCATCAGTTGAAAAATGCTGACTATGCTAGTATAAATATTAGAGCCTAACAGAGCGGAGCGGCGTGCTGCCAGCGCGAGAGGATCATTGGCGCCTACAAACCTAAGTGGATACTTCACGCATTGCACAATGCTTGAAGTATCCACTTAGGTTTGTAGGCGCCAATGCGCGTTACGCGCTGACCGCCCGCGCCCGCCCGCCGTGCGGCGGCGCCTGAAGCAACTATTTCACAACAGAGGTGTTGCACAGTATTATACGAAATTGAACGTATTAAGAATGACAGGCATCCTTTAAAAGTACAAATATTTCCTCGCAAAATAAATCAAGATATACTTATCGTACATAGGAAAAATCTAAGAGCCTTTAGCTGAGGCAAATCAAGAGGTTCATCCGGCTCAGGTATCACAAGGTGGGAGTTTCTTGAAAGATAATTAAGTCCTGTTACACCAAAGAGGTGTAGATAGTTTTAGTGAATTGTGTCTAATGGAATTGACGCCCCTCATGTTTACCAAAGATCTCAATTATATATTATTCTCCGTTGGATCAAACAACCCCCAAAAAAAACCAAAAAAAAGGAAACCCTCATTCTTCCAAGACATTATACATTTTCATCCAAAAACGTCGTGAGCAATTGTTTTTTGTATTTATATTTTGCACCAATTAACTTTGGGTCTCAACTGGCACGTGGACCAAAACCTCCGTGCCGAAAAAACGCGTGGACGTAAATTACTAGAAAAAACAGGTGCGCGGACAAGAATTCGTTGACGAAATGCCCTATAACCAAAAGGGCTCACGTAATAATGCACATACTTGCGTTCGGCAGAAATACGTCCATTTATCATTTGATCAAAGTTAAACGTACGTTTTTTCCTAACGCCAAAAATACTCGTTTTTCCTTTTCAATGTTCCGGGGTCAGGGCCCTGTAAAACACTCGTTTGGTGCAAAATGCTCCCCTAGACCCCGCCTTTGATCCTGCGAGTAACTTTGTATATTAAATACGTCTACCAGGCATCGGTAAGATGAGATTTACTAGGAAAAATATGTTTTCAATCCCGGAGAAAAATTAAATATAAAGCTGGAAAGAAAGAAAAACCACGGGACGCCGAGCGGGTTGGCGGGATGTTTGCCGCGCAGACAGAATGGGGCGGGGGTAGGCAGGAGCTAGATTGGAGGTTAGACACGCCGGCGCCGGCATATTTTAAAATGAAACAACTTAAAAGCGTAGCATGCTGCTCGAGGGCTGACGCCAGGTTACCCTCATCATTGTTTTACGGCTCGCATCTCGGTTTCCAATAAGAAACACGGAAGGGGAATTACAAATCTGCATAGTGTCTCCTTCGCGCACAGTGGGTACAGCCTGGAGACAGTGGTGAAAACTTTCCCTTTTCTAAAGGGCTGTTCCTTGAAAGTGATAGACAAAACGATAGAAAGAGGACAAAGGGAATATGGGGTGGTCCTATTGGTGAAATAGGTGTTCCATATAAGTGGAACGAAGCTAGGACCAAGGGAGAACTTGATGGAATAACTGGATCGCATTTTGCAAAAATGAACCAAGAGCATTCCAATGTCGGTAAGATTGTGCAAATTTTTTTACCTTGAGAACATGAACTAATCATCTAGACAAGTTTTATATCGTTTCTTCCAATAAACTATATATTCGAGACACAAATCACCTTTGTAAAAAGTCGTGAGTTATTGGCAAGCCGGATGCCGGACTCAACACTGGGCAAGACACTGTCGATAGCCATTTCGCCTTCAATCGAGGGTGTAGGCAAAACGAGCTCCTACGAGGCCGAATAATGGTATGTTAACAATCCTCGTGCTAAACCATCTTTCATCTGCGTTGCGGTGTTTTTTTGACAAAGTTAACAAAGAGACGTTTCAATTTTATGTAATCGGAGAAGTTTCTGTCATTTCTCCCTCACTCTGAGGACGAAATTGCTCCAAAATGCCGAATTAAGTTTACAGTTTAAATAACATGGTTTTGTTCGAGAAGATGACATTTACATGTCTAACCTGCCGTGTTCAACTCACATACTTCCCGAATCACTGTGCAACTCTGAAACCATTATTGGCAAAAAAAATGGACAAATGCTTGCAACGTGTTCTTTAGTGCATTGAGGAGAGTTTTCCGCCGAAATCTCAAAATCTGAATCTTCCATCCAACGTGACAAAAATTGTTTTATGAATATTTCACCGACGTGGCGTCGTTTCCATTTTCCTGTGAACGGTTGCATGTAAATGACCATCATTTTCCTTTTTCCATGATCTGTTTGTGCCAAGGGAAATTTTAACTATCCCATTATTGTTACATTAAAAAACTAAATTATATTTCCGTAAATATATTGAGATATATTACAGTTGCATGTTTCAAATCAAAATTATCAACTAACTCTGCGCCCGTTATTGTAAAATTTAGGCATTTTTCGGTGGAAACTCGAATGAGACAATCAAAGCTGCTTAGATTTTGCAACATAGTTACCTAGTTGTGTTGTAAGTAACTTATCCGACAGTTCTGCTACGAATTTTTTCCTATGAATTTAGTTCAAGTTTTTCCACACTATTGTAAGGGAGTAAGTCGACTGTGAATGAATTGCATCTGCAGCAAGCGTTATAAAAAATTGCACAATCTTAGCAGTATTGCAAGTCCCGCACTCCCTTTACCCGAAAAAGTCCCCAATTATTGTTTTTTTAGTATTTGTATTTTTTTTCTTTTTTCTTATTAATATAGATTTTCTTCCTATGACGTTCAGCTCGGGGTTGCTTATCGTTTGTGGAGGGATGTCGTAATTGATAGCTGAATTCGGAAGGAAAATCAAGAGAACGACAACACGGAGAGGCATGCCTGAGTTAACAATTTATATGCAAAAGAGTTCGTTACTTGTGTTCCGAGTTGGCTTCGGCTCCGTTTGCCGCGGTTGAAAAAGCCTCCGCCGCACAATTGATCGAATCAATGAGAGAGGTCGGGCAAAATTTGAAAACTTTAAAAGCTTACAACTCTGTTCATACTGAGCTTTAAGGTCTTAAAAGTAGCTTCATTGCTTTCCTCGTGAAATTTCCTTGTCGAAACATCCCTTAAAATGTAAAATGTGACAAATCGAACAATAAATCTTGCGGTTTTAGTCAAAAATTTCATGTTCGACCTGCTTTATTGACTCGATCCACCGTGCGCCGACTCGAGCTGTGATTTCATCATTGCATACTTAATGTGGTCAAGATAATCTCAATCTCCCGTTTCTCTCCAGGCTCCCCGTCGTGTACAGTGGCGAGGCGCGAATGATCGATCATCGATGTTTCTCCATTTGAAGCTGTAGTAAAGAATCGATTATTAAGGTGTTCGTTGCGAACACCTTGATAGTCGATCCTTTTCTATAGATTCAAATGGCAAATCAATCGATACATCGCGAAGCCACTGTAGTCTATGAAAGTGAAGAATCCGGAGGCGATTGATGGTTCGAGGTGGGCCTACGAATGGCCCAGAAGCTATAGTGCTTGTATAAAAACCGGGAAAACAGTCAAGATGAAAAAAGATGTTTACAAAATTTTCTTAATGCTTCTCTTTTGACAAGTTAAAACGAAGTTTGCTGCTTTAGCCAAATTAGTTCATTGAAATCAGGACCTTCGACTTTTACTGAAAATACGTTCTCCAAAGTGTAAGCGTTACTGCTGTATGTGGTAACGTGGCAGTGATATCACGGCGCGTTGATACCACTATTCGGCCTCGCAGGAGCTCATTTTGCCTATCTCCTCAGATGAAGGCGAAATGATCGTTGACACTTTCTTGTTCAATATTGGCTCTTCGGAATTGAATCCGATGTTCACAACACTTTCTTAACCTTTTTTTTTAACAAGTTAAGACGAAGTTTCCTGTTTTAGCCTAATAAGTTCATTGAAATCAGGACCTTCGACTTTTGCAGAAAACTCGTTTTCCAAAGTGTAAGCGTTATTGCTGTATGTGGTAACGTGGCAGTGATATCACGGCGCGCTGATACCACTTTTCGGCCTCGCAGGGGCTCGTTTTGCCTATCTCCTCAGATGAAGGCGAAATGATCGTCGACAGTTTTTTGTTCAATACTGGTTCAATTAATCCCGATGTTCACAACACTTTCTTAACCCTTTTTAACAACATAAGTTGTTTTTAGCTGAATTGGTCAGTTCATTACGATCAGATGGGCGTAATTTCGAAAATTCGGGCGTTGGGGCTGCGTTTGGTAAGACGACAGCATTAATGGGGACGATTGGGGAGGACGGAGCCGCATGAATGGGCCGCGGATCGGGGGAGTTCCAGTCGACGCGGGTCGCATAAATCCACCAAGAGAAGTTATCCGCCCGGATGCCCGCGGCGCCTCGCAGGGAATTCCCGCCGCCACCGTGCCACCGTTAATTACGTTCCGCCGCAAAAGAGTTACCTCCGCCCAAGTTGTAACTGATTTTTTTCCACCCCCGCCCCCGCCTTCGCTACACCCGTCCCTTCGTCGTCTCCACGATGCGAAGAAGTTCCGGCCACCGTCATTCCCGAGGCACCACAGAAGATATCCGAAAGGGTGCATTGTGACGTCATTAATCCTGAGTAAGGGATCGTTCGAGCATTAAGGATCTTATTCGTGGTCGGTGACTTTCCGCAGGGAGACCCCACGACAAGGCGTCTTTAAGGTGATTCGATGGAAGCCATATTTTGTGTCAGAACGACCTGCGATTTATCGCATCGATTGGTTCCATTTTTTCAGCTATTTGTAAGTTTTCTCGAATTTTGAGATCGCACAGTTTCTGTTGTCAGGAGACTTAAGAATCCACTTACCAATTTTGACCAACAAATTAAACGTATTACAGGCGTGGTTTTTTTAGAGGAAAATTATCGCATTCGATACTGATATCGAAACTGCACTGAAATGCGATATTTTTCCTCTGAAAAAACCACGCCTTTATTGTGTTGAATTTGTTTGTGAATATTGGCAAGTGGATTCTTTAGTCTCACAAGAGAAGTGCGATCTCAAAATTTGAGAAAAATGACGAGTAGTAGCTGAAAAAATCGAACCAACCGACGCGATATATCGAATGTCCTTCTGACACAAAATATGGCGTCCATCGAATCACCTTAAGATGTACTCTGTGGCGAGGCGTGAATGATCGATTATCGACGTTTCCCCTATTTGAGGCTATGGTAAAGAATCGATTATTCAGGTGTTTGTGGCTAATACCCTGTTGATCAAGCCTTTTCCATAAGTTAAATGGCAGATACGCCGATATATCGCAAAGCAGGCTACGCCATCGGATGAACTATTGTACAAATGCCGTTCAACAAGTCAAGTTTAACCTTAGTCGTGTAGAACATTGAACATGCTATTTTTTCTCCTGCGAGTTGATTATTCAATTTTGAACGTATCCGCTGCATTCTGCGTAAAATGATGAGGAACTGCGATAGTAATGATGATCATGGTCGCTCATTGCATAAAAGTCTTACAAAAGTGTCATGTTTCCCTAATTTCGCGCGTTTTCCGTTGTTGGTTTTCTAGGAGGGGGGTGTGGGATGCGGCTACCGGCTACCCCCTCTTTAATAAGTGACCAAAGCGATAAAAAAGTGCTATATGTTCGTTTTTTGACTTATTAATACACGAGATTGCAGAAGGTCGGAATGCATAGTATCATGAAAAGATCAGTATGTATGAACTTCGTTGTCCTGTATATTTTTTAGAACTTAAAAGTTTTTTTTCTAAAGGTTTGGTAGATTGTTTGTACTATATTCTTATGATTCATTGTGTATATTTTCTCCCCACCTTGTATCGATTTAGCTGACTGGATCTGTAGTAAAGTAATTTTGTTTTCCTCTGTTTTCAGGTATGTGCAATTTTATCTCTTATGATTGGTCGATTGCAAGTTGGTTTTGGGTAAGTTAAAATATTTAAACTAACAATTATACCAGGTTTTTAAAGGGCCTGCTGCAAGGTGCAGGGATTTGAAAATTGATGAGTGATTCCAATCGCAAATTCCACGAGAAGAACGATGACACCATTAAAAAAATATTTTAATCACCTCCCAGACTCAAAAAAATCTGTTTTGGTGACTGTTTTGAAAATCCGGATTTGAGACGTTTTCAAGTTGATTTTTTGGGGTTTTCGACAGGGCCGGATTTAGGGGGCGGCCACATGGGCCGCAGCCCATGGCGGCAAATTTAGGGGACGGCATCTTCTGCATTTTTCTTAAATTTAGGTATCAAAAAAATTGGATTCAGAGAAAAAATTACGAACAAGAAAAGGCGACAAAATCTCTCATTTCCTGAGAGTATAGTAATTTCTAATTTTGTCGTCTTTTAGTGATACAAGAAGCAGCACCTTTAATTTCGAGTCAAGAGAGAAACGAAACACGCAATTTGGCTCGGAGCGTTGCGGTGCAGAGAGCAATGATGACGAGGACTGGGGATGAGAAGGAAAAGCCCTCGGTGCGGCAGTTGGCATGTAACACATATTAGCGCCTGCAAGACTGCATGAATACTTCACGCATTGCGTCAAATACAGTGCGGTCAGCGTGAAACGCATAGCGCCTACAAGGCTGCATGGATACCTCACGCATTGCGTCAAACACAAGGCGGTCAACAGCGGTCGGCGTGGAACGCATAGCGCCTACAAGACTGTAGGAACACTTCAAGCATTGCGCCAAACACAGTGCGGTCAGCGCTGCGGGGCGGCGGAAGTTAAAATCATTATTTATGTTTATTCTTGCATAATTTTTTCGTTCATTTCTTACACATGAGAGACCTTGTTCACACAGAGATAGTTTGTTAGTAGTGTTGACAGGGCTTCCGCAAAAAATGTGTCCAACACTAGAAACCGCGTCTTATGCACCCCTCCACCCCTCCCTCTCCGGCATGTTCACTTGATGAGAAGGTAAATCCGGCTCATCGGATAATTGTCCTGTTTGGGTAAAATTGAGCGATTCATTTAGCGGACCATGTCGAAGTGTAAACTCTATCCACATAAATTCAGGAACTCTTTTTAATGAGACTCCTTCCATAATTCGGAATTTCTTCTCTGGACTCTCCTCTAAATACGTTCGTCAGATCCAATCCTCGGTAATCCGAACCAATTCTAGGTTACGACCAACCGTACGTTCATTTCGTCAACCTCCAGCCAAAGTATCACAAGCGTCACGCGACGTTTCAAAATTTCCGTCGCCATTTTATTTTTTTTTTTGCAGAGAGGTTGCTCGTTGAATCTGTTTAAAAATTTCACTAAATAATATCGGCAGCACAAAGAAAATTCAGTGAACTTTTCGGACAGCTTCGTTGAACAATTTCTGGGAAAAAATAAAATGGTAGCGGAAATTTTGAAACGTCGCATGGCGCTTGTAATACTTTAGCCGGAAGGCGACGATTTCAACACATAAATCCGGCAACCTCGCTTATGTGCGCCTATGTGCGTCGCTCATGAATCGATGGCGGGAAACTGGAAGTTGTACGTAGATTTCCCATCGGAAACATCTTGTGTGCCCGTTAATTGACATCAATAGGTCGCCATCCGGAAAACATATGATCCGCGCCGTTATAAAATATTCTCTCATCCCTCATCCCTCATCTCTCGCCCCCCTTCTCCCCCCTTCCTGCCTCCGATATTCTCATTGGTGTTGCTGAGGGAGGAGGGTCGCGGTTAGGAACATCGTGACCCAGCCAGGCACACTGTAGCCAGATTATTGCCGGCATACATCGGACGTTTACGCGGCGGAGAGAAGGGGAATTCGACCCGAGTCAAAACAAGCGGAAGAAATTGGGCGCATTTGTGCTAAAAGGAACTATGTTCCCTGCCCACCCTGTGCACATAGTTCCTTTTAGCATCAATACGTTCAATGGACCACTAGACAAGGTACGAATTTAAGCATTCTGATATATGTTTTTTAACCAGAATTTCACGTGGAGCACGATTCGCGCAACGAATACGATTGAAACAAACTCCAAACGAAGATATTAACGTTTTTATTTCACATTGGTTACGAGGAATTTGAACTGCCCGCTAACAAGAAACTCAAAGCTCTACGTGAGTCAAATCGTGCACTACAGCAATCTTCTCAATCGAGCAATGTTCATTTCCCACCATGTGTTGTTCAAACTATAAGTAACTTGCTATAGCTGAGCCAAAGCGTCAAGATTCAGGTTGCCAGATTTTTATATCGAAGAGACTGTCATGATAACGTTTAGCGCGCGATGTGAGTCAGGTATAGACCACTGAGTTTTCATGAGCGGGTGGTTCAAATTCACGCATCAAGAATCATTAAATATCTTTGTAAGGAGTTGATATCGGTAATTCTTGTTGTAAGCATCGTGTTTTACGTGAAATTTTGGTTAAGAAACATGTATCAGAATGCTGAAATTCGTACCTTGTCTAGTGGAGAACATACCACTGGCGATTTCTGAGAGATAACAACACCGTTTTTCTTGCATTTAAATGTATCATAAACAATCGACTACCTGTCTACTGTGATAAGTCTACCTGCCTTCTTTTACCAAACTCCTCCGTGTGAGAGTGAGGTGAGACCACGGTGCCTACCGGTCCCCAAAAGTCCCCAATGTTTATCCCCGATTTTGGAAGTTTGTCCCCGATATCCCCGAAAGTCCACAATTTTATAGACCGTATTCGATAACGGTTCGATGTATCGTTTGGTTCAAAACAATAGAACATAACCTCAAACCAAACTGTAAGGATTTTAATTAGAAAAGCTGAAAATGAGAAATTTCCTGACAATTTCACTTTGCATTGGCATTTGGTACTCAAAAGAATAAAAAATCTGTTTCAAAAGATCCGTTCTCTCCGATTTCTGAATTTACTTTTGAGGCTATGTTTATGTTTTGAACCAATCGATATCGATACAATCTCACCCGTTTGATGTATCGAATACGATCTATTGTTCAGGTCCCCAAAAAATGACACAAATCGGCCTAAAAACCGGCTTTTTCAAATTTTCGCGGCGGCGCGGTATAACGAAAAATAAAAAAAAACTGAAGTGTTGCTCGGTTTTTCGTATGTTCTCATCGGTTCAACATGACTTGTAAAATTAGTCGTATAAAATACGCCTTTTAGCGCTCTTGCTAGCTCCATTTCTCTTACTATTCCGGGAGAAAAAAGTCCCTGATTTTCTTGAAAAAACTCCCCTAAAAGACTCCAAAAGCCCCCAATGTTGGTTTTTCAAAACTGGTAGACTAGACACCCTGTGAGACTGAAAGAGAATGGAAGCGACTAGCTCCCTTCCTCTTACTATTTCGGGGAAAAAAAGTCCCCGATTTTCTTGAAAAATTTCCCCTAAAAGACCCCAAAAGTCCCAAATTTTGGTTTTTCAAAACTGGTAGACTAGACAGTAGACACCCCATGAGACCGAAAGAGCATGGAAGCGACTAGCTTTCTTTCTCTCACTATTTTGGGAAAAAAAATTCCCCGATTTTCTCGAAAAAACTCCCCTAAAAGACCCCAAAAGTCCCCAATTTTGTTTTTTCAAAAATGGTAGACACCCCGTGAGACCGAAAGAGCATGGAAGCGACTCGAGTCGTGAAGCTAGCGCGAGCGTCTAGCGGCGAGAAAAATGCAGGAAGCCGGAGCAAAGGCCGCGGTGGATTTTATTCGCGGGCATTTATGGCGTTGCCGGGACCGGATCAAATATTCATTCTGTTTTTAACCACCGTTATCAAATGAACGGACGGGCCCCGTATCAGCTCGGCATCGTAAACGGGAAGCCAGGCGCCTCGCGCGTGGACCGCTCGTTCCGGCTCGTAAAACCGGGAACGTGGATCGGAACCGAAGTAGGGCCGGCAAATGGAATTCCATGACAAATCGGCGCTCCAACTCCAGGAACGCGTATCTCAGTTTCAGACGCTGCAGACTTCATGTCGTACTTTGTTTTTTAAATGGAAAAATACTTAACGCCATTACGGACGTCTAGAAAGTCGGGAAATTTTGCAGGGTGTCTAGCATCAGGATTTTCCCGATTCTTACAGGATTTGAGGTCAATCAGGATTTAATCCCGATTTCATCAGGATTTGAGGTCAATCAGGATTTAATCCCGATTTCATTAGGATTTGAGGTCAATCAGGATTTAATCCCGATTTCATTAGGATTTGAGGTCAATCAGGATTTCATCCCGATTTCATCAGGATTTGAGGTCAATCAGGATTTCATCCCGATTTCATCAGGATTTGAGGTCAATCAGGATTTAATCCCGATTTCATTAGGATTTGAGGTCAATCAGGATTTAATCCCGATTTCATTAGGATTTGAGGTCAATCAGGATTTCATCCCGATTTCATCAGGATTTGAGGAAAAATTGGTTGTAAAATCAGGATTTGAGAAAAGTCGGCCGTCCGATCGGATTTAATTTTAATTTATTTCCGCAAAAATGAGGATTCGATCAGGATTTGGAAAACTTATGAAATCAGGATTTAGCAGTCAAAAATTAAGAAAAATCAAGATTTCCCAAAATGAGAAAAAAACCGGACACCCTGTTTTGCGAACTGCGTTTAACAGCAATCACCTTGAAATGACATAAAGAAGGGAATCTAAGTGGAAAGCTAGTATGAATGTCGCCAAATTTCCCCTCACGAATTGCATTTTTACAAGGAGGATACATCGGGCATTTCTAAAACGGAAATGTGCCCCGACTTTTCCGCTGATCTCGTGCGGAAATCAGACAGAAAAATTTTGAGGAAAAATTGCACAGGTAACATTTTATAAAAAGTCAAATCGTTTGAGTCTATTTTGCAACCTGGGAATGGAGTTAAGTTCCTTCGTTCGGGAAACAACGATCTATCTATCTATGTCTATCTAATGTTGAGCTTTTATATGATCGCGTAAGCTGAGTTCACAAATCCGGCCCTTAATGACTCCTCACACGGCGTTCCGTGGCCGAAAGGACAAGTGTCCCCCAAAGGCGTAGGATGTTTTGCGATACATCGATTGATCGGCCTTTTGAAAATCGATCCTTTTCCATTTAAACCTATGGGAAAGGATCGATTAACAGGATGCTCTCAACGAAAACTTTGATAATCGATTCTTTACCACGGCTTCAAATGGGGTAAATCGCTGATCGATCATTCTCGCCTCGCCACTGGCGTCCCCGTCCAGCTTTCCATGTGTCATCCGACTGTCGGATCCTTACTTCAGGCGGGAGGAGGAGGAGGGGAGGGGGGAGGCTCGGCTCGCGTTTATTTATGACCGAAGTTGTTGGAGTAAGTAAATTAGAGTGTAACGCGGTCCTGGTTGACGTTTGAAAAATTAATCGAGGGATGCGAACGCCCTCAGCGCGCTCTGCTGGGACTCCCGGCACCGATAACCCCTACGTCGAGAGCCGAACCCCGAGGCATCGGGAAGGCGCCGCAATGAACTTTTTCTAATGAGTTACCTGTATCTGGGGTCACTCTCCGGAGCCACCCTTCCACAGGCTGCGCGCGACGCGGAGTTAACCGCGCAGCACGGACAGGTTTAAGACTATCCTCGCGCGGCCAACTTTGTGTCGTGTGCTGATTGTCGAACCGTGGCTCGGAACGGCCGGCGCTCTCTCGCGCCTACGATGAGAGATTTTGTCATGCTTCGTCATTAGTGACCCCTCCTGTCATATGGTCGGAATGTTTTATAACCTGGAGAAATCTGGGTAAGGAAAACTAAGGTATGAACTAGTCTTCTCTGAAATCTACTCAAAAGTCCAAAAAAAGCTTTCAAAGTTGAGGCTTTAATGGAGGGGATATCTTACGCTACCCTGAGTGTCCACTCTATATCAAGAGAAACTCTCTGTGCAATGATTGGGAGAAAAATTAGCAGAGTTGCCGTGTTTTCAGTTTTGGAGTCTCCAAAGAAAATGGCAACCCTGTTAATGTACATATGTGCTCCCTATCTTTGCGTAGTGAGTTTGACCTGATATAGAGATGGACTCTCAGGGTAGCGTAGGATATACCCTCAATTACGGTCTCAACTTTGAGAGCTTTTTTTTGACTTTTGAGTTGATTTCAGAGAATACTAGTTCATACCTTAGTTTTCCTTACCCAGATTTCTCCAGGTTATAAAACATTCCAATCCAGGGTGGCAAGATTTCATGAAAAATAAAATCTTGAAATTTTACGTGAAATATTTCATGAAATTTTATAAATTTATGAAAGATATTTAAAAATACTGATTCCTTTTCATGTTTCACAAATGTGAAAATTGTGACTTTCTTCTATTTTTGTGTCTTTGAGTGCGGGTTGCATACTCTAGCCCCTGAAAAATATGAAATATTTCACAGTCTCGTGAAATTTCATGAAATATTTCACTGAAATGTCAAATTTTTCATTTCTTTCTTGCGTTTCATGCCACTCTGTCCGACCACATGACAGCAGGGGTCACTAATGACGAAGCATCACGGCCTCAACTTTGAGAGGTTTTTTTGAGCTTCGAAGTTTTTTTCGGAGAAGACCAGTGGCACCATCGTGTTTTTAGCGAATTTCACATAGGGATCAGTCATTAAATCGCAAATTCTTGACACATGCAAGAGCTCCATTCTCTACCTGCGCAGGTGCTCCAGGGATGAAAACCGAAGGGAAATGGCGAGACGCGACGAAGACTAGGCGAATCACGTAGAGAAAAAGGAAGGGGAAATCGGGTGCCGGAGTTGAAATTCTTGCAATGCAAATGTTCTGATTAATCGGGATTACGGGGTGAAGTCGATCTGAATCGCCAATTAACCCGACGGGGGGTAACCGGAGGACGCTCGCGGGAAAAAAGCGGTAAGGCCGCCTCCAGGAGGAGGGCTTTCGCGGAGGCGGAGATGGAGGCGGCGGGGGGGCACGGGATTCCCCACGGAGAGTTAAATATTTCTCATTGCGGGCACCAGACGAAATCCGAACTCGCGAAGCTGGAGCCGCCGCAAGGATAAATCCTTCCTCCTCGAAAGCTCGCGTCGTACACTAAGGAAAAACGCCGTATGAACATCCGAGAGTTGCCAAATTTCCTCTAATAAAATGTGTATTTTTAAGGAGATTTATGAATACTTTTCCTTGAAATTTTCAGGAACTTTAGGTGAAATTGCGAGCAAAATAAACTGAAAAATTGGAAGGATAATAATCATAAGTTTTCTCGAAAATTCGCGTTTTATCAAAAGAAATTTGGCAACGCCTGTAGGTTCATACAGCGTTTTTCCTCAGTGCGGCAGTACAGTTGTCTTGCGTTTCATCACCGCGGCTACCTTCACCTCAGCTCATTGGCGGATCCGGGGGGGGGGGGGGTGTCGTAAAGGCGTAGGCCTCCTTCTTCCCTCCCTCCCAAAGGAGGAAGAATAAGAGAAGTAAGAGAGAAGGAAGGCGCGGAGGAAAGGCGATTATATTTGCCATGGAAAAAAAATGGAGTGACGAATAATTTTTAGTACATGTAAGAGTAAAAAAAAACTAGGCTGAGGAAAAGTTGGATCCAAACACCTAGAACGGGAGGGGGGCTGTAATGGGAGTACGGGGGCCTCCCCCAGAAAATCTTTGAATCATCTTTGATCTCTGATATGCAGTTTGAGTCAATTTCGTCATGAATAATTACCATGTAGGGAATACATTAACTTGCTGATTTAACAATTTTGTAGTTAAAAAAAGTGACTGCAATGTTTCAATGTAGATTTTACAGTAAAAAATTCTAATTTAACCACCACTGCGACTAAAGTAGCTTTCCACTATTGTAAAATGTACGTTTGAAAAATTGCAGTCACTTTCTTACCTACGAAATTGTTAAATCAGCAATTTAATTTTTTCCGTGATGGTAATTATTCATGACGAAATTGACTCAAACTGTGTATCAGATGTTTCAAAAATTCAAAGATTTTCTGGGGGAGGCCCTAGCCGGACTCCCATTACAACTCCCCCCGCCCCCTCCCGTTTGAGGTGTTAGGATCCACCTATGCCACAACAGAGTTTTTTTTTTTTTTAGTATTTCTTTCGTAATTAGTTCTAAAATGTCTATGGATTTCAAGGTAAAATATGCGTATGTTTTCTCGAAAAAACATGCTTTATCCGGGGAAAAGATGGCAACTCTCGAATGTTCATATGGCGTTTCTCCTTAGCATGGCAGTATAAAGTATCCGATCTATATTATCTATGATCATCATATTATGCGAGATGTCATTCGACCCTGCTAAAGGATACCATTTCCATTTCGAAGGTCGGAGTCTTCCATTTCGAGTAAGACTATTTGCTTCGAGTTACTTTCTCCTCCCTTCTGTTGCAAGAACGACTCTCCTCGAATCGCAGCTTTTTTTCCATCATCAGATCCTCTTTGATATCGTAGCAGCTGTTCATGTGAATTCATAAGCCCGGCTTGAAGCGGTTGAAACAAGACCTTAATTCTGTTTCAAAGCGGGGGTTTCTGTCGTGCGCTCGAGTTATAAGTAGCTTTACGTGAAGTTGTTTTGCATCCTCGAAACGCAAGTTGCAAAAAGTTTGCGGTTTTCAGACACGTGCCGCGAACTCCAAACTGGAGACGCACGTGTTCAAAGAAATCAGCCTAAGCTGCGAGTTACAAAAGTCTCCGTAACTCTCCAGAATCGAGAAAAAAAAAAAATAAAAAAATGCGTGCATATGTATAGTATGTCGATGGTGAAACTGCAGAAATGCAGAAATGAATGTATGTCTCGGTTTGCAGCGTTGCAAAATTTCTGCCTTATTTTATTTTTTACACAAAAAACTACTATACTTCATTTTTTGAAAACTCCGGTGATTTTTCTTCTAAATGTGAAGAATATTCAGTGAAAATTTGTAGGCGTAGTTTATGTTCGGTCTCCTTTCAAGAAATAAAAGATTAGCGTAGATTTTGAAACACAGTAATCGAGGTACGCATTTTTGCAGCGTCGATGTGTAAGTTTCAAAAGACGTTGCAAGACAAATGGATTGGCGGTATTTCTAATGAAATGAACGATTCTAAACCATCCGGAATGACGGACAGACTGTTAAAATGTGCACGTAGGAAAAAAATTTCTGTTTAAATCTAATTTTGTTTTACCAAACACAAGTTTCGGATCAGGCGACCAAAGTTTTCGGCGACCAACGTAATTTTTAAAAAAGTGATCAAAATCGGTTCGGTCATCTAAATCAGAGTTAATGGTCAAAGTCAAAAGTATCTGAATTGTTGAGCGATATGGTGCATCTTTCGTGAGAAAAGGCAGCATTCGATTCTCAGAGAGGCAGCTTGCCTCACCTAAAATCGATATTTTTACTGGATTTAAATGAAGGAAAAAAAGTGCTTCCAACTTGCAAAATCGCCACTATCCGAAGAGTCTGTCAAAAGGGGGTCTTATTGTGCCCCTCTGTTGAGGAACCAAGGCATTTTCGTTCACACATGACCCAAATAAAACCTCCTATGAGACCATCTTCCAGTGAAAGTTTCAGCTTGGAGTTGAAAAATTCGCTCCCAAATTCCAATTTTTAAGCATCAAAAAGTCAGTTTGAACTTATTCTCCGCAAGGAGGTATCAGCAATTAATACATCGTGAAAAAAGAATCACACATCATATTGGAATAAAGAGAGAAAACGAGTGTCATCATAGCCCAACATTTGAGAGGCGTGATTGGGCTTCGTTATTTAACATTTCTCCCAAATCCGAGCGAGTCCTCACGAGCAGCATAGATCAGAGCATCGCGAGTTCACGCCTCGCGCCATCGCGCCTTCAATTCTGCAGACGCAACACGGACATCCATCAAGCACGAATAGTTGTATCTGTGCGCCGTCATCAACGCCTGTCCTTTTCTTTGCTCTATTTCCATGTTGTGTTTGTTCCGATTGTGTTATTTTTAGAGGCACTTCTAGAGCTACGTGAGCAACCCAGCAGAAAATTGGTGACACGTAATTGGGCCTTGTCTCTTGAATTTTTCCCCGAATATCAGCGACATCTCATCGGTAGCGCTCAGCGAAGCACTGCGAGTTCCGAAATGGATATCTGGTGCCGATCTGCGGGTATCTTGAGAAGGGATCACGTGAGGCACAAAAGAGTGCGTGAAATAATGAACGCCGAGCAGGACATTGCTCATGAAATTATGACCAAACCAGAACTAGAAATTATGATGTAGAGGTGGACTCTCAGGATAGCGTGGGATATTCCCTCCATTTTGGCCTCAACTTGAGAGCTTTTTTTTGAGCTTGGGAGTTGATTTCAGAGAAAACCAGTGGCACCATCGTGTTTTTCTCGAATTTTGACATAAGAATCAATAGTCAAATCGCAAATTCCTCACACATGCAACATCTCCATTGTCCATAAGGAATTGTTTAATCCCCAAAAGTAAAAGCTTCCACCTGTCGCCTAAGAGGCCGGTGGAGGGTCTCTTGTCCCTGCGCGGTGTCCACACGGGTCCTCAAGAGCCCCATGAAAGACCTAAAACGTATGAGCCAATCGTGAAGCGGCACACACATGGCAATACTCTCCGTACACGGGTAGGGCGGCGGTGGAGCTGATAACAGGACGAAGAGGGATGGAGTCGAGCGTGGTGGATATCAGATGGGAGCGGGGCGGCGCGGCGCGGCGGCGTGTCGAGCGACCGCAGCCCTGCAGGAGAGCGGGGACCCGAAGGGGACAGGGCAGTCAACGAGACGATAAAAAACAATTTACTGTTATTTCCTACCGTCTCTATCTGAGCTGACCAAGCGGCTGTATTTCCATGCCGCCGGACAAGCGACACTGTTCAAATAACTGCTTATTACCCTCGGCCCCTCGCTGCCGCGTTTACCGGTATTCCGAAGTGGCGGGGCGTGCTTTGCGATATATCGATTGATCTCCCATTTAAACCTATGGGAAAGGATCGATAAACAGGGTAATACCTTGATAATCGATTCTTACCGTGGCTCAAGTGGGGGAAATATCGATAATCGATCGTTCACGCCTCGCCGCTGTATCCGATAACATCACCGGCACTTCTGGCTCTGAGGCTCGGCAAATTGTACAATGTACTCGGTTAAAAAAAAAAAAAAAAAAAAAAAAAAAAAAAAAAAAAAAAAAAAACAAGCGGGAAAGCTCTAATACGTTCGTATTAGAGAAGCGCTCAGTTGTTTTCTATGTAGGCGCGTTTTTAAGTTCCGCGAAGAAGATGAGCACCGTTGAGATGAAAGAACTCGCTCACCAAAATTCTAACTATCAATTTTGAAAGAACCACACCACCGCAAAATTTTTTTTATAAAAAAAAGATTATCGTCCTCCGTGCTCTGACAAGGGGAGCATTAAATAAAGGCATCACCGATTAATCCATTCTAAAGGAGTTGGGTCTCTCTCCGCCATCGTGTCGTTGAACTGGTGCGTCATTTAAACATATTGTCACTAGTATACTAGAATTCAAGATCAAGAGGCAGGCTGAAATAAAAAAACGCTCATTTTCAATGTTTCAATTTTCCAGTTTTCAGACGACCATCAACGACCATAATTTGGAATTGTAATTAAATTTCATCGGAAGTTGATGAATGGCATCAAAATTTTTAGCGATGAACATCAAATTGAAAAATGACTACGGAAAATAAGCTCTGAAGTTCAAATTTTCGGCAGAATGTACTGAGAGACCATTAGTGGTGGCGTAGTCATACCTTGGATGATCTATATCGCATTTGTTTCGTAAATGTTACTCAACTTTTACATCCTTGACATCCCTTATTTGACTAATTCTCTCAGATTTTACAACATGTTTTTGTGTTTCTTCTGTTTCAGGTAAGAAAATAACACTTTCAGTTATTCTTAGATTCGAATTACAGTGGAATTTTGGTAAGTGAAATCATAGAATTTTCTTATTCAGCGTTATGAAATAGTTCTTCGGTAAAAGCACACCAGCAGAATTACCTGCATCGGTCACCAATAACTAGTCAGTATAAC
The DNA here is from genome assembly GCF_918797505.1 of Bemisia tabaci. Lineage (NCBI taxonomy): Eukaryota > Metazoa > Arthropoda > Insecta > Hemiptera > Aleyrodidae > Bemisia > Bemisia tabaci. The sequence goes on along the minus strand of NC_092794.1, from coordinate 12,004,208 downwards.
TATTAACTTAAAATTTCAGTTTAATCCAGCTTTTATCATGAGGGTTCAGTTTTCTTTAATTTTTCTTCCCATAGCGGAAACTAAGCGCGCCACTATTTTAGCTCCGAAGTAGTCATGCGGTATAGCTCGAAAATGAAGGAAAGTCTTAGCTTTTTGCCCGGTGTTTGTACACTGGTCGAAATTTGTGCACACCGCACGGTGTGAGTCTGATATCGAGGAATTACTCGAGAAAATATTCAACGATTACAACAGCTCGCATCGGGATTTAGGCGCAATGCGTGAAGTTTTCCAACAGTCTTGTAGCCGCTAATATGCCTTTCAAGCTGACCGCACTCCCGCACTGTGTTTGGCGCAATGCGTGAAGTATTCCAACAGTCTTGTAGGCGCTAGTACGCGTCTCACGCCGACTGCATGTAGTAGTCATGCGGTATCCCGCGAAAATCTTAGCTTTTTGCCTGTCTGAATTTAATGAATGCTGTGATATTCATGGAAAAATGCGTAATTACTTACCTTTTCCATTACGGCTAGAAACATCGCGCATTTGCCAGGATATTGAGGTGAAAAACGCATACTTTTTTATTTTTAAGAAAGTTATGAGTATGTTTCCTTGATAATTTGATCCAATTGCGATTAAAATTCTATGAAAAATTAGTATGAATATGGCCACAGGAAAATTCATGTTTTAATGAAGGAAATTCGGTAACATCCGAAGGCTCTTACGTTGTTTTTCCCGAGCACGGCAGTGTACTGCATGAGATAATTGCCACGCAATATTTAGCTGTCAACATTCTCCCGCTTTTTCTGAAGAGGGAGGTTGATAATGTTGATTCTATATTAAAGTTTTCCCTATGGAAATCGTTCGTTTCCTCTGCACCCAACAGGAATGGTGAAACATTTCTCTAGGTGTTCATAGTGCATAATACTTGGTTGCCTCCTAAAGCTGAAAATAGAATGGACGTTTTCCTATCACCAACCTTTTTTAATGAAATTCCATCATTCAAAAAGTGTTTTAATTGAGCCTCCCAGAAAACACATGCGAAGGAAAAACTTCATTTTTCCAGAATTTCTTTGGTAGTAGCGAAAAACTAATGCCAATTAGTTCGGTTTAAAATGAGGTTTTGTTGGTAAATGCCGAAATAAGCCTGCCCACAGCGGGTCTATCATTCTCACGCAGTTGCTTTGCACCCATAAAAAAACCCATTGGTGTATTTCGAAAATCTGAAAGTAACGAACTCTTTTGGTGATTATTATAAGCCGGAAAATCATAGAAATTGGCTGCGTAGCGTACATCCTTTGATTTCACTGAAAGATTAAAATTTGAAGAACCTTGCAGTGATGCAGTTAGGGTGGCGGAATGGTGGATTGGATTTTGATATTATCTGAGAGCTGATGCAATTCTTGGCGCTCGAACGAGGCAAAGCGCGCTTGTTTTTCAGATTTTTTGGTTTTGTTTTTAGAGCTCAATTTCAGCCTTCAACTGGTCTTGTCAGCGCTCACAATTGTTTCATGTTTCCATGTTTTGTCTTTTGTTATCTGATGCTTTTTCCTCACTGTCTCTTCTCCCTTTCCTTCTTTTTAGTACTCATAACAGACTTACGCGATAAGTCTCGCTGTATTATAAGTACACAAATAATGAGAACAATTTCTGTTTTAATCAAAATGGAATTCCACCGAATGTTTTCCCCGCATAGTACGCATACGCCCCCTCTAAAATTATAAGGTTTGAATATTTTTAATTTTTCTCTCTCCCGGAACAATCCGTGATGTGCCCGGATCTGTGATTAGAATCCCAGGTTCCCTCCCAATTATCTCTGGATTCTCCAAAATACATATATAAAAATTGATATCTCCCTGAAGTTCAGGTAAAACACAGTTTCCAATAATTTTACATTGAGGTATACAAGGATTAACGTGTAAATGTAAGTTAATTTTGGGATTTTTCATCATTTATTGGGTCATGTAGCCCGATTTCACCGACCATCAATTGGACTACATTTTGCAATTTGGAACTACAATTTCTGGCTCATCTGTAGGAACACTTATGTGCAGAAGGAAACTAACTGCACGTATGTTGTTTCTAAACTGAGCCAGAAATTATAGTTCCAAATTGCAAAATGTAGTCCAATGGGTCCGTTGCTCCCACAAAAAAAAAAATTAAAAAAAAATAAAAAAAAATCCTGCACTTTTTGATTAGAAATGACACTTTTAAGGCTCATTGAGTGATCGAGTCTTCAAGATTGATCTTGGAAGGGGCAACGCTCTGAGAAAGTCCCGAACGGCCTCCAAAATTATTCGAATGCTATCAATCTGACTCTATATAAAATGGTAAGCTCAAGTAGCCCTAACGCCAAATACACCAAGCCGTGGAGCGGTCAGGGTGCGCGCTCAGCCCCCTAGTTCTCCAATCAGGGTCCGGTCAAGTCCGGAATTTTCGGAAAGTCTGGAATTAGTACTGATTTTTCAAGGGCGGTCCGGAAGTACTGAAAAAGTACGGAAATTATGCAGGAAAGTCCGGAATTTTTTTCATTTTTGTCGCAATTCGAGCGGGAAATTCAAATTTTTGAAATTTTTTGAATTTCGTCAGTTGAAAGTATTGTAAAAGTACTGAATTTTTAGGATTTGAAGGAGCGCATATTGCATCTATGAAACTTGATTCGGAGAGAGTAAGGTACGCCAAGTAGATGCATAAATTACATTTTTTATTTACCCAAATGCAGTTCAGCCCATAGGGCCATCTTCAGTGGTATACATACTGAATTTTTCTATTGAGGAGGTACTGAATTTCTCGGGAATGTACTGAAAAAGCACTGTAAAAGTACTGATTTTTGGCCAGCCCGTTTTAGTGGACACCCTGCCAATAAATTTGTTACCTTCCGTTAAATCCTGGTTTTTCCTGGTCCAAAAAAAAACCATGCGTAAAATCCGCATGGTCCTTGGCCCTGTCTTGGCGAGTCAAAATATTTTCATACTCAACACCTACCCCTCCCCTCCCAACCAAGCGCCTCCCCGGTACTTGGGGCCTGCATCGTGACGAAGTAAACAATACAAATATGCATTTACAACGGGGAAACGGGACGAAAACGCTTCCTCGCATCCTTCCTCCGAGAGCTTGCTCCCAGCGACAATGCGAGTGTTTTTCTCTGGTTCAGCGTGCTTTTCGCCTTTTGATGAGTTTCGCTTTTTCTCGCTCGCCTCTTTCAACATCCCCTCCCCCTCTCGCCAGCATCCCCACCCTGACCCCTTTATCTCCGCCAGGTTTCTCTCTGTCTTCATCGCTCCTTCTTTTACTCTCCGTGCCTGTTGACAACGTTGACACCAGTGTTCGAAACTCATCTTTGAGTTTTAGGAGCCACGTGGCTCATCAAGCTCGATTTTTAGGGGCCATTGAAGATTTTTATCAAGGGGCCAAATTGACTTTATGCCTAGATATCACGGCGCATTCAGTGAAAAGTTAGACGCAAGATGTTTTAGTTAAAGAACGATTAGCTGTAATTTGGGAGAAATTTCGAAAAAGCACCAAACTAAAAAATTAGAATTTTGTTACAGGCCCATTTCAATTCAAGCCTATTCAAAATTTGCGTAATACTCGGGATCCAAGACGTCTCTTGAGATAGCCGAACTAAAATCTTACGCCCTCTTTTGGAAAAAAAAGCAACTTAACTGCTCACGAAGTTTTTCATGGAATAATAGAAGAAGTTTCCTGTCAAGAACTTCAGGTTTAATTAATCCACCAAACTTGTAGCTCTCTTGAAAATTTACTTCGCGTTAATATAGTTCGGTTGGGTTACTAACGTGGCCCTTGAAGCACCATTACAAATGAGACGAACGGAAACTAGCATGATATGGCAGTAGACCAAGAAAAAGGACGCGCGTAGATGACGGCGCAGAGATACAACTATTCGACCTCGATGGATGTCCGTGTTGCGTCTGCAGAATTGAAGGCGCGATGGCGCGAGGCGTGAACTCGCAATGCTCCGCTCTATACTGCAAATTAGGTGTGGCTTAGATTTGGGAGAAAAGTTGAAAATAGAGGCCCGAAAACGTCTCTTCTTTGTTTGACTGTGAGGACATCGATATTTCTTTTCATATTCTTGAATCTGACGTTTGATTCTTCATTTAGAACGTATTTGTAGACCGAAAACTGAAGCTCTTACGTGCTGGCTTCATTCAACCCGTCCATTCAGGAATTTGTGCGTACGAAGGCTTATTTTGGAGTAATCCTGTGCAACAAGTCCTGAAAAGTGGAAGATTAAATTTGAAACAGCCTCTTGGATAGACATGAGTAGATAGTACGTTTTTCATTATACGTTATTGTAGATGTGACCTTATTGTTAATTAAGTTCAAGCGAGAAGTGCATGAAGCAAACGCATCGTAGTGAAGGAGGATATACAAACCTCTGAGTGGCTATGGAGTTTTGTCAAGCCTTGTGTGGTTTTTACTTATGAAAGCTGCATATTTATTTAGCAGGTACAACTGAATTGTCTCTCAGCCGGATGGAAAAATCTGAAATTATTATTTTTTTTTTTAAATCTTTCCGTACGGTCTCAAAAGTCAGAGAATTTACTTCAGATGGGGGAAAATTCAGGAAAAATTAGGGAATTTCAAGTGTAAATTTTCGTGGCCACCCTGTGCGTAAAGATATTTTTGCCTCCTCTGATTTAAATCTCCCATAAATATTTTTCACTAACATATATTCCTTAACTAGGGGGCTACGCCCCCTGGCCGCTACGCGGCCCAACCCCCTGAAGGCGCTCCGCGCCATCAATGGGCCGCTTCGCGGCCCTATTTTTACCCTCCTATCAGTGTTAGGTTTATTTTCCCCCTAAAAAATTACGATATGATGTATACTTTACTTGTAGAATGAAATAATTTTTGGTTTTGATGAATAAAGAAAAAAATAATTTTTTGAAGTCAAAAGAAAGCGTTTTAGAATGACTGCTTGATGAAGTATTGCAGTAAAACAACGAACAATGATAATCAGGTAATAATTAAATATATCAAAAGTCGGGAATCGAACCCACATCGTAGTCAAAGTGGACGCATTCGACGTCTTAAAGCCGACTCGGCCACCGCTCGTCTTAAGGGAGGAGGCGCGAATCTTGTGTAGATAAGTATAGAGCTGATGCGCAGGCTACACATCCACTGCGCAACCTCTTCGACCACTGCGCATCCTCCCGCGCATAGCGGTAGCAGTCCCGGAGCATTCTGTAAATTCACTCACTTTTATAACGTGATTTTAAAAAAAACCTGGGTCCTATTTCCAAAATCTAATTAGAGCGGGCTCATCTAGGGCCAATTACCTGTCGATCTACGCAAAAATCATGGAAATCGGCCCGGTAGAACGCTCAAACGAACTATGACAAAAATTATAAATTTACATTGTTTAAATGGGAGAATTCGCAACTTTACCACGTAATTTAAAAAAACCTGGGCCATATTTTGAAAATCTGAAAAGAGTTGGCTTATCTAGAGACAATTGCCCGTCGATAGCCGCAAAAATCATGAAAATCGGCCCGGTAGAACGCTGGAACTAAGCGTCACCAGTTTCGCAAAATTAGGAGGTCTTCGAGCTTATAGTATAGATGTCCGAAAATTCCAAATTTCTGTGTATATTTCTGGTAGTGTTTTAACCAGAAGTCTTGTATATCTGTCATACCGCTGGTTAACACCGGTAGAAATTCAAAATAGTACTGGCCCCAAAATTTTCTTGATAGAGTAAATAACTAAACAGTCCAACTAACCCACTAATATTTTTCTCCCCTTTCATTACCTCTACACACACAGTGCATCGATCACAGTCAAAATGCACCGCGCTAGTTCGGAGGCTTTAACTTAAGCCTTAAGGTGGGGAAAAATCCACTTTAAGGGGTGAAATTCTCCTCAGCGCTTGTTTTATGGCGCTGAAGAGGGGTATAAGGCTCGGGGCGGAGACGCATTTAAAGGTCACTCTAGGAGGGTGAAAAACATGGGAATAAGTTTTGATTAGGCGGCTTGTCATAATGAGCCTGTAAAGGTTGTGAATGCGGGAGGAGTAACAGCATGCGGCTCGCCAGTTAATTTCACACCGAGAAAAATGGTTCCTACATGCACAGAGAAAGAAAACCGCGGTAGAGTTACCTACTCTCGACTATTCTGATCAACGGTTATTTCAGGCGATGAGTACACCGAGGTACTGGTAATTTCCGAGCGGTAATATCCTGTAATTTTGCATCGTCTAGAAAGCTTCCTTTTTCTCATCTGGTAATTTCCCAAACTTTTACTTCCTACATGCACAGAGAAAGAAAGCCGCGGTAGAGTTACCTACTCACGACTATTCTGATCAGCGGTAATTTCAGGCAATGAGTACACCAAGGTACTGGTAATTTTCGAGCTGTAATTCCCTGTAATTTTGCATCGTCCAGAAAGCTTACTTTGTCCCATTTGGTACTTTCCCAAACTTTTACCGGTGCTTTTACCATTTTCGGCGAATAGACCGTAAGACAGGGTAAAAATTAAAATTCCACAAGGCTTTATTTTTTAAGAATCGGGTAGTCTCCGCCGTATGGAAATATGACAACCTCGATATCGGCACTTCGGATCAGCTGTTGCACGTTGTTGACACTTTATACAACACAAGGTGAGGAAGGAATTTTGCGCAATTGAGAAGCCTACCAAAATCGTGGTAATTTGGATTTGATTTCAGTAGACTCTTGTTTTTCTTGTGAGTAGGAAATTCAAATTTATCGTCTGCTAAACAAAAATTGATTTATCTCGATTTTGAGTTGGTACCAGTTATTTTTGCGCGAATCGTGTTCTACGTGAAAGAAAAGGAAACATATCGAAGTTGAAACTACCAAACCACGTATCTCGTTTGCGATGTTTAAAAATCTCTACCTCTCATTTTATTTTTTTGAAGGAGAACAAAGCAATATCTATCCTTGAAGTTTTCGTAAATTTTCCCCCGCACGGAGAAGAAAAATCACGGCAGTTTTCAAGAATCGACCATGAGTAGTTTTTCAATGAAAAAATAAAGTATGACAGGATGTCTGCAACGTCGCATACCGAGATACGTGGTTTGGTAGTTTCACCGTCAATTTATCAGAATGCTTTAAGTCGCACCTTGTCAGTGTTCCATTCCAATTTATTTCAAAGCAGGGTCTCGGTGCAAGCGAAAAGGGTTAAAATTTCGAAAAAAGAAAAAACACGTGCTCTTTTATTTTACATGTAGCACGTTTTTAGCCTTACCCGTCAAGCTAATTCCGAAATGAGTGTTATTTGCTCTACCCTAATGGTCATTTGAGTCGTCAAGGAGAGATTCACCGGAGCAGGGTTTTCGAACAATCAACTTTTCGACCTTCAAATCATACTCGGTGGAAAGTGAAACGGCTCCGTCGAAAAACATTTGGGGGAGCGATCGTAGGAGGAGGGGAAGTATGCCGTAAAGATAAGGTAATTTACGGCAAGCGTTGAGAGCGATGACATTTCCCGATGACATTTAGACGGACCTCGCTTCAACCGTCGCTTGAATTTTTTTATGCGTTTGCCCTAAAGTAAGGGTGCTGCGGTCGTCGCAGTCTTTACCTGTACTTAGAGACAAAATAGTGTGTTTTCTTCGGAGAATACACTAAAAAAGGTGGTGGGTACTACACTGGTTAATTATCTATGATCATATCGTATCTATAATCGATTATTTTGTCTTCATTCCTCGAACCGTTGAAAACGTAGTTACGGTTCTTTGGCTCTCGACTACAAGTATAAATATTAATTTCTCTCATCGGTGAAAATGTACAGTTCTTTGAATATTAGCTGCAAATATGAACGCAACAGTAATCTGGGCCGTCCCTAGGATTGCGATAGGGGCGCAGCTACCGACGGAAAAGAAAGGGGTAGGGGTTGTTGGATGACATGAGCATTCCCAATTAATTGTGGTAGTACCCCAATAAATTAGGTTACTAGCCTAAATTTTATGGCAGTACCTCAACTTGAGTTGCAGTACCACCACAATTAATTGGAAATGCCCATATCGTCTAACAAATTGGGGTAGCACCACAACTTTAAGGGACAACCCCTAACACTTTTCCGTACCTTTACCCCTTCGAGCTACACCCTTGACAACATTACAGCCATAATTCCAGATTAAGCATCAATGCCTTCTGTGTCGGGTTGAATCCATGGCCATGCTTATTCAAAGTACATACATACATACATAAAGTCGCGATTATAGCGCCGCCTCGCGCTCTGCGACGCCCAATCGCCATTGCCCCCTATCCTCCCAGAGATCATCAGGCAATTGGCACCTTCTGATCTCCTCCTCCACCCCTTGTCGCCAACCTTTCACAGGACGTCCACGCCGTCGCCTTCCGGGAGGAACCCAATCGAAGACCTGCTTGGGCAACCGATCATCTGCCATCCTTCGCACATGTCCATACCAGACCAACTGCTTGGACCTGATATCGTGCACGATGTCCTTTTCCACACCCATTATCTCGCGTACCCTTTCATTGCGGATACGCTCTCTTCTCGATATCCCAGCAGACCTTCGCCAAAAGTCCATCTCGGTTGCCCTAAGCATGTCTTCAGTTCTTTTCTTAAGTTGCCAGACCTCACTCCCGTAAGTTACGATACTCTTCACGATGACGTTGTAAATTTTCCTTTTGGTCTCCTTGGAGATACTCTGGTCCCAGAGAACCCCATTTAGCATCGCGATAGCTTTCCTGCCTTGCACATTCCGATCTTTAATGGCCCGATCCAAATTTCCGTCCTTAGTTAACCGAACTCCGAGATATTTATACTCTTCACAGTCCAGGATCTTCCGGCCATCCTCCAGTTCAATGCTTTGCTGATCACCACCGATAACCAACTTCTCCGTCTTAACCACATTTACTTCCATTCCCCACTTTCGGTATACTTCCACTAGCTTCCGCGTCATGTAATTCGCATCTTCTTCGTCCTGAGCTATTACCACCTGATCATCAGCAAAGCACAGAGTATAAAGGGTGCCATCTTCACGTAGCGGGACGCCCATTCCCGAACAGCATCTTTTCCATTCCTTTAAAACTTCTTCCAGGTACACTTTAAATAAGGTTGGCGACAAACAACACCCTTGTTTCAGTCCTTTAGTAATTAAAAACCCCAACGATAACTCCCCATGCGATTTAACCCTAGAGAAAGCCCCACCATAAAATTCCTTAATAGCACTAATTAGTCCCCCACTAAAACCCCTTTTGTTCAAGGCTTCCCAAAGTTTCATCAATGGCACACTATCGTAAGCTTTCTGGAGATCCACAAACACTAGATGTAATTCCTGGCCAACTCCCTTCTTTTTCTCTATGACGTGGATGATGGTAAATAAGTGATCAATCGTTGACCGACCGGCTCTGAAACCTGCTTGCTCTTCCGCTTCATGTTCTTTCCACTCCTCTTCAATTTTTGCTTTCAAGATTTTTCCATACACTTTGCTCAGGGTACCTGCAACCGACAGTCCTCTATAGTTATCACACTCATCTTTTCTACCCTTCTTCTTGTATATAGGTGACACCCAAGACTCTTTCCATTCTGTCGGTACCTTTCCACCGTCCAAGCAATCTTGCATCAGGTATCTCAACCGTTGAAACAGCTTGCAGGTTCCACACTTGATCAACTCAGCAGGGATATTTCCCGGACCTGGAGCTTTATCGTTCTTCAGCTCTCGTACGGCCTTTACCACGTCCTCCATATGGATCTCCAAGTTATGATTATCGTTAGTATACTCCAAGCTTACGCCTCCATCTTGAAATTCAGGTCGCCTTTCTGTCAGTAAATTTTTAAAATACCCCTCCAGTTTATCAATGGATATCGGAGATATTAAGTCACGCTTCATGTCCCTTCGCAGCCCTTTCAGCAACTTCCAGCTCTCAGTGCTTTTCCTTCCTCCTATGTACGTGTCTATTTTGTTACAGCTCCTCTCCCAAGATTCGTTCTTTTTCTTGGTTATGAGCCTTCGTACCTGCGTCTGAGCTTTTTTATACGCCTCTTTGTCTTCTGTTTTTTTAGAGGAAAGGAACTGATGATATTTTTTCCGTTTCTCCTGAATCTCCTTCTCAATTTCTTCGTCCCACCAGTAAGATTTTTCGCTAACTTTCCTATCATCAACGACACCAAGAGCTTCCATTGCTGCCGAGTGAATGCAATCCTTCAGGAACTGATACTGCTGTTCGGTATCACCGTCCCTTGATTCGCCCAACTTCTCATCCAAGCGCTTTCCATATAAAGCCCTTACACTTGGATGCTGCAAGCTGTCAATGTTATAGTTTACAAGCTTGACACGATCTTTTTGTTGGTGAACTTGTTCCTGTGCTTGCCTGGTCTCCTGGCTCCCTTTCACTGGGAAAGCTATTTTTGCCCCGAGGAAATAATGATCACTGCCGCAGGAAAGACCTCTCCACACTCTAACTTGCTGAATCTTCATTCCCGTGTCTTGTCTGACAACCACATAATCAATGATTGATTTCAATCCGCGAGTAGACTGAACCCAAGTAAATTTATGGATATCCTTGTGTTGGTAGAACCCATTGAGCACCTTCATGTCCCTTTGCTCACATACGTCAATGATACGGGCTCCGTTATCATTTAGTGCCGCCTCTCCGAAAGGGCCGACGATCTTACTTTTAATTTGACGTCCTATTCTACCATTGAGATCTCCCAACACAATGATTTCCCTCCTGGATCCAATCTTACCAATTTCCTCGTTCAATTCTTCGAAAAATTGGTCCTTCACTGCGACAGTGGAATCATCGTTGACTCCATACACTCCCAAAATGGTGATTTTATGGCCAAACACTGTCATATTCATCTTTATCATTCGGGGGTTAACAGCTTCCCATGTAGTGATGCACTTCCGTAGGCTCTTGCGAATAAGAATTGCAACACCCTGTTGAGCTCGCTGATCTTTTTCCACGCCACTATAAAACAAATCGTATTCCTTTACACTTACAGAGCCTTGTCCTTTCTTCTTCGTTTCTGTTAATACCGTGACATCAAATCCGTGACTCCCTATCTCCGATACCACTTCCGTCATTTTCGTAGAAATTCCTTGTACGTTCCATGTTCCAAAAACCATCATCCGTTTACGTAATTTTTTCCGATAAATCCGTTTATTTCCATTTGTACCGAGGCAATTGTTATTGGGTCTTTTAACAGTATTCCTTTTTCCGAGTATCGGGGAGTTAGCCCGATGACTCAACCCCCAACCTGGAGGACCGGGGTTTGATTTCGGAGTTTCCTCTCCTAGACAGGTTGCTTCCACTACAGCTGAGAGCCCTGTCTGCCCTTCCAATGGGTGGTTCATACGCCTTGAAGCCGGTGACCATCTCCACTACCCCATGAGGCAGGGGTTACCAGCTGGGGTCCGCAGGATTGCTAAACCTGTGACATCAGTCCCCCATACGGGCCGAAAGTTCAAAGTGCCAAAGCGAATAAGACCTTGATTTGGCAATAGGGGTGGTTTGACAGTTACCGAGTGTCGGATGTGGCCGACCCAAGACAGAGGCCCGTACGTGACCTGATAACATATTCCACAAGTAGTTCCACGGCGGTGGTGCGGTGCGGCGCAGCGTCGCGACCTGCGAGCAGTAACTCTTTATCAAGGCACGAGCTAATTTATTAAGCACCCGGAATCGAATCGTGTGGCGGAATTTTCACGCTTCCTCCTGGTTGCAGGTAATAATACATCTTCGCCAAGATGAATACGTCTTTTTTCGCCGTGAGATGGTTGATGAATCTGACACATATTCTGATCGGAAATTTAAAGTAATTGACTTGAAGAGGTCTGACTGAGAGGGTGGGTGGACTGTGTGCCAAGGAAGATATGGACCGAGTTCATCAGAAAGGAATCAACCCACATCAAGTTGAAACTGAGAAAAAAAAGGTTCAAGGATTTATTTCTGCACAAGACTCAATGTAGAAAGTAAACTATAACAACTCTCTTCACAAATTAATTTTTTTTCGATTTTAGTTTTTGGCAGGAGTTAATATACGGCCAGTGAAACTCCAAAACATTCTTAATTCAATTTTTTCGAAAATTGCTAGCAATCAGCAATCAGCAATTGACAAATTTTACCGGGTTCTGTATTTTTTTACAAAACAACGTTTGTGCAGATTTCTTTGAAAATTTTAAGATATTTGCTTCTTACTACGCAGAAAATTTACTAAAATTTGCACAAAAATCCGCAGAACCGTTTCCATGTAAAAAATGCGAGTGCCCTATTAAATTTGGCAATAGCTGATGTGGCTTGGTTCCTTTCTGCTTAACGCGGTCCACTTTTCATTTACATCGTATCTGTAAGAGTTTCAATGAATCCCGCAAAATGCAAGGGGGAAAACCGTCTAGGGAGTACTAGATTTAACTAGGGAATAGGGAATGCCTGAACGTTTGCAACTGACTTTACACCTGTGAAGAGGCGGCGGCGTCTCATTACCCGGCCCGCTTTGTTTTGAGACGACCCCCCCCCCCCCCGCGCGGGGCCCGACGCAAAGCTCTCCAGATAAGATAAAAAGTATCGATCATGGTCGGGTGCCGCTGTCGATGCTAAAGTTGGAACGGGGCAACCCTAAGGAGCGACGATGCGACATGACACCCAGGACCTGGGGCTGGGACACGGGGTCGCGATAACTTGAGACACGCCACTTGACGGCTTTGATTGTCTTGTCGTCTTGTCGTGCCGCATGCCCCCCCCTCCCCCCTGGTTACCCCGCCACCGTCTGCTCACCGACTTGGGCCCTCATCGATTCCGACCCTGCACAATGCACCAAGTTAGGATGGTTCAGTTAAGATGGTCAGTGGCGCTGGTCGAAGAATCGTGTTCTGATGGTGTAAGTAGGGTGTACTGTAAGGTGACATACTTTAATCTTCATATTATCATGCTATTAGAAGAGCTTTCAACGACCCGAGAATATATGGACCGCATAAACAGAAAGGAACCAAGCCACATCAGTTATCGCCAAAGAGCGACGCCAAAAACGACCGTTTTTTGGCACAATTTGGGCCAGAAGGGATTTTTCTGAAACCGGGCCCAAACGATACCTTATGATACCCTAGAACTCTGGTTAAAATTTTAGCTTGAGTATACGCACGGTTTTTGAGAAATGAGGGGGCAAAGTTGCCAAATCGCTATCATTCTGGACAGCATTTCTGCAGAAAAACGACGGGAAAAATGGACGAAAAAGTTACACTTTGATGGTTTTCGGCTGTAAATGTTCTTATTGGGCCCCCAAGCATTTAACTGTGTTCAGTTTCAAAAATTTTGATCGCACAGTGGTCCAAAGTGGGGAGAAATCGTCGACAAATCAGGATTCTTTGTCAACTTTTTAAAAATGGAGGTAAAATTGTCGGTCTGCTGCAGTTTTCATGGCTAACAATGTTCTTATCGGTCCTCAATGCATGAAATTGTGTTCAGCTTTACAAATTTACATCGCACAGCGGTAAAAAATGAGGGAATTAGTGGACAAATTAAGATCCTCTGTGAAAACTGTTGGTCCCCAGTAGAGTTTAGATCCCGGAAAAATTCTTTACATTATTTTTTGGACTGTTTAAATCATTTTTTAATTTTTTCTCTCTATTTTTCCTTCTTTTTTTTAAATTTCTGAAATTTTTCATATTTTATTGAGATAATGCTACTAAGTCTATTCTATAACAACGTTCTATAGACAATACGGTCTAACATGCAGTAATAATTAAGAAAATTAAATACATTAATTTTTCCGGGATCTAAACTCTACTGGGGACCAACAGTTTCACTTCATTTTTAAAAGGTTTCACAGAGGATCTCAATTTGTCCACTAATTCCCTCATTTTTGACCACTGTGCGATGTAAATTTGTGAAGCTGAACACAATTTCATGCATTGAGGACCGATAAGAACATTGTTAGCCATGAAAACTGCAGCAGACCGACAATTTTATCTCCATTTTTAAAAATTTGACAAAGAATCCTGATTTGTCGACGATTTCTCCCCACTTTGGACCACTGTGCGATCAAAATTTTTGAAACTGAACACAGTTAAATGCTTGGGGGCCCAATAAGAACATTTACAGCCGAAAACCCATCAAAGGTGTAACTTTTTCGTCCATTTTTCCCGTCTTTTTGCTGTAGAAATGCTGTCCAGAATGATGGCGATTTGGCAACTTTGCCCCCTCATTTCTCAAAAACCGTGCGTATACTCAAGCTAAAATTTTAACCAGAGTTCTAGGGTATCATAAGGTATCGTTTGGGCCCGGTTTCAGAAAAATCCCTTCTGGCCCAAATTGTGCCATTCTTGGCGTCGCTCTTTCCCTGGGCAATTTAATTTTTCACGAGGGAACGTTCGTGCGGATTCCTTTGAAAATTGCATGGAATTTGCTGTGCACCATGTAGAAAATTCACTGAAATCAACACAAAAATCCGCACAACCGTATTCATGTAAAAAATTAAATTATTCGATGTAATTTGCAATAGCTGATGTGACTTGGTCCCTTTCTGCTTAACGCAGTCCATATAAATTAGGAGCTCTTTGGAAGTAGAAATTTGAATGTACGCCAGAGAATCGACTGGAAGATGGAAAAATTCGATTTTCATATCTAGAAAAATTGTTTAGTTTTTCCCAAGAAAATCCCGAGGAAGTGGAAGAAAACCTCGGTCTCTCCTCCGGAACTAAGCACCTGAAATTATAGAGAAATCAGAGAGTGAGCGCGGTCAATTAAGGTGTTCCTTATGCAAACACCTCGTTCATTGTTCCTTTTTCATTCGTTTAAATGGCAGCTAAATCGATGTATCGCAAAGCACGCCGAGGGTGTCAATCTCACAGAGGAAGTAGGTCGGTCGTCCCACCGTAGAGTTTGGTAACGACCACATTTTCAAAATCAAGTCTCAAAATTTGACTAACCTAATTCGTCGCTTGGCTGACATAAGGGCGTAACTACACATTGAGATGAGCCCGGGATAGCATTGAAACGTATGGAAGACAGGGTTGATCGCATAGTGCAGTTACACCCTTAGGTCAGGTAGGCGACGAATTCAATTGAACTAACCGGCGAAGAGAGTGAGACCGCAAACGATAATTTCGCCTTCAATTGAGGAGGTAGGCAAGACAAACTTCTGCGCGGCCGAATAGTGGTATGGTGACAATCATCTGTGCGCTGAACCATCTTTCATCTCTGCTGGGTTACTGCAGACAGCAGTATCGCCTAGATTTTCGAGGCAGAGTATATCCTTCGAAATTCGACTAAATTAATTCAATTGATCGAACTGAAAGAATCAATTACATCGGCTAAATTCGTCGTCTTCAAATCTAGGAATTAAAAGAATTCGCAGAAAATCCTAGAATACTCCGCTGGTTCGTTCATACAAAAATGTAAATAAGTAAAACACGAGAGAAGTTTTGCAACGTTTTAATTGGAGATAAGTGTTTTTAAAATTTAGGCATCAATGCATATCTTTTTGTATTGACAGCAGAGAATTGAATGAGAAGAAGAAAATTTCGGAATTCCCTTAGATTAATAAGGTATTTTTTATAAAGTTTTGAAAGTAATAAATGTTTACCATTTATAAACAAACTACAAACTGAAAGACCAGAAAAATGGAGTTTAGCACGTCCTGATTCAATCAATTTCTATTTTGTGTGAAGAAATTTGGCAAGGCTGAAAAGCTCTCACGGCGTCCTTCCTTAGGACGGCGCGGAAAAGCGTCTATTCGTATCCGCGACTGGGTCAGCGGTGCGGAACGCCAGCCGCTCCACGATTCGAAGGCCCGATGCAGTCGAAGAACGAACCTTGTTTACTCGGAATCGCGCATTCACCCTCGACGCGAACGGCGAAAAATGCTCCCCACACTCCCCCACCCCACCCCCCGCTCCGCTCGGGGGGCACCCGGCACCCTCACTGACCTAATCCAAGGTAAGTTAATAAATAAAAGGCCGTAAAGGGAAGGCGAGAAAAATCCACGCTCTTCATGAATAACTGAGGGATAATTGTAATGAGAAACGGCCGGCGGAGTCCGGGCGGTGGCGGTCGACGGGGTTGAAGATCTCCCCCGGGGGGTGCGAGGTGGGGGCAATGGGGGAGGTGGGGGCGAAGGGGGGAGCCGGGAGCCGGCTGACGGACTAATTAAGGAGACGGAAGTGAGAAGCCGTCCGTCCAGGGGCCTCGTTGCCAGATCAGGGTTGCCGGCGGTCTGAAAAACTCGGAAAATCAGAGAAAGTAAGGGAATTTGTGGGAAAAGTCGGGGAATTTGTGGGAAAAGTTGAAGATATTGTAGGGAAAGTCAGGGAATTTGTGGGAAAAGTCAGAGAATTCGTGGGAAATGCCAGGAAATTCACGGGAAAAGTTGGAGAATTTGTGGGAAATGTCAGGGAATTCGTGGGAAAAGTCCGGGAATTTGTGGGAAAAGTCAGGGAATTTCTGAACATCTACTAATCTCTAAAACATCACTGATCTTCCAACTGTTTACCCTTTTGGTAATTTTTAAGGCTTGCTATCTACTAACCTGGTACTGAGTACCTTTAACTGTCACTTGATCTTTAGAGCAAGACATTTTATTGAAAGTTTAGCGAAAAATAGCGTATTTTAAGAGAAATAAAGAAGTAGGTGAAAATTTCGTTCGGTGATCAGGGAAAATCAGGGAATTAGATAATTTTGGACTCCGAGAAAAGCAAAAATAGTCAAGGAAAAATCAGAGAAAGTCAAGAAATTTAAAGATGATGGAATTATGGCTACCCTGCAGATTCATCGAGAGTTCTCGCTCTTTTTCCGTAACCCAGAACTTTTGGAAAACTCTAAGAATGTATTTTTTGCCTGGTGGTTTTTTAAGTTCATTTTCTCCCCAAAAAGTGGGCGAAATGACTAAATTTTGCAGTCCGAAGAAATTCTTCAATCTTGGAATGCTCACACGGCGTTCTCACTCAGGATAGGAGCGTATACTGCCATGCCAAGGAAGAACGCCACAAGAACATTCGAGAGTTGCCATATTTTTCCGGATAAAACATGTATTTTTTAGGAAAAGTATGCTTATTTTTCCTCGAAATTTTCATATATTTTAGATTAAATTGCGGGCAAAATTGTCTGAAAGATTTGAAGAAAAATGTTAACAATTTTCCCGGTGAATTCATTATTTATTGAAGAAGATATGGCAACGTCTGAAGGCTCATACGGCGTTCTTCCTCAGGATAGGAGCGTATACTGCCGTGCCAAGGAAGAACGCCGTATGAACATTCGAGAGTTGCCAAATTTCCTTCGATAAAATGTTATTTTTTGAGGAAAGTTATGAATATTTTTCCTTGACATTTTCAGAAACTTCAGATGAAATTGCAAACAAAATTATCAGAAAAATTAGAAGAAAAATATTCATTAGCATACCAGGAAATTCGTGTTTTTTAAATGGAAATTTGGCAACGCCTGGAGGCTCATACGGCGTTCTTCCTTAGCACGGCAGTATAGATCACGCCGATTCACGTTTTCAGGGCAAAGCTGGATCCGACAGCTCTACTCCCAGTGCTCCGGTGCCGGCGGAATGAACTATTCATCTGATTAACCTCGTGGGAAGAATACTCCCGATATGATGACACGCTTCAGGAAACAAGTTTTAGTTCCCGGACCGGCCGCGAGGGGGCGCGCCGGGGCGTCGGGCGTCCCTCGTTCATAATTCACGGGGATTCGCGCCGAAAGTTCCCGACCCACCGCCTCCTAGGGATCCCGCCGAGGCGGGGTCGCGCCCCTTCTCAATTTAATCGCATCGTTTACACGTCACTCGCATTCTCCCTAGGATCCAGATTAGACTTCCGCCCTCCTCAGGGGAGCAGGAGCGACCAAATTTTCAAAATCGGGTCTCACTGGAAAAAAAAACACATTGGATCTAGAGTCCAGACTCTTCAAAACATCGACAAGAAAAAATACTCTTGATTCAATCATATGTAAGCTTAAGTCAATAACAAGCCTCTTAATTTGAGCGGATTTCCTTTTGATTTAAGCTTAAATCTGATTGAATCAAGAGTCCTATTTCTTGTCAATGTTTCCAAGAGTCTGGACTCTAGATCCAATGTGTTTTTTTTCCAGTGCATGGTCATTGGTCACTGGAAAAAAAGGTCGCTTGGATCTAGAGTCCAGACTCTTAAAAACATTGACAAGAAAAAACACTCTTGATTCAATCGGATTTTTGCTTGTATCAAAAGGAAATCCGCTTAAATCAAGAGGCTTGGCTCTATGATTCAAGAAAAAAAACCCGATTGAATCGAAAGTATTTTTTCTTGTCAATGTTATTAAGAGTCCGTACTATGGATCCAAGGGCATTTTTACTAGTGTGTGTAGGACTGGGGATAACTGAGGAAACCCGCGATTCATCAGGGAAAGAAAAATTTCCAAGGAAAATGAGGAAATCGGTTCCAGAAACCGGGAATTTCTTCTTCTACCGCTTGGAGGTCATTTTGTTTCCGAATTTTGCTGAAATTTTAAGTACTGCGATGTATTAAAGAAAAATTGCTGAAGTAACATCCTGGATGTCAAAAGTTTGCGTAACTTCTTCAATGTCCATATAGTCACTCCGGCTGTTAGAGTAACATCCTAGCTACGGCACACTGAAAAAAAAAGGGTTTGGATTTTTGCCGGAATATCGGTGTACAACACCAACTCCGGATAGCTGATATGGCCCCAGCTAGTTATTTTGGATAGTAGGCAAACCCGATTTTGGTATCTACGCTGACTCGGAAGTTTAGCTAATATCTAAACTAGTTGGGCATAAATCTAAACCTGGTTTGGATCGCTAAATTGAAGCATCGGCAGCAAATTTTGGGGTTTGTAGCCAGGGGACAGTTGAAAAGAGCCCCCCAAAATGGATTATTTACGGAAATAATGTCTAAAACCGCGAAAAATATGGTCCACGAGACTTTTAGAGGCATATTTCTCGATATTTACGTGCAGAATTTTTTTGACCTATGTCGGGATTAGAACCTGGGACCTACCTAACCGAAGACGAGGATCCTACCTACTGAGCCATGCCGAGAACTTAATGATCGGGGACGAAAAACCCGCATTTAGCTTCCAATTGCTAGGACAACCAGGATATCTTGACCAATTTACAAAGCTTTTGTTCGATTTTTATTTTAATGCATTATTTTACTTCATTTTATTTTTTCACTTCATTATATTATTTTACGTCATTTGTTTTACTTCATTTTGTGTTTTTGGTTGATTTTCTTTAGACTTCAGGTATTTTATGTATTTACTTTATTTATTTATTGACTTTATTTTATTAATTTACTTTATTTTATTTATTTACTTAATATTATTAATTTACTTTATTTTATGAATTTACTTTATTTTATTTTTTACTTCATGGTATTTTTTTACTTTATTTATTTTTTTTTTTAGGTAGGTGCTTCGTTTTATTTTTTTTCATTCAACAGGGATGAAAGTAATTGTTCCTCAAATTTTGTTATAATCAGCATTTCCTTACTCTCTCTAAAATAGGAAAAAATGATGTGAAGGTCTTAAATAAAAAAGATTAGCTTACAAGGGGGAAAGTGGATAGAATGCCTAGTCAAATTCTAAACACGCATTATTCCCTTATTATGCAGTTCCAAAAGGTCATACCAGAAAAAATCTTTTGCTCAGTTTCAAGGTATTTTTTGGTAAATGATAACAATCCTGGCACGGAATAAGAACCCAGTGTATGTAGACAGCATAAAAATAATATCACTGAAATTATTGATTTTCGTTATGAATTCATTTAACAGGTACTTGTAAATTTAAATTGAATGTAGGACAAGCATCCATCAATTTTTTTATCATCAATCGATCAAAAAGGTACACTACCCACCCATTACAAATCTGATACCTAAACTCAAATCATTAAAATACAAGAAATCAGAGGATAACAGGGCTCTGGCTTTTCATCACCACATAATTCTCTGGAAATTAAAATTTTGGACATGCTAATGATGTAGCATTAAATGGATCGGTTCTTCTCCAGACTTCCAATCCTCTACTCTTGACTCCTGAATAATGGGCACAGAAAAACACAGCTTATAGGAAGACAAACCTGGAGTCATAACCGGTTCCATGAAAATGAAACATACTATTAATATTGTAACTGAAAATGGGGCTAGATATGTAAAGTTGCTAGTAGGTGTATATGTACTTAAGTACTTACGAACTTCTCCTCCGTGCTAATCATTGTTGTTCAGTTATCTGCAAAGTAAGTTCTGCAGGTTGGAAGTGTGGGTACATTGAAGGATATTCTGCTAACTGTCAAATTATAGTTCCGCAATTTAATTGCAGTAAAGAGCTAGAAACTATAATGTTGAACTAAGCAGGTTTGATGGATCGATATTCTAGAGAAGATGGAGAAATGAGTTGAAATAAAATGATTTCAGGGCAGCCTTTGAAAGAATTCCTCCAGAACTAATCTCTGGTTGAGTCATATGAAGTGGTAAAACTTTGAACCTCTTTGCCTGAATTTGATTTTGATGCGACTTGGTACCTTCCTACAAAATACAGTCCATTTCATGGATATATTGGATACGCAGTGACTGTTATGAAAAACCAAGGCGGATAAAGAATGAAAATATATTTTGAGGTTAGCTTTAATGAAAAATAAACAATTGTGTTCTGGCGCTGAGCGGAGATGTAAATTGATTTCTAAGTTGTTATACGAAGTTAAAAATATTTCAGATGAGTTACCTGAGAAAAAATTGTCACCTTAAAATCTATGTGCCGCTGAAAGAAACCAAAATATTGAGCTTTGATACATACATGAGGTCCTGATTCTAATTACGAGCGACTCATAGATAGGTACACACTGTTACTATCCCATGTATTAAAACAATAACACCGATATCGAGCGATCAAATGATGATTTGGATAATGCTGATGTTTCTTGATTTAACAAACTGATGATAAGAATCACTGTCAGACTAAAGTCCTCCGGTTTCATCGCGAATTCTTGTCACGCAGCACGCCGCTCGAACGAACAGATTAGTTAAACATCTACACTCTTGAACGAAGGAATACTGCCTTACTTGAAAGATTAAAGATCAGCAATAATGCTTTCAGATGTGTTTAGTTTAATGATTAAAGAATTAGTAACATAATACCTTGACTCACCCACCGGGATGGTGTTATTGTTATCAGTTTCTGTTGACATCAAGTCAACAGCACTGACTGACTGAGAGTTAAGTTCTACTGCATTCAGAGAGCGCCACTGATTCCGAGAATGAGCGGTGAATTTGAAATAGCACAGCACTTGAGATAATCAATTTTTATTACTTTTAATTCGTTAACCGACTCGATACGACCGACTCGCGACGCCATTAGCATTTCAACTGAGACTGAAAAAGTAACGGACTTTTTTAAACGCACGTGATTCGTCACTGCACCTGCCTAAACAGTTTGTGACGGTATATGGCCAGTTTGGATTATAGCCGAACTAGTTCAGCTACTACCTAGAAGTGGTTTAGATACAACATAAACTTTTAGGTTTGTGATGAATCTAAAATAGGGTTTAGATAGCACATAAACTTGGTTATGCTAGGAGCTCAAAGGTTTTGTTTCCTACTTCAAACAGTTTGCCTATTAGCCTAATCGCCGCTGAACTGACCAGTTCGGCTAAAATCTGACCCTTTTTTTTTTCAGTGCACTAGCACGGACTAGGCACTCCGGCCAGTTCTTGTACGAAGTGCACCATATTGATAGTGCAAGTCTGAAAACGCCTGTCTCTATTTGTAGCTAATGTTTGCGGATATTTTAAACGAAGGGAACCCCGCTCCAATAGTTGGTTTAAGTATTTGGAAATCAGTGCTTCTCAAAAATTTTTGCAAGTCGTCCTGGGGTGCTGTGCCCCACTACTTTCTCGTCACGCTGAACCAAACCTCTTCCTTGTTTCCCTCCCTAGAGCGTGGCTTTATTCATATCCGGTCCCTCAGCCCGTCTCCGCCGAATAGCGTGGGGGGGGGGGGGGTCGTTGACCTTCTTCGTATCTCCAAGATTCGTCGATGACGTCACAATCGAAACACTGAATCGAATCCTTCCGCATCCGGTTGCGACGGAGATTTTCGAAAGCACGGCTTAGTGCTTGAGCCGTGGTAAGGCAGAACATCCTATGGGCATGCAAATGTTGCCAAATTTCATCCGATGAAGTGCAATTTTTTCGGAAAACTTGGGAATATTCTCCTTCAAATTGAGAAAATTGTATACGTAATTTTGTCCATCAGACGGTTGTAGGACATTTCGTCAACGATTCTTTGTCCGCGCACCTGTTTTTTCCAGTAGTTATACGTCCACGCGTTTTTTCGGAAGAGGGAGTTTTGGTCCACTTACCACTTGAGACCCAAAGTTAATTGGTCCACTTGTAAATACAAACGACAATTGCTTACGACGTTTTTGGATGAAAATGTTTAATGTCTTGGAAGAATGAGGGTTTGCTTGTTTTTTTTTTTTTGTTTGTTTGCTCCAACGGAGAAAAATATATAATTGAGATTTTTGGTAAAAATGAGGGAGCGTCATCTCCATGAGAGAAAATTCACTAAAACTATCTACACCTCTGTGGTGCAACAGGACTTAATAGTCTTTCAAGAAAATTCCATATTTTTATACCTGAACTGGAAAACCTTTGATTTGCCTCAGCTAAAGGATCTCATATTTTTCCTGTGCATGATAACTTCGCTTCGGCACTGGTTTCCCGCAGCGCTTCGAGCTACTATTTCGCCACGGAGGTGTTGCACAGTATCATATAAGATCGAAGCCACCCCAACGTATCATGATTGATGGCATATTTCAAAAGCACGAAGTTCCCTCGCAAATTAAATCGAGTGACGACAACAAAAAGAGAGCGGTAGTCGAAAAACTTACTGTCCTAGTATCTGTATTTAATAACGTTTAGTAAGATATTTTAACTTCATTAGAGGAACAAGTGACCTAATTTTAGGAGAAATATCCTCAAAACCGCCGATAAGATTTCCTCATGAGTTCATAAAGAAAATAACGTTTAGCGCCGTGGCACATAGAACGCTGCGGCGCGGCCAGCCAGTCAGCACGGGACGCGCCTACAAACCTAAGGGATACCTCAAGCATTGCGCAATGCGTGAAGTATCTGCTTAGGTTTGTAGGCGCCAGTGCGCGTTTCGTGCTGGCAGCACGTCGCATCACTCCGTTAACTCACGATTTTTCACTATTTTTGGAAAAATAACTCATCAAACCTACGAACTCTTTTCGTCTCTTCCTCTTCAATTGCCTCTCATATTTATAAACGTCGAAATTCCAAAAATTCTGTACTTTACGACGTGCTGAAAACTTCAAGATCAATGCCTCTTCAGAAGCTAAAAATTTTTTTAAATACTTTTGTGTGTGCAAAATTTTACTGAGAACTTTTTTTTGCTGGAGAAATTAATCATCTTGTCTGAAATTAGGGAAAGAAGCATAATTTCAATCTAAGTCAGAATATTTGACTATTTGCCTAGGCATTTGACAAAATGCCTGAGTTTACTATTTACCTGCGACTTAAATATAACCTTGTAATGAACATACGAGGTTTTTGCCGAGCCCGGTTCGGCGTTCGATGCGGATCGATAGTAAAAACAGGAGGAAAGCGGTATGGTTGCCAAACTGCGTGGAAAAACCTGGATAATGTACCTTGCGTTGAGTGGGAAAATGGCTGACTTTTCAGCACAATCTGGTAACAATGCGCGAGCAGGAGCCGAGCTGGAACGGGGATGCATCTCATTACGGTAAGGTCGACAGAAATCGCGCACTTGAAAATAATCTCGAGTAGGCTTCGACTCCCAATTAAAGTCGATACCCGGCCCCCGCCCCACGCGGGCGGAGGGGAGGAAATCGGGCCCCCGGGGGGAGGGAGGGGGGCTTTCTCGTTCGCTCCTTACGCGCGGCGTTGCCGTCTCCGTCCGACATCACACAGGAAAAACATTTAAAAAAAATTGTAGGAAAAACTGGAATTTGTCGTTTTCCCGCACGAAGGATCGTAATCTTATTCCAAGGTTGCAAAATTGACCCGAACAATTCAAGTTTTTACAAGAATGTATCCGTGCGATTTTTGTCCGGTATTTTTCTGATTTTGCATGAGATCAGAAGAAAAATCGGTGAAATTTTCAGTTAGAAATGTGCAAGATTCTCTCGGTAATAATACAATTTTGTGCGGGGAAATTTGGCAACATTAAAATGCAGTTACGTTCTATCGAAAGGGAATCGTCAGCGTGTTGTATCTTCTCGACTGACCTATTCTGCCGTGCTAAGGAAGAGCGCAGTATGAACATTCGATAGTTGCCAAATTTCTCTCCGATAAAACATGTATTTTGCAGGAAAGTTATTTATATTTTTCCGTGAAATTTTCTGATATGTCAGATCAAATTCCGAACGAAATTATCCGAAAGATTCGAAACAAAACATTCCAAAATTTTCCAGTAAATTCGGTTTTCGTAAAGGAAATTGGCAACGTCTGAAGGCTCATACGGCGTTTTTCATTTGCACTGCAGTATTTAGGTCCAGTTACACGATCAAATCGGGCCATCAAACTGAAGCTCTGATTGGTGGAAAAAGACCTGAGGTGAGGATGCGACCAATGAGAGGCCCAATTGGATGGCTCAATTTGATCGTGTAACTGGATCTTTAGTTGGCCAATCGTTCGAAGAGATGGCAACATCGGATACGTCGGGCGCCCTCGCTAGCCGCTCCGGTGCCGATTCCGCGGTAGATCCCTGAAGGGAGGGGTACCGGAGGGGTCCATACGGAACAAGGGGGACGTGTGCCCCTGCCCCGGTGACGCAGATTGCCCCCTGACCCGGGAGTGAGCCTAAGAACTCATCCGCGTGATTTCACAACAATGAGACGAACAGCTCGCGGATCTCTCTCCACGCAACACTAATCTTCCCGCGACCAACTTCTTCCTTTTCTCGGTCCAGCAGGCCGATTATTGAAATCGATAGACAAAGCTATAGACAAAGAAGACAAAAGGGATATGGGGGGATCCTATTGGTGGAAGCGGGTGGTTGCAATGGACAAAAGAGGTTGGTAATAGAGAAAGTAACGCCAACCAACGAGAGACCCTATGGTTAGTCCATCATTTACTTTCTTAGCCTACACTGGAAAAAAAACACATTGGACCTAGAGCCCAGACTCTTGAAAACATTGACAAGAAAAAGGACTCTTGATTCAATCAGATTTAAGCTTAAATCAAAAGGACATCCGCTCAAATTAAGAGGCTTGGTTCTTGATTTAAGCTTAAATCTGATTGAATCAAGAGTATTTTTTCTTGTCGATGTTTTCAAGAGTCTAGACTCTAGATCCAATGTGTTTTTTTCCAGTGTATGTAGGAACCACCAATTTCAGCCAATAGGGTCGCTCCTTACTCCCTAGGTCTTCTTTGTCGATAGCTTTGTTTATCAATTTCAGTGTTATCAGCCCGTGGTTCCCTGATAGAAAGATTCCCCTAGAGGGAACCGAACGATAGGGACTTTTGTTCAGTGAACCTTTTTAAAAATGAACATTAAAGTTGGAAACTCAAATTGTTCAGCACAGTGAAAGAACCGGCGTTAAAATAGCAATTCTCAGTTTTTGATGCTGAACACTTTCGAAGGTTTAAGATCCGTCAAATAAAATTTGAAGCCAAAGTTGGAAGATTTGTGCTCAAAGGAAGGAGAGGCGAGTTGGAAGGAAGGAGTGTGCTTGTTAGTTGAGGGCCGCACGAATGAATGGAAATTATAAAACGCCAGTTTCGTCGGCGTAGACGACGAGGACCGCTCTTTAACTCATAAGCCCTGTTTACAACGCTCCTCTGACATACCCTCGGCTCATGAGTTAGCATATTTTGGTGCTCAGTTCTTTTTGATTCAATGTTAAATTCCATTTTTCCATTTTCCCTAAAGAGAACCGCACGCTATTTTATATAGTTTCTTGTGCAGCTTGCACGAGCATACATCATCTGGATTAAATTTCGGAATAAGGAACCACCATCTCTGGCTCCTCTGTAAAAACATTTTCTGCATAGGGAAACCGATGGCGTATGTGTTGTTTCTATAATGAGCCAGAAATAGTGGTTCCTTATTGCAAAATGTGATCAATCTGTTCCACACGTCTCTGTTTCTTTTTAGCATAAATAATACGTCCAATTTACGTTATTAATGATGTAATAAGTACTAGAAATGCATTGTTAGAATAGCTGTCAACAGTGTGGCGGCATAATTTATCTGTGTTTTTCTCAAATTCGCGATTTACTTTGCCCTAAATTTTACTTCCTTTCAACCGTCGATTTTTGGCATCTTTGGGTGCTTTTTGCGCCGAAATGATGTAAAATGTACCCCTCTAAATTGTGGTATTAGAGTTTTGTGAAACTCACTACTAGTTTTTATCAGATATTTTGGACGTGTGTTTGATAAATTAGAAATGAGAGACCATTTTCCTAACTTCCGCATGATTTAATGTTCTGTTTTGGTTTTTTGTGCAGGTAAGAATCCAGTTGCTTCCTCCAGTAGTAGTATGTCAACTATGAAAAAATCTACTCCACTGTAAGTAGAAAATGATGTTGATCATCTATTTAGTCCAACGCTATCGTGATTTTATACCGTGGGTATCAGATCAATTGATGTTCTGACTTGAAAGTTCGACAGGATTAAGTGGGGCTGCCAGTTGTCAGAATAAATGGCTAAGGATAGACACAAATACTCGCGCGTTATCTCAGCTTACCAATTAGAACGTGTTGCTCTATCAATTGGAGCTGTGGCGCATTTTTTTCTTCCTTCAACACAATTTTTGGAAGGTACATAAAAATTGAGTTAGCCAGTATTTTACAGTTCTTACTTGAATCAAATTTTAGCTTAGAAAACAGCAAAAAAATAATCTGCTTTTTGAGGCAGTAAGCGCTTTTTGATCGGTATTTTTCATAATTTACGGTTTACTTTCAAATGTATTTTTGATTATTCGTTTTATACCTCGAAAAAAATTTGACCATCACATCAGAAACAAAGTTTCTTCAACGGTTTTTGGTTGCGCTGAGGTAACTCGTTGCGTCTAGGAAGCGTTTTATGACATCAAGTAAACTTTTTTTCGTGACCGTGAAAGTTCCCTCACAACTTTCTTCAACAAGTAAAACCTCCAGAATTGCATCACGCCAAATGAATTTTGTATTTGATAATTTAACTAAAATCTCACTCGGTGTACTAAATCCCTCCTTGTTGCTTCGAAAATCATTTTCAGCCAAACTAGAAACCCTCGTAAAAGGATAACTTCAATTTGTGGGGGTTAATTTTGTTCCTGAATGTGCTTAACACTTATGTTAGGGTGCCCTGTAACTTCAAAAAAAAAATGTGTAATAATTTATTTTACATGGATGCACGAGTGCACGGCTACGTTTATCAGTAAATCGGCTGCCATGTTTGTGCCTAAAATTTTCACGAATTTCGTGATAGAATAATGGGATTATTTTACCACTGAGTTGTGAAATTTCATCTTAAATACACAGTTATTAACATTTTAACTTTAAACTGATCATGTGAATGATTGCTCCTCTGGAAAAACATGCTTTCAATTTTAAAACATTGTGCAGGGTTTGACAGTGTGATTTGACATTAATTCCTGGAAGATGCCACTTTTACATAAGTTTTGGAGCGGTCTGAAATTAAGATTACTCGAAAATTTGTTTGTCCTTGGTGACGAGAAAATTTTCAAAGCTTTTAATATTCTGCAGATCCCTAAAAAAAAACTATTCACGTCATATAAGCTTTCAATATTATAAATAATCTCAATATTCATCAGTTATCTCATTTCTGATGAATTTTCGTAAAATATTTCACGTGTTCGAAAACGTTCTTTTTCACGAAATTTTACAACCTCGAAACACGGCGGGCGTCGCGTCAGCGACGAAGAGTCAACGAAACAATTTTTAATTTCGTGAAAAACTATTAGCGAGCGCCATTTTCGTCCATATTTTATTTTATAGAAAGTTGAAGTCGGGAACAATGTGTATCTGAATGATTGATACGAAATGCATGGCCTGGGAAGGGGGCGAGGGGGGAGGGGAAAAAAACCGTCTGACACAGTTCCCGTTAT
Source organism: Bemisia tabaci (assembly GCF_918797505.1). Taxonomy (NCBI): domain Eukaryota; kingdom Metazoa; phylum Arthropoda; class Insecta; order Hemiptera; family Aleyrodidae; genus Bemisia; species Bemisia tabaci. The sequence continues at coordinate 11,976,176 of NC_092794.1, read as the reverse complement.
CTGATTCTATTGCGAGTCCTTAGTCACGGCGTTGGAGTGCACTGTGGAGCCCCCCTCTCCCCTCCCTCAGCCTCACCTGGAGCTTTTTAACCCCCTTCCCCTGCCCTCGTTCCTTGTAACAGATACCCCTGAGTCCCGATGCACCCCCCCCCCTCCTCGCCGCGCAATTGCATCCGCTCCCTCGGCCCCAGTTTTAACGTAAATCATATGCTATATTCCCATTTGGATTAGAGCGAACATGTTTTAAGGCGAATCCGACTTGGACGTGAAATGATATCGACGCATCGACCCCTCTCCGTGGTGGTGACTCGTGGAAAATGGTCAAAAACCAACATGGCCGCACAGGTTCCACGTTGAAAAAGTACGTTGATGTGGAAGTACGGAAAACGTACGGATTAAATGTGGAGGATCACTGGATATTCGTGATCCTCTGAAAAAAGTAGCAACTAGACATAGTTCATTATATTATTTTTCAGGAAAAATAAACGACTTCGAAAAGTAACGTGAATCCTTCTCTGAACTGTCATGAACTGTCGGTTACAAAATTACCAAAGTTCTCCAATGACCAACACGTACCGGGAAATATGGACTTAGTGGAATGCTTACGCGTGTCCGGAATTTTCGATTTAAATACTCTTACGTACGTAAAATTTCGCGAAAAACTCGATGGTGCCTCTGGTTTTCTCTGAAATCAACCCCAAAACTCAAAAAAAGCTCTCCAAAGACTCCTTAACTGAAAAACGGCAACCCTGCTAATGTATTACCTCCCTTTCTGTGCATGGAGAGTTAAACTAGGTATTGAGATGGACTCTCAAGGTAATGTGGGATATCCCCTGTATTAAGGCCTCAACTCTAAGAGCTTTTTTTTCCAACACAATTATTTAACCCCACTAAACCACCAAAAACTGTTGAACTAACCTTAATGAAGAAAAATCTTGAAGTGGAAAACATTTAATGTAATAAAATTAGTGGAATTAGTTTCCTACGTATACGTAGTACGTATTAGTTTCGTACGTTCCTGTCGTATACTGCCGTGCTAAGAAAAAAACGCCGCATGAACCTTCAGGCGTTGCCAAAATTCCCTTGATAAGACACGAATTTCTTGGTAAACTTATGAATGTTTTCCTTCCAATTTTTCAGATTATTCTGTTCCCAATCCTACCTAAAGTTCCTGAAGATTTCAAGGAAAAACATTCATAACTTTCTTCAAAAATTAGCATTTCATCGGAGGAAATTTGGCAACTCGCGAATGTTCATAGGGCGTTTTTCCTCAGCACTGCATTACGGCTCCCTCTCGGCAACAAGGGTGCGTGAATCGTATTTAAGGGGGGGGGGGGGGTTTGCAGTTGTACGGGTCGGCGCTCGCAGGTCGTAGCGTGTAAGTGAATTTCCTGGGGGCGCCCGAGTCGCCGGCTCGTGCCGTGTAACGCGGTAACGCCAACGTCGACGTCGAATGGGGGAAAGTGGCAATCTGGCAACCGTGCGTCGGGCGTTTTCGGGCCCGTGGATAAACAAATGAACGGGGGGGATCGTGTCGCACGGCCCCGCGCTGCGGCGGGGAAATTAAAAACCGAGTGACGATTAGTTACTCGCCGTGGTCTATCTTCGTTTAGTTAGCGCCTCCCCCTCCCCTTCGCCCCTAACCCCCCCCCCCCGCGCCCCAACAGTCATCGGAATCGTTGTTGAGGTCGTGAGGACGATATTTTCTCCTGTTACACGGTGGCTGGGGTCAGGTGTGGACCGGGGCGGTCGGGAAAGTCCGCATTATGAAAAGCAGGGAAAGTCGAGGAGGTTCGTGGAAAATTAGAGGATTTGACTCTCGTCGGTCGCAAATTGATTGCAGTAGACTCGCAAGTCATTTCGACAGATAAAGTTGGTGATGTAGCCAACGTGGTCAAAAATCAGCATAAAGCTGAAAATCTCATTATAGAGCGAAAAAGCTCATATGAGCACAATTTTCTCTCTAAGAGATATGCTGTTTGGTGCCACACTAGTTACGACCACTCAGGAGGGGAATTGTAGACGCGTTTCGAGTCTGATTGGACCCGTCCTCAGTGCAGCGCAGCCTTCTGAATTTTTTGCTACCGTAGCTCGGAGAGGTCGTGAAAACCATCCCGAGACATGGGCATGCGGTCGCGGCGACAAGCGAACTTCTTCTTTTTTCTCGTCGGTCAGGCGGAATCTGGAGAAAAGTAAAGGAATACCGTTTTCCCAATCAGGAGGAATCTGAAAAACATCACGGGATATTCGTCTTTTCTATTAGGAGAAATTAAAAAAATCAGGGAATTTGTGTCTTTTTGAACAGGAGAAATCAGGGAATTCTTGATCTTGTGAGTAGTAGAAATCGGGATAGCCAGGGTTTTTATCCTTCATGATCAAGGAAATGTCGGATTATAGTTTCGACTTGCGTATCGTTTTCATGTTATGAGGAGTAGAAAGACATTTGAAGGAAGTCGTAGAATCCCGTGCTCGCTTCTGGTTGGTACCGGATGACATCATTCGGTTCGGCGCGAAATCGGGTTGTTTCAAAGCGGGAAAGCTGCGCTTTCAAGCTGTGTATTTCTCGGTTTCTGACCTCTTTTTTCGTGATTTTAATGCGCGCATCGTGTTCTACGCGTCATCCACCCTCTGAACGATGTACTCGCAAGTCATAATCCGTTCAAGGTTTAGTGACCCATTCCTCAGTCTGTGTCACACCATCAATATACTCCATCAAAATCTCAAGGTCAAGAGCTGCGATTGGTCCAAGTCATCGAATCACAAAACCTGACCTTGATATTTTGATGTCTAGTTTTGATAGTGTGACATAGGCTCTCAAGATCTTCATTCGTCGGCTTTTCCAGGTTTCCCGCGAGTGAAACGGCGAAAATCCCTTCTTCGGCGCGGGACTCGGTTTATCCCCGCTAAACGGCGCGGCGTGAAAGGGTAGCGGGCGAAGATTAAAATTCATGGGGGAAAGTGGGTAAGGAGGCGTAAATTTCTAAAATCTGGACGGAGAGGACTGCAGTGGGGCGGCATGCGAGTGGGTGGGGGGAGGTGGCGGACGTCTGCGCGGAGAAATCTCCGGTGCGGTGATGTTTATTTTACCTTGGCGGGTCGGCGAGACGTCTGGGGAGGGTCGGAGGGATGCAGGGACGCAGGGACGCACGGAGGAGCTCGGACCGAGATAGGTCACAACGGGTAAATAGTGAGCAGCGACACATTCCGCATCGCGCCTCGCGCCCAAGCAACACCGCTTTTCCGCTTTTCCGCCCGCTCGTCTCCGGAGTCGGGATCAGAGTTTTCCGGAAAAATTAACGCCCGCTCTTCACCCTAGTCCGACTCAAGTCGCAGGACTCCGGGGGCCGTATTCGTAAGTCATTACACATTATTGCAAATATCAAGAACACTGGAAAAAAAACACATTGGATCTAAAGTCCAGACTCTTGAAAACATTGACAAGAAAAAATACTCTTGATTCAATCGGATTTTTGCTTAAATCAAAACGAAATCCGCTTAAATTAAGAGGCTTGGTTCTTGATTTAAGCTATATTCTGATTGAATCAAGAGTACTTTTACTTGTCGATGTTTTTAAGAGTCTGGACTCTAGATCCAATGTGTTTTTTTTTCCAGTGCAAGATGGAAATACTGAATGGAAAAAGTTACGGGTTACGTTGATATACCGTCCGTACTGGGCTCAGAGGGCGGAAGTTCCGGGTACTGAAGCTGTAGTTTCGACTGCCTCGGTTGTTACGCCCGGAATGAAGATGGTATGTCTACATAGCCCGTAAGTATGTCTTCCACGGCCGGAGTTTTTTTTTTCAATGTTTCATCGCAAAAACGACAATTCTCACGAAATTCGAGTACGATTTAACAGTGCTTATTTGTTACTTTGGAAAGGACCCTTGCAAGTGATACTTAGGTGCACCAAAAACTAAGTTTCCTCTCGTCGTAATTTCATTAGGTTAAGTTCAACCCTAATATAAGTTTTAAGATCGAAACCTAGTGGAAATCCTCCTAAAAATATTGGTTTTACTGCGCTTTTTGCCGGACCGAAATCTGCCGAGTTACTTTCATTCGCTCGTTGAGTATTTTGAAGGTATCTGTCCGACTTGAAAAGTAGAGGGTCCAAGGCTACTCCTCAAGAGTTTTGTACAGTATTTACCGTGAAAAATGAACAAGAGGGGTCTGTCATACTGCAATCATAAATAAAGGTGCTTTTCTCATTGACCTAAAGGTCCAGTTACATGATCAAATTGGGCCTCTCATTGGTCGCATTCTGAATGCGACCATGATGCGACCAATGAGAGCCCAATTTGATGGCTCAATTTGATCGTGTAACTGGACCTAAACAATACTCCGAGCTAAGAAGAGCATATAGATTTGTTCCTCTTGGAATCCCGTCCACCATGGCTGAAGAACTGAAACATGCTGTCAAAAGGCATAGCTTTGGCAGTTTTCTTTAGCACGACAGTCGCAGATGCTTTATGTGCAGAAGCAGCTTTGTCTATTGCCTTAGTACGGAATCTTTAGCACGAACAACACAGCGGGCGCGGCCAACCTCACTGAGCAACTATATTAACTCCTAGGTCGTGAATTTGCCTACTCTCCCCTCTGAAGGCGTTTATGGTCGCCTCAGCAGCAACCGCATCCTTCATTATTAGCCTTTTAGCAGTACTGTCTCCGCATCTTGTTTCATTTCTTATATTTCACATTTCTAATATTTTGCACACCCTTTTGTTTATTTTCCGTTTCTTTCTTCCGACTGTGAGTCTTGTTTCTGGTCAGTTTTTGTTGTTGTTTTTTTTTTTTTTAGAAAAAATTAAGGAGAAAAAGACTTTGTTATTTGCTCTAGGAAAAATAATAATGTCAAAATGAGTAAATTTCAATGTGCGTCCTTTTGCAAATACTGCGTTGGTCAAGTGATAAATCCGGAGATGGTTAAACGCGATTTTCTTCCTATTTTATTGAAATTTAATATATTTTTCTTACACGTTAATTTCACCATCTTTTTATTTGAGTGAATTTGCACCATAGATATACAAAATTGCATAGTTTCACTCTCCGAATTTAGCAAAGATCCTGGGTATGTGTGACGATTAAACTATTACACCAACCGATTGCGGCGAACGGACGGGTCTTAAGACGGGAAAGCTGAACTTTTTACGCGCGTTGGCTAAAAAAACTCCAACATCCCGTATTAAACGATTGTTGAATATGGTGCGCTAATGACCTGGAAGATCGACAGGCTTCCTTCCGGTTTTACCCCCATCGGAGATTTTAAGTGCTTTGTCTTGCTCTTTAGCCGAAGGCATCTCTTACGCTAAGTCGTTGAGTAATTTAAATCGGTCGATTTTAAAAACTAACAAGTCCATTTCCTGATGAACCCGTACCTTTATAAAAATGGTCGATGCGATTAATCTTGTGGTGGTTTTCTATTGTGTTCCCGGTATTTTTACCGATCTTTCGTTGCCAATCGCCATTTATGGTAAAAATATATATTGATGGTTACTAGTATCTCAGGAAAGATGCCGCAGAACGATAATGTCATCGAAATTCTCGGTATTTTTATGGTCTCTTAATAGTATATCCTTTTTTACAGTAGTCTCTTAGACTCTTATATTGCCTAAGGCGGTAAAATTTCTACGAATCCGCGAATACATGATAATTAAACAGCCTGTTGATGATTTTGTACTGCGTTGCCGGTGATTTCATTATGATAGGTAAACAAGGCTGCGAAATCGTTTGCCGATGAGTGTAGCGGAGTTTTCAGTTAAATATACCGTTCTTAGGTACAGATGTTCCAAGACCTCTGCAATCTTACCACATTCGGTAAAAATAAATAGTTTTCTTGAAGTGTAGTATAAAATTAACGAAATATTAATTTTGTCACCTTTCGGTGGATGGCACTAAAGAGGGAATTCCTGAGTGATCGGGTACTACCAAAAAATCGTTCAAGGAGTAGTGTTGGTGAGGGCTAAAAATTGGCTCTCTGCCCACTGCCGGGATCATCCCGAGATTTTTCGATTTTTTACACTGATGACATATTTATGTCTCGGCGATTCTCACACTATTTGGCTTCTAAACAGAGGCTTAAACTTGGGTCCAAAGGCCAAAATCCCCAAAAATCTGCGTTTTTCAGTGTTTCGCATCAGATTTAATGCCAGGCTCGGAGGGCTTGCTTGCTTATCTTACATATTTTACGTCTCAAGTGGTCTGAGACAAAATATCTAAAGCCCACCAACCGAGTTTTTTGGGCCCAGCATAAAAATTTGACGTGGAACGCTGAAAAAAACGCGAATTTTCGTGGATTTTGGCCTTCGGACTCAAGTTTGAGCCTCCGTTTTGAAGCAAAAAATTGCGAATTTCGCCAAAACATAAATGTTTTAGCCCACATCGACACCCTCCTTTGATCGGGACCATTGCGGATCCAGCAAATTGGCAACATTGTCTGTTCTCCATTTAAACCTATGGAAATGTATCGAATCTTGGAGGGGCCAGGTGCTCCAACCAGAATCGATTATTTAGCATATGTTTAAATGGAGGAAATCCGGTGTCGCCAAATTGCTGGATCCAGCCTCCGATCGGGACTTCCTTATCCGTGCGAGCTGATCAGGACTTAATTCGAGAGGCGACGAAAAACTGACAAACGTAATCGTACAATTTCCACTAATTGCTCGAAGAAATCACGCTCAGATCCGCTCTCTATTTTTAGTCTGGGCTCAGCGCAGTCTGGTCGAAGATATTAAGATAATTGACTGAAGTCTGCAAACATGCCGGTGTTTTTTCACCCACCCCGCCCCATCTCGCGTACGAACGCCCTCAAAGCTCCAAGCAACATGGTCGTCAAATCTTTTCGAAAGTCGCCACTTTTATACCGTGCAGCGCGTCCGATGACTACTGTCCAAAAATTCGAGGGGCAATTTCAGAGCCTGGCGTGAATTCATCTGGAAATCGATTTCGGAAAGGGGAAAATCCCTTTCATTTTCAATCCGAGACCATTTAATCAAAAATTTTGGTGGGCTGTGTAACTTAACTCGATGCTCAAAAATTAGCTGCAAGATAAGGGAATCGACTAGGTTACCTTCGATAGGGTACACTAGGAACTACTTCTGCGTAGAGGTTGATGTATATGGAATCTCTAAGTCGAACGGAACTAAAATATTGAGTTCCTTTCTGAAGATTGGTCAGACATGCCTGAAGTCTGCGTATCTGTACAGAAGGATTAGCGTGGTAACGATTTGAAGTAGTACACGGAAACGAATTCGATGTAGGACGCGATTTCCAGCTCGACCAATCCAAGTTTTCGGATCGTATCAACTTCTGAACCCGATGACCTCAATTCCGTGTCCCATGACGAAATACGTCCAAATGTGGAAAATTTTCGAGTTTTTCCCGGAACCTTTAAAATCCCCGAAACGTTCCGGATCTTTTGCATTTTCCGGAACTTTTGAAAAAAATCTAAAAAGAATCCCGGAACTTTTGACGGTCATAGAATGGGAGAAATTGGAACAAAAAAGTTCCGAATCCCGGAACTTTTACCGGACATGGAATGGTAGCACTGCATCGAACCACTATCGAATATGATCCATTAGCATAAATACGCCCTTGTAAAATCCCCACACAACCGAACGGAATCCGGCAACTTGGCTCCTGAAGCAAGCGCGTCTCAATCACATCCGAGTTACTTATAATAAGTGTACGCGAGAGGGGGAGGGGGTGCAGGGGGGGGGGGGGGAGGGAGGAGACGAAGATGGATTCGGCTACGGATATGAAACGGAAACGGATAAATGAGTGGCGCGATATTTCTTTCTCCGGAGCGTTGCGCCATTGTACGTCGCGTATCAATACGTGTACTCCAGAGCCGTGAGTTTAATCAACCGATGACGTCACAGACACTCGGAGGAGGACTCAGCTCCTGTCCCTGCGTTCCCGGTCCTTTATCCCGTCCGCTGTTGTCGACATTCGTCCTTTTTACGAGTTGGCAACACCGGTTTTCCCCTTGTTTGAAGCCATTATGGATATCGGCTCCGGATGATGCAGATGGAAAAATCGACTGTTTTTTAATTTAAATGGAGGGGAAAAATGTGTTCCAATCTGTAAGAATCGTTACTATTGCCGCAAGGTGGTTACGCATAGAGTCCCTTTATACTGAGAGTCGAGACAACACCTCCTCATGGAGTCACAAACGGGAATAAAGATTACAGCAATTGAACGTTTTTTGTAATCTTTGATCGGCTCATACTCAAATTCCTTTCTCCGTTCCCTCTCTCATTCCGTTTGTTCCTTGCCGAACCCGTAATTCCCTGGTCCATTCCAGATTATAATCTTTGCAATCGGTGAAAATGTAATCTTTATTCCCGTTTGTGACGTTGTGAAGGCCTAAAATACGGGAACCAATCAGAAATGGATTCACATTGTCTTGACTCTCAGTATAAAGGGACTCTAGTTACGCACTGCAGTGGCGAGGTGTGTGTGAGAGAGAGGGTGAGTATTAGGTACGTGAAATACTTTCAATATTTAATGATTAGAAAACCATTCTTTACAAGTTTTTAACGAGTAAAATCATTGAAGTTAACGTAATTTTGTCATAATTTTTTCAAAAGAATTGTGTCCTTTTCAATTATCTAAATACTTGTGAAAAGTCTGCAAATCCTTGTGTAACGAAGAATGATTTGGGTGTATTTCTGCCAAACGGAACTATGCGCATTATGACGTGAGCCCTGATGTGCATATATTCTTATGGGTCTCAGGGCTCATGTCTCAATGCACATAGTTCCGTTTGGCAGGAATACATCCATTTAAAACAGTGGTGAAGCGTGAATGATAGACTATCGATATTTCCCCATTTTAAGCTATGGCGAAGAATCGATTATGAAGGTGTTCGTTGCAAACACCCTGTTTATCGATATTTTTCCATGCATGTGAATGACAGATCAATCTATTTGTCGCAAAGCATCGTTTTACATACATTCAAATGAAGGAAAACAGTGTCGTCAACTTTCAATTATCGCCAATGCGCCAAATGTCAATAATTATTTTTCAGAAAAATTTTGAATATGTTTTCTTGAAATTTTCAAATGCCTTAAAATAAATTGGGTGTTAATTACACCAAAAAAACTCAGTAGTTTTCCGAAGAAGTGTGTATTATTAGAAGCGGCGTCCAGATGTCCTTGCGGTATTTTTCTCAAGTACGGCGGAATAGTGCATGGGGCTCGGGCAGAGAAGAGACGAACCAGAAAGTTGAAGTGAACTTTTACCTATGGTGAAAGAAACCGTGTGCGAAAGGATTAAACGAATAGGAACCACGAAACAAGAAACTCCTATGCTATGCAGATAGATCCTTTTGATTTAATGCATTTGTGCATACTTCCTTTTAGCATGAAAGCGTGCAACTGAGAGAGAGAGGGAGGCTGCCACAAGGGGAGGAGGTGAAGGAGAGAAGTGGTCGGCAGAGGGCGCTCGCCGTTCGGAAGGTGGAATTTTCTTTGCTGGGAAAACTATTCGCCGCCGGAGCTGGGCATTGGGTTAAGGAAGAACGCCGTATAAGCAGCACAACGTTGCCACACTCCTCCTGATAGAATATTTATTGCGAAGAAAAGTTATGAATATTTTCGCTTGAAATTTTACCATATTTCAGATGAAATTGCGAATAAAATTCTGTGCAAAATTGGAAGGAAAATATTCTCGCGTCTCCGAGATAATTCGTGTTTTATCAAAGGGAATATGGCAACGTTCGAGGGCTCTTGCGGGGTTTTTCCTTAGGACGGCAGAGTGGCAGGCGGAGCGTGGCGCGGGTAATCATCTAATTAACGCCGCCAAATGCAGCCACTTTTGGTCCGAGTTGGAGTCGTAAGAGTCTCATTTCCACTTGGCCGGCGCACTTGCCAGCCCTTCGCTCAAAAGCGTCCGCACTGGAAAAAAAACACATTGGATCTAGAGTCCAGACTCTTGAAAACATTGACAAGAAAAATACTCTTGATTCAATCACATTTAGAGCTTAAATCAAAGAAAATCCGCTCTAAATTAGAGGCTTGTTTCTTGATTTAAGCTTAAATCTGATTGAATCAAGTCTCCTTTTTCTTGTCGATGTTTTCAAGAGTCTGGACTCTAGATCCAATGTGCTTTTTTTTCCAGTGCGGGTTCCAGTCGGACGAAACCAATCGGACTTCATTTTGCAGTTAGGAACTACAATTTGTAGCAATTATAGCATCTCAACCGTAAAAACACGTATTTACGTAGGGAAACTAATGGTACATGTGTTGTTTCTGGCTTGAGGAGCTAGGAGGACAAGGCGCATAAAGGCAGTTTTTGCTATTTCGAGAAATACGTGTTTGAAGTTGCGAAATTGCATGGATCCTTATGGTGGAAAGAAAGTTCAAACTGACTTTTTGATGCTTGAAAATTGGATTTTCGGAGCGAATTTTTGACAGAATATGAATTAAGACTTGTTTAACTTGGAATCATTAATATCTCAATTTTTTTCAAGAACTGCACTTAGGCGCCTTGTCCTCCAAGCCCCTCAATCGAACTAGAAATTGTAGTTCCGAATCGCGAAATTTAGTCAACTTTTCCGGCGCCTTCCAGAAACTAGTAATTGAGAAAGAATCTTTATAAACATTGTCCCAAAGCACGCAAGTTTTTCGGATATGATACATTGTTTCCAAAAAAATTTAAAATGGCGTTTACGGCGTTTTTGCGTTGCACGGCAGAATAGAGTTGCGTTCCTTCGTCTACGAAACGACGAAATGGGTACTTCAGTGTACGTGTCCAATCCACTCGGTGGTTCTCTGTTAGACCGGGTCCTAATCATCCCTTCTGATCCCTGAAAAAGTAGGTAGCGCTGGAGATGTGGCAGCCGGAAGTATGCAGAGGGTTTCACTCTCGGGAGGGGGTGGGGAGGAAGGTAAGAGTGAAAAGTGACTCCGGGATTGGCGCCGCTCGGTCTCGGGCTCAGGGAAGGTGTGTAGCACTTGGGAGAGAAATGTTGCGCGCGGAAAAATGCAGTTACGAATTGCGGCGATCTCCCCCGGCGCGCTGCGGCCGCAGCAGCCACGCCGATCGCCAAGCTTGCCAGATTGTGCTCGAATATCCTGATTCTACGCTGGGGCATTCGTAGAGAAATGGTCGTTTTGTGGCAAGAAATGGCAACCGCGCAGAACGCGGTGTCGCTCCTCTCTCGCGGTGGAAACTCGGGGTTTCCTCGCGTCCAGTCGAAAGACTTGAGAGCTGTACTGCGTCTACGGTCGAGGACGAAACCACGGAAACTCAACGAGAAAAATCGGGTTTATGGATCGTATTCGATAGTGGTTCGATGTATCGTTTGGTTCAAAACAATAGAACGCAACCTCAAATAAAATTTTAGGATTTAAGTTGGCAAAACTGAAAATGAGGAAATTCCTAACAATTTCACTCTTCATTGCCATTTTGTACTCATGAGTATCAAAAATCTATCACAAAAAACGCGTTCCCTCAGATTACTGGATTGACTTTTGAGGCTATGTTTACATGTTGAACCAATCGATATCGAATACAATCTCACCTGTTTTATGTATCGAATACGATCCATTATCGCTAGAAAACATGGCGTCCGGACTTGGAAAAACCGGCATTTATCTAGGAACAAAAAATGACCCGGGGAATCAAGGAATCTATTTTGAAAATGGAAAATTTCGCCTCTTTTGCAAGTTTATTCATTTGTAAGACCATTTCGAGGGGAATCGAACAATACCGCATAACTGACAATTTTGGCAAAAATAAGTAGGACTTTGCCGCATTCTGCAGTATACAAAATACGCAAGCTGACGATTTTTGTTTTTTCCCATTCCGCATGAGAGCGCTGCAAATACGCTTTAATATATGGAAAAATTGAAAATCCAGCCGTGAAATTATAAAAATGGCGAAGTTTTCCTTTCGTTCTGCAAAATCGGCAGTTTGCAGATAGGCAGTATTGTTCGTTAGCCATCGATTTTGTTCTATATTTATTTAAAGAAGATTTAAATGAACGCCCTACAGTAACAGTTTACAATAAAATTGCGATGTCCACTTTGAAAAACAGGGTTTTTTATCAATGGAAAACATAGAGTCTAGGAATCTGAAAAAGTAGAGAGAGTTCAGGGAATGGAGCCATTTTCTTACAAAAATATTTAAAGTTAACTTCGGAGTTTTGTCCTACAGCCAACGGTAAACTCAGAAAACGAACCTGAGGAAAAAACACGGCGCTCAGGACCTGGAAATGTCGGGATTTGTCAGGAATAAGAGACACTTCTACGTGCGTTGATGACGGCGCAGAGATACAACTATTCGTACTTGATGGATGTCCGTATTGCGTCCGCAAAATTGAAGGCGCGATGGCGCGAGGCGAGAACTCTCAATGCTCCGCTCTCTCCCGCCAGTGAATTGTCGCATAGATTCGGAAGAAAAAGTTAAAAAATAAGGCTCGATTGCGTCTTTCCTATTTTCAGACCTGTATTGACATTGTGTTCTTACATTTTTTTTTCTTTTTCAATTAAATGTCTGATCTTTAAGCAAGGATGTACTTGTAAACCTATAACGCACAAACGCACCTATAACGCACGCGCATCCTGTCAAAGATAGTGCGGAATACTATCCTCCGAGAACAATTTATTGTATAAAATGGACCTACCTCATTCGTAATTACGTTTTACAAGGATCAGGAATTTTGCATCTTAAAGTTCATAACATCAGGCCCATCGTTGTCTGTAACATTTCTCGGTCAAAAGTGAGCTGAAATATGAACACGGTTTTTCCTCGAGCATTTTCGAGGATAACTCGCCATTCTCATTTTCGGCAGGGAGCACCCTTCGTGAGAGCCGGTCACAGCTGGACGTATTTTAGTCGAAAAGAATCAACTGAATTCCATCGTTGCAACATCTCCTTTCACTTGCCATTCAATTTTTCAAAGGATCCCTCTTTATTAGAAGATAAACGGTGAGCTTTGAGGGTAGAGTCGAAGGATAGACTCTGAGGATATCTGTTCATGACTTGGATCGATGCATCTTGCAGTCCTTATCGAGATGTCACCAATTCGTATAGAACTTGTGAGTTTTCCTCTTGTTGTGCCGGAGAGCTCTTACAGTCCTTCTTGGGTCTATCGTTTACATTTGTCCATGGTTCATTCATTTATGCAGCTCCTATTACTTCGAAAAGTGAACCAAACCTCCGCTTCAGGAGTGACGTTGAATTGTAACATGTCGAGCCCATCTCACGATTTTGATCGTGAAAAAAAAGTCATGTCATTCGGTGATCATCAATTTTTATCAATTAGATAGTGACATTTTAGATAAATGATCGATCAGACGAACGGTTTGACAGGGAATTTGTGGGAAAAATCAGAAAGTTTCAGGGAAAATTCAGGGAATTTCGGAGTGACGTTTCGGCTCCTTCCTACCGTTGGTCCCTTTTGAAGAACGTGCAAGTGTTTTTTTACCATAATTTTTTGTTGTGTACGTGAGCTCGCCGTAAAAAAAATGTGTAGGATTATTTTAACAGTTTTACAGTGGATAACTTTTTTGGAAAAAGAGCGTATCAGTCTTTCAGTGCGGCTAAAATTGTGCAATTTTTCGGAGCAAATGAAGTTCATTCACAGTCGACTTAGTCTCGCACAATACTGAGGAAAAATTCTGAACTTATTCAGGGAAAATTTCATGGCAGAGCTTTGGTTGAAGTTCTTGTTTTGAAAAAACTAAGTCACTCGATCTCAGCAGCATTGGAAGCCTCATGCGCCTTTTCACGGAAGAAGTCCTCTCATTTTAATTGAAAGTTTTGGTCACAGGTGAGGTTAAGTTAGTAAATTCGAAAATTTTGGAGTGAGGGAAAAGCCAAACATCATCTAGGATATTCGCTCAGATGTTGATACTCCCGGCGATTTTATCACCAAAAATCGTGAAAAATCGCAACTTAATTTCAAAATATCACGGCTTTTCTGTTGAAAAATGTCACTCGAGATCCTACTAGAGTCCTTTTACTGAGAGTTAAAACAACAATCCTTCATGGAGTCACAAACGGGAAAAAAGATTACGCAAATTGAACGTTTTTCGTAATCTTTGATCGGCTCATCCTCAAATTCCTTCCTTCGTTCATTCTCTTATTCCGTTTGTTCCTTGTCGAACCCGTAATTCCCCGGTCCATTCCAGATTATAATCTTTGCAATAGAGAATTTGCAGGTGTCTGAATTTTGATGAATTTCGTGTTTAAGTGGAAACTACTAAGTGAAATGAACACGAGGATACCCTTGGTTCATGAAATGAACAATTATTGGATAAAATATGACAAAATAATCTAATCTGCTAAAATACTTGTGTTTAAATGTGAAATATCGCCAGATGACGTCACTAGGCGGTGCATTTTCTCACTTTTAAATATATTTTTATACTATTTCCCATATCAGAAAAAAAATTATAAAAAAAACCTGTAAAATCAGCTCTTTAAGCACTTTCAGATGAAGCAATAAAAAATCTGCATGCAAATTCTCCATTGGTGAAAATGAGCTTTACTCCCGTTTGTGACACTGTTGATGCCTAAAATACGGTAACCAATCAGAAATGGATTCACATCGTCTTAACTCTCAGTATAAAGGGACTCGAGCCGTGGAGATCGGCAACGCGGGGATGGCGATTCCCATCTCGGGCAATTGCGATTGATCAAACGCATCTTGCGGCCGGACTCGGCGCGGCACGGTGCAGCGCGGCCGTCTCGCCGGGGGTCCGCCCCCGCCCCCCGCTCCCCTCGGACGTCCCGCTTCAATTACCGTGTCATCTCCACCGTTCCGGCTCCGGTTCCCTGTCTCGCCTGTCTCGCGGATAAAGGAACGATTCGGGCTCTTGACCGTGACGTCACACGGCTGGGAGGGAGGAGGGATCGTCGAGAATCCTTATAGGGATGATTCGATAGTAAAGGTATAGGAAAACTTTTATCTCGGATTTGCAATAGAGGAGTTTGACAGAGAGTGCATCGCCATGTGGCTAGGTTTGATTGACTCAAAACTGCAAGGACTTGACTGCAAGATCGCGATTTTGCTGTCAGTTAATCTTCAAGTCGCCAATGAATTTTAGTGTCTCCGGCATTTTTGTCGCAATTGGTGAGAGAATTTCAAATCGTTGAAATTTTTCGAATTTCATCAAAAAGGAGGTACTCAAAAAGTACTGAATTTCCCGTAAAGGAGGTACTGAATTTCTTGGGAATGTACTGAAAAAGCACTGTAACAGTATAAGGTCCGGGATTTTTTCCTTCATACCACGCGTGATTTTAAGTAAGACCTGGAAAGTATACAATCCCGTGCATGTTGATTCTTAGAGTAGTGAAGCCGCTAATGAAATTTTGTTGCCACGACATTTTTGTTGCAATTCGAGCAGTCGAGCGAGGATTTCAAATTTTCGAAATGTTTCCGAATTTCGTCAAATTAATGGAGGTACTGAAAAAGTACCAAATTTTTCAAGTGAGAAATTACTGAATTTCTTGGGAACATACTGAAAAAGCACTGTAAAAATACTGTTTTTTGTCCAGCCTGTCTTAGTAGATACTCTGGGTCCCTACAAATCAGGTCAAAGAAGTAAAATGACCTTGAAGTAAGGGGCAAAATTACTTTTTGCATCAGATGCATGGTACCATTAGCACATTGGCGGCGAGTTCGTGTAGTGTAGTTTATGACCTTCGTTGGGTTTGGTTAGGTTAAGCAACTAAACCAACTCCTAAGCAAAGCTGACGGTATCACAGGACTTGAAGGCGTTCCACGCCAAGATCGTATTCTTAAGGTTCTTCACCAACAAACTTTACTTGGTCGATTCGAATTCGGTGAGTTAACACACAAACATAGGGTGTTTTAATAGACACCCTAACTCGCCTCTTCTTCACGTGGATTCATAGCGAAAGACTCAAAAGTAGAGACTCCATCTCACATTCACCGTACGAAAAGTATTTTATCATTTTTAACAGTTTCATCGCGTGAAATTATTAGTCGTAAGAGGGAACTGGGAAAAGTCCGGCTAAAAAGAACGGATGGGAACGGTAGGCTGGATCCGGATTCCGGAATGGGCGACGCGGCGCTGGTCGGACTCGGCGATAAGGCGGGCGGAAAAGTCAATAGATGACGATTTAGGAGGCTCCGCCGGAAAATCCGTGCAGTTCAAATAGCCCTCGAGCCGCGCCGCCCGGAGGCCGCTCATTTAAAAGCCCATTAAACTTATTTAAAGCGCTTAAAAGTCCCTATCGGATCCTATCGTCGCGAGCAAGTGAAAACGAGAGGTAGACCCTTACTGCCGTGCTAAGAAAAAACGCCGTATGAACATCCGAGAGTTGTCAAATTTCCTTAGATAAAAGTTTTATCTTTGAGGAATTCTATGAACATTTTTTCTTGAAATTTTCTGCTACTTTAGTTGAAATGGCGAGCAAAATTATCTGTAAAATTAGGAGGCCTACATGTCCGGGAGAAGTAGTGATTTTTTAAGGGCAGCCCGGAAGTACTGAAAAAGTGGTCGCAACAGGGTCTGGATTTTTTTTTTCATTTTTTCGTCATTTTTGTCGTAATTTGAGCGACAAATTCAAATTTTTGAAATTTTTCGAATGTCGGCAATTGGAGGTACTGAAAAAGTACTGAATTTCTTGGGAATGTACTGAAAAAGTACTGTAAAAGTATTGATTTTTGGCCAGCCTATTTTAGCAGACACCTACTTGAAACCCCGCCGCCGCTAACTACACCTCTAGGTTCGGACCAAGGCAGCGCCTCTTGCGTAAGCCGGAATCGGACGAAGGAACTGGAGGCTGATTCACGGGCGCAGCGAGGAAGAACAACGCATCCACCCACGCGTTTTAATCGGTTTTACGCGGTTCTCGCCCGAGGCGGTGGGGCCCGCTGCCGACCGCCGTCATCAGCGTGTTCTCATCAGTGTTTTTGATAGTGTTTGTTCTGGCTTAATTAACTGTGCTCCTTTTGTTCGGTTTTCGTGCCGCGCCTTTCATCCCTTAACCCTCTCCCTTCGCCTTTTTTTTCTTGTCCCAAGTAACCCGGACTCGCCACCGTCGCCGCGTGTCTTGTCTTCCGGGTACCATCGAATCCCGGGGATCCAGCGAAAGGGATTCGAGGTCCTGCGGGGGTGGAGATTTGCGTTGTAATCAACAATTGGACTGCATTTTGCAATTTGAAACTATAAAGTCTGGCTCATCTGAAAAAACACTTATGTGCATAAGGAAACTAATGGCACCTACGTCGTTTTTAAACCCGCCAGAATTTATAGTTCCATATTGCAAAATGTAGTCCAATTCTGCCGTGCTGAGGAAGAACGTCGTATGAGCCATCAGACGTTGCCAAGTTTCCTCCGAAAAAACCGAATCTACTGGGAAAATTTTGAATATTATTTTCCAAAATTTTCAGACAATTTTGTACGCAATTTAATCTAAAATATCTGAAAATTTGAAGGAAAAATATGCATGAATGTTGTCAAAAATACGTGTTTCATAAGGGGAAATTTGGCAACTCTCGAATATTCATACGGCCTTCTTCCTCAGGACGGCAGAATTCCTTAGTTTTGTGAGAAACAGGATAGTGTTCCAGCTATGGCGTGAAACATGTTTTTATGCATCTGGAAAACGGATGATAAGCAAGAAATTCGATCACCAGGAGCGCGATATCTCGATCATGCGATTTGCGGACCGCGTCATCGGTGAGGAAGTTTTGGGAAAATTTTTGTTCAAAACGACACTGAAAAATTGTTCGGAAAAAATCGCGACTGTTAATCAATCTTTTCGACTTTTCGAGAGAAGTCTCGAAGGAATTATCAAGAGAGAAGGGGGGGGAAAAAATTGAGCCACTTCCTTGAAAAATTTGGAAAAGCAATAAAAAAAATCTCGCATCGCGTGAAATTTTCGTCCGAATGACACTTTTTGTACCCTTGGCATTTAACACGGCATTATGAAGGGATACTGTGAAAATTAAGGACAAAATCAGGGAATCCGAGTGAGAGGGTCTCAATATTAACGGGTTACGACGTATTTGGTATGAAATTGAAAATTTTCAACCAGAATTTGAGGTGGGCATTCACAAAAAAATTGTATCATTCGTCAGAAACTTTCTTTAATAGAAATCACCTCATGAGCCTGATATCTTCATGTTGTTAATCTATGACCATGTTTCTTTTTTATTATCACGAAGCCGGGTTCCGAGAGCTCAAAGCGGCCGTCGGAAGGTGGGCCTTATACCAACCAGTAAACCCTCTGGAGTTGATGAAATTTTTGGATTTTAGTACCATCTAATACCGTGAAACGTTTCATGAATCATATCACGATAACGGGAATAGTGGTGTCGCCGGTTTAGTTTTTAGCGTTTTCAAAGACCCAGAACAATTTATTGAAGAAGAATAAAATTGTGTCGAAAATCGTTTCAAGTTACAACTTACAACCCTGCGTTTACTCCGGCAGTAACATCCTATCATCGTTACCAAGACTTTTAACCGTGAACTTTCTTGTCGATAACACGTAATCGACATCCTATTTTACTGCCTAAAATTCGTAGTGATGATAGTTTTTCATAATTTTCTGCATGAATTTAATGCAAGTTTGCAAATGAGACGATTTCCATAGACAATTATGTTCTTTTTCGATTCATTTGTCTCATGGCCTTGACAGCACTTGACAATGAAACTGGCAATACCACTATTCCCACTATCGTGAAATCACCCTCATCGTTTAAACTTTCTTTTTTGAAGGTTTGAGGTTTCCGCAAGGTTTCCTCTGTCCTCGGTTTCGGCATGTGGTCAGGATCGCACTGAGATCCCCTATTTTGCCTCAGACAAGTCCTTAGGCGGTTACGACCGTAGGACCGGAGTGTTAGAGCACTCCAACCCTTTGGAACAACGAGATCTGAGAACTTGTGCTACGCACCTTGCCACTTCGTTCTTACCGCGATTCGCAACTTATGTCCACCTATATAGTTCTTCCGCCATCGAACGTTCTGTAAATAGGCTAAACAATTTTGAAATATGAAGGAAAATACAGCAAAGTCAGTCATTTTTATGCAACAGTAAATAGTCAGGCATTGTCTTTGGTAAACCTTGAACTTCCTTGCCCCGTTTAAACTTTTAAATTTCCTTTTTATTTATTTTGACGAAAATGTGGAATTCGCAGGTGCGTCTGAAATTTTGTAAATTTCTTGTTTAAATTGAAATTATCACAAGAAATGAGCTTGAGGATCTCCCTGATTTCTATATCGAACAATTATTGAAAATATGACAAAATAACCGAATCTGCTTTAATACATGTGTTTAATGGGAAATACCGCCAGATGACGTCACAAGGCAGCATATTTTCTCACTTTCAAATCTGCTTTTCTACAATTTCCAATATTAGAAAAATATAATGAAAATTACTGAAAACTTAGCTCATTAAGCACTCTCAGATGAAGAGATAATTTTTTGCGTGCAAATTCTCCATTGCCTGCAATTTTATTTTTTTATTTTTTTTTTAAACAAAAAAGGAATTAAAAACAGAAAATTACAATGCAATGTTCCAATGTAGATTTTATAACAAAAAATTCCACTTTAACCACTATTGTAAGCTAATTTAACAACGGGGGTGGTTAAAGTAGCATTTTTTTGTTGTAAAATCTACATTGAAACATTGCAGTCACTTTTTTTTAGCAATTAAAATGTTAAATCAGAAATTTAATTTTTTCCGTGTATAACATATTACAAATATGCGTTTAAATTATTTGGCGAAACTCTGCAACGTCGCATTGCAATTAAGCCCCTCTGGCGGTGCCCCTTGAG
Source organism: Bemisia tabaci (assembly GCF_918797505.1). Lineage (NCBI taxonomy): Eukaryota > Metazoa > Arthropoda > Insecta > Hemiptera > Aleyrodidae > Bemisia > Bemisia tabaci. The sequence goes on along the minus strand of NC_092794.1, from coordinate 11,956,419 downwards.
TTTTCGAGAGCTGCATACTACTTAGGGAGAATGGATTCCGGGGCTTTCGTCGGCAACAGCGTGTTGCGCACAGACGACCGGCATGCGGCATCGCATAAAACCACATTCAAAAGCTCTGTGGCCTGGCGCTACTTAAGTTTCCTGAAAGTAGCCGAAATAACGATCATGCTCTCTCTCGCACCCGGAGCTAAGTCTCTCCCTCTCATCCCGTCTTCATGCCACTAGTTCTCAACGCTCTTTATTCTTCGCCCCCACCTATTCTGTGGCGGTTCCTTCGAGATTTTTTTTACCGGAACTGTAACTGTGGGCTGATTATTGGAGATAATAGACTAAAGCGATAAACCAAGAAGATAAGCCGAAAATAGAGCGATCCTGTTGGTTGAAACGGGTGGTTGTTGGGGTGAATTATGGACTGACAGGGTCTCTCGTGGGTTGCTGTACAACTATATAGCTCTATGGTCGTGGTCGAAACGTTTCCTACTATCACCACGTTAAGGTAATTTTCAAATAACTATTCTCTTGCACTCTGTTTTTAAACCATGGCCTAAGTTTACATTTTTTTTTAAATTAGTTTCTAAAGTGTAATACAACCACCTATGACGGTGTTAATTATCCTGGTTTTACAAATATAATAACCTACAAACTAGCTAAAGTCTAATTTTTTTTTTTAGCTTCACTTATTATTAAAGAGAAAATCGGCTGAAAAATTTCGAATTGCAAGGGGTGCCTTAAAATGAAAATTTCCCGAGAAAACCATCGGAACCACTTACAGAACCTTAAAATTTTGTATAAACGGAGTTATTAGCGTTTAAACTTTCCGAATTTTGTCCGACCTATCCTATCGACTCGATCCACTGTGCGCAGGTGGGTCGATAAATAATAATCGTGTTTTAGCACTGATTTGCGTTCTTCTCTATAAGTTGAAAATCTCTTGGTCCTTGGTGCCGCGACCACCCCGCTCTTGTATCCGTGCCAGTGGCGAGGCGCAAATGATCGATTATCGATTTTTCCCCTTTTGAAGCTGTGGTAAAAAATCGATTATTAAGGTGTTCGTTGCGAACATTCTGTTTATCAATCCTTTTACATGGCCGATCAATCGATACATCGCAAAGCATGCCACGCCATTGCCGGTGCCTACTCGCACTGCACCTCGCCTAATTGACGCCGGAGTGATATGTTCGTCCTCAGGGACTCGGGTCACCAAAGGAAAAAAAACGAGAGGAAAACATGAGAATAAAGGAAAAACAATAATTTTGATGTATAAGTCTCCATGGAAATGTTTTGAATTTATTCACATGGTGAGTCTGATAGGATTGATCAGTGCGCAAAAGCTTCCTCCGCAAATAAATTAAACATTGATTTTTTTCCCCAGCAAAAATGTGATTTTCGTAGTGTGCCTGCATGTCCGGAAAACCGGGAGTTGTCTGGAAATTTCATCCTGTCCGGACAGTTAGGGAAGAGTCCTAGAAATCTTTGAAGAGGACCGGACATTTCTGCAAAGACTCGAAACAATCGTGAAATTCGATATTTGAAAGGAAAACATCAGCACTGTCCACAAAATCAGACTGAATCTTACGATCAGCCACGTAAGATCTTTAATTAACTCTCAAATTTTCATACGGCGCTCTTCCTTAGCACGCTGGAATAAGATTCCTCCATTTTTCCGTTGTCCCCTCTGTCTACAGCTTTGTCTAACAATTTCAATTATCAGCCCGCTGCAAGACGGCCGTTACTGTTTGTCGTAAGTACGAGCTTTCGCCGGAACTTGGTGAAGAGGTTAACGTTACTCGGGTAGCGAGCTATGAGTTTGACGAGGCGCCAGACATCCACGTTCAATCATCAAAGTGTCATTAATTACCCTCAAAATCAGCGACGAAGAAGGAACATTTACCTACTCGCGTGTGTTGCGGAAGTTGGCGCGCGACCGTGCGAGAGGCTTTGCTCGCCGTGTGCGAGAGTGTCGAATAGTTTGGGGCGCTCCTCTTTGTGTTGGGTGTAATTGCCTCAACTCTCAAGCAGCCCAAGTTTGATTTTGAGTGTCCTACTTACTCGGTGATGTCAAACTTGGCAAAATCCTCTCATTAATAGCTGTTTAGAGGTCAAAGGCTCACTAAAGTAGCAGCATCAAGTATGTAACACAACTTTATGTTCGTCTTCCCAGTTCAACACAAAACATTATTTAAGCCCAATTTGCACTATCAAACTCTCCATCTGACAGCTCTCCGCTCTCCAATGGCTAATAATATATAGTTGAGAATTTTGGTAAAAATGGGGGAGCGTCAATTCTATGAGACAAAATTCACTGAAACTCTCCACACCTCTTTGGTGTAACAGAACTTAATTATCTTTCAAGAAATTCCCACCTTGTTATACCTGAACCGGATGAACCTCTTGATTTGCCTCAGCTAAAGGCTCTCAGATTTTTCCTGTGTACGATAAGTATCTTGATTTATTTTGCGAGGAAAGATCTGTACTTTTAAAGGATGTCTGTCATTCTTAATACGTTCAATTTCGTATGATACCGTGCAACACCTCTGTTGTGAAATAGTTGCTTCAGGCACTGCCGCACGGCGAGCGGGCGGCCAGCGCGAAACGCGCATCGGCGCCTACAAACCTAATTGGATACTTCTAGCATTGTGCAGTGCGTGAAGTATCCACTTAGGTTTGTAGGCGCCAGTGAGCCTCTCGCGCTGGCAGCACGCCGCTCCGCTCTGTTAGGCTTTAATATTTATACTCGCATGGTCAGCGTTTTTTAACTTATGATTTTGAAACGCTTGCACACTCTGCATTGATTATTCTCATTTACATTGATGGGAAAAAAATATGTATCAATTTATCAAAGGAGAATAATAATATAATGTGTGTTTTTTAAATATTGGTGGTTCCGTGTCAAATTTAATGATTTCCAAAGCATTTTAATTTTTTCTTTTACATTTCGTGCTGTTATTGTGCTGTATCTCTATTGCCATGCCCGGGACCGTCCGGGCGAACACTTTTTCGGGATTTTCATCAAATCGTCGTTTCATCGCGTCACACTATCGTTTTATCACACTATCCAACTTTTCATCCGACAAGTTGCACTCAAGAGTTGAATGAAAAGTTTGATAGTGTGACTTGGGCTTCACGCCATGTTACACTATTGTTACAGTGTATGTCTGTGTAATGGTCGCGATGTATGACTAATGATTTGTGTTTTGGTTCTGTTTTTTAGGATCTTCAAGCGGAGATCGAGAGCCACAGGGATGTGTTCTCGAGCCTGAGCGGAAGCGGGCGGAGTCTGTTGAGCTCGTTGGGCTCCCAGGAGGATGCGGTCATGCTCCAGCGGAGACTCGACGAGATGAACCAGCGCTGGCACCACCTCAAGGCCAGGTCCATGGCCATCCGGTAAGTCCACTACCCCAGTCACACGCAAAAACATTCAATGTAGATTCCACAGGGTGGCAAAATGGAGATGTTGCATGTGTGAGGAATTTGCGATTTGACTGTCGATTCTTGTGTAAAAGTTCGTGAGAAACATGATGGTACCAATGGTTTTCTCTGAAATCATATCTCCCAAGCTCAAAAAAAGCTCTTAAGTTAAGGCCAAAATGTAGGGGATATCCCACGCTATCTGGAGAGTCCACCTCTACACCAAGACGAATTCTCCATGCAAAGATAGGGAGCAAATACATTAGCAATGATGCCGTGTTTTCAGTTTTAGAGTTCCCAAATGAAGTGGCAGCCCTGTCAATGTATTTGCTCCCTATCTTTGCATGGAGAGTTTGTCTTGATGTAGAGGTGGACTCTCAGGGCAGCGTGGGATATCTCCTCCATTTTGGCCTCATTTTGAGAGCTTTTTTTGAGCTTAGGGGTTGATTTCAGAGAAAACCGGTGGCCACATCGTGTTTCTCGCGAACTTTTACATAAGAATCAATTGTCAAATCGCAAATTCCTCACGCATGCAATATCTCTATTCCATGAAAAACAAAATCTTGATATTTCACGTGAAATATTTCATTAACTTTTAGAAATTTATAAAATAATATTGAACAATTAATAGACAGAAAAGTCAGTTTGAACTTTTTCTCCGCCATAAGGATCCATGTAATTTCGAAACTTCAAACGCGTACTTCTCAAAATACCAGAAACGGTACTTGCGCGCTTTGTCCTTTAAGCATCTCAAACCAGGGAAGTTGAGACTTTCGAAATTGTATTGAACCGGGCCCAAATCAAGCCTACCCCAACGAGTTTACGATACGAAAATGCGAAACTTGGGGCGTGGGTAGGTAGTGAGCCGGAAAAGAACTCTTGCGTGCCAAGGAAAAACGCCTTATGAACATTCAAGGGTTGCCAAATTTCCCTCAATAAAATGTTTCTTTTTGAGGAAAGATATGAATATTCCTCCTTGAAATTTTCCGGGACTTTACATGACATTGCGAGCGAAATTATCTGAAAAATTGGAAGGAAAATATTCATAAGTTCATCAGGAAATTTGTTTTTTATCAAAGTAAATTTGGCAACGCCTGAAGGTTCATACGGCGTTCTTCCAGCGCACGGCAGAATTAGAATACGGAGACTCTGGAGGGACTTTGGGAGATTAGCGAGTCTGAATATGGAAGGAATCCGGAGGAGAGTGCAGCTGCACCCGGCGCCGAACTGGGGCCCGGAATTTCCGCTATAAATATAAAGAGGACTTAAGGAGATGGGCCCGGCCCTGGTTTACCGTTGCCTTTCGGGCTGTTTCGGCGCAGTCCGCACCTGGACCGCCGCGCTGGACGCCCCCCACTCGCAGCTTTAAAATCACCGCCGCGCCACACGCCACATGCGACCATCGGCAAATTTTCCGGCAAGTTTTTAGCCGGACGTATAAATCTTGCCCGAGTCCACCCCGTTCTTGGCTCGCTTCGTACGCTCAGGAAAAACGTGGCACAGTGGATCGAGTCAGTAGAAGAGGTCGGACCTAATTTGGAAACTTTAAACGCTTATAACTCCGTTTATACAAACTTTGAGCTTCGAAAAGTAGTTTTATTGATTTTTTGGTAAAATTTTCTTCCAGAATCACCCCTTGAATGTTGAAATGTGACGAAATAAACATCAAAATTTGCAGTTTTTGTCAAAAATTTCATGCCCGACCTCTTCAATTGACTCGATCCACTGTGCGTGGCAAGGCGAGCAGACTCAACTTCATTAGAGTATATATCAATATAGGGAGAGTGCAAAATGTCGGTAATTTTGAGGTTAGGTCATGGAGCTTTTAGGGCCCAATAGGGCAGCCATGGATTCAAATTGTGCGGTGTGACTTACTATCACAATTCTTACGACCCGTCGCACAGTGGGTTGAATCAATTAGGTTTCAGGACATTTTGTCAACGATTTTTTATCCGCGCACCTTTTTTGTCCAGTAGTTTACGCCCACACGTAAAATGGACGTATTTATGCGAAAAGGAGATATGTGGAAGTGGAAAGATGGGGTGTGCTCGTTAGTGGTCGGGCCATAAGAATGAATGGGGAATATAAAGCGCCAGTGACGTCAGCGGTGAGTGCGGTGACGGTTTCGGGATCGGGATCGCCGTCCGGCGTCTTTAACTCATGAGCCCTGTCCACAACGCTCTCTTGCCATGCCCGCGGCTCATGAGTTAGCATATTTTGGCGCTTAGCTCCTTTTGATTTAATGTCAAATCCCGCTTTTCAATTTTCTCAAAAGGAGCTATATCCACTTTTACATTGTTTCTTATGACCCAACTAACGAGCACACCCCATCTTTCCACTTGCACATATCTCTTTTTAGCATAAATACGTCCAAATAAGCAACAGTGACTTGGTCCAAGCGTTATATTTTAGTCGGTATGTAAAATTTTATTGACAATATGAAATTGAGAGAGAAGGAGGTGTTGTAATGGTTGCTCATTTTCTAAATGAAATGTTACTTTCTCCTTTTGATACATCTTTTTAAATTGTCATTGGTGAATATATGGTTTTATTTCTATCCTTAAAATATGCGATGCACAATATACCTTATATATGTATAGGTACTTTTTTTATTTTTTAAATTTTTTTTACGAAATTATTACTTCATTTTGTAAACATTTATATTTTTAAAACGTTACAAATATTTGTAAAACCTTTTCCAAGCGACATTAATCTTAAAGAGCCGCAGTTGTGCCGACAGAAACTGCAAAAATGAATAAAAGAGGGGAAAGAAACCAAGAAGCACGCTCTCTTTACTTTTAACCCATTTGTACATCGATATTTTAGAGTCAAATACGTCAAATTTTGAGCGTTTGGTTGCGCGTACAACTCGCTGCAGCACAATAAAAGCACGGAATGTAAAATAAAAAATTAAAGTGCCTTGGAAATCATTGAATTTGACACGGAACCACCAATATTTAAAAAACTCTATATTTTTACTCTCCTTTGATAAATTGATACATATTTTTTTTCATCAATTTAAATGAGGATACGCAATGCAGAGTGTGCAAACATTTCAAAATCATGAGTTAAAAAACGCTGACCATGCGAGTGTAAATATAAAAACGTAACAGAGCGAAGCGGCGTGCTGCGAGCGTGAGAGGCTCACTGGCGCCTACAAACCTAAGTGGACACTTCACGCATTGCGTAATGCTTGAAGTATCCACTTAGGTTTGTAGGCGCCAATGCGCGTTTTGCCCAAGACATTGTACATTTTCATCCAAAAACGTTGTGAGCAATTGTCGTTTGTATTTACATGTGGACCAATTAACTTTGCGTCTCAACTGGCACGTGGATCAAAACCTCCGTGCCGAAAAAACACGTGGACGTAAATTACTGGAAAAAACAGGTGCGCGGACAAAAAATCGTTGACGAGATGTCCTATAACCATCAATTAGAGAGGTCGGACATGAATTTTTTTACTATAACCGCAAATTTTGATGCTTATTTCCTCACATTTTAAATTATAAGGGATGCCTCTAAAAGAAAATTACACGAGAAAACCAATAGAGCCACTTTTAACTTCAAATATTTGTATTAACGGAGTTATAAGCGTTGAAAGTTTTCAAATTTTGTCCGACCTCCCCAATTGATCCGATCCTCTATGCGTCGCGTCGTTTGTAAATCACGTATTCGACTCAGCTTTTGCATAATTTACTCATTTTTGTGCCAGGACGCTCTTTCATGAAAATTCTTGGTCATTTTGGTTTGATATAGAATCTGAAGTTTGGCGGCGGCATTTTTCCTTTCACGTACACCGTGAATTCTGGGATATAAGAAAAATTCGATTTTTGAATAAGGTTTTTGGGCCACAATTCTGAAGGAACAAACATTAAATCTGCTCAAGACAAGGAGCACACGTTGAGGAGGGAGTGTTCCGAAGTATACACGGATGCGCGAAAGTAGAAAAATAAAAATTTGAATAAAAAAAGGGAAGCCTCAGCGTGGGTGGGGGAACAGTTAAAAATCCAAGCCTATTGCGACAGAATTAATTGAAAAAGGCAAGTCCCGCAGAGGTTCTCAACCCAACCCCCAACCCCCCCGCTTGCACTCCGTTGCTTAGACCCAGCACAGGCCCCCCAGAGTTCCATGGGCGCCAAAGGAGAGAAAACCCATTCAAATTTCCTCGTAGACTTTCTCCGAGGAAGTTGAATTTACGATCTTAATCTTGTCCGCAGCCTGACTGCCTGAGCGGTCGGACACCTTGCGCTATGCTGCCATTCTTAGGAAGAATGTCATTTGAAAATCCGGGTTTGGACGTTGCGTAATTTCTTTTAGGTCCCTTCTCTTGCGAATGGTCATTAATACTGCCGTGCTAAGGAAGAACGCCGTATGAGCCTTCAGACGCTGCCAAGTTTCCTTCGATAAAACCCGAATTTATTAGGAAAATAGTGAATATTTTCCCCCAAAATGTTCAGACAATTTTGTACGCAATTTTAATCTAAAATATCTGAAAATTTCAATGAAAAACATGCATGAAAGGCGTCAAAAATACCTGTTTTATTTAGGGAAATTTGGCAACTCTCGAATGCTCATACGATGTTCTTCCTTAGCACGATAGAATACAGTAATAGATTGACAGAAATGAGGGGCTTGCAAGACAAGTGAAATAAGTGCAGTTTTTTTTTAAAAAAAATGAGGAATCAATGATCTGAACCAAAACCAGTCTTAACGCATATTCTGTGAAAAAATCGCACCCAAATTCCAATTTGTAAGCATCAAAAAGTCAGTTTGAACTTGCTTTTTGCCCTAAAGATCCATGTGATTTCGAAACTTCAAACACGTATTTCTCGAATTATCAAAAACTGCTTTCATGCGCCTTGTCATCCAAGCCCCTCAAATCTGAGAATTTTCAACCCCACATTGGCAACAAAAAGTCTCTTGGACCCGGAGTCCATATTGTTGAAAAATTTGACAGAAAAAAAAAAATACCCTCGATTTAATTGGAAATGAAAAATTTGGATTCAAAAGGAAATCCGCTTAAATTAGGAGACTTGGTTTTCGATTCAAGCAAAAATCCAATTGAATCAAGAGTATTTTTTTTTGTCAATTTTTTCAAGAGTCCTGACTTTACATCTAAGAGCTTTTTTTACAGTGCAATTTCAAATAAAATTATACATTTTTGTTTTGTTTTGTTTTTTTTTTTTTGTTTTTTTTTGTTTTTTTTTGTTGATGTCTGTCGTAGAGTTCTTACCGGCCGTGAAACAGGGATCTCAATTACTTAAATTTTTGTGCATTATTGACAGGCAAAAATATAAAATCTGGCTGCCTGAAAATTATATAACACTCTCCTGGATCTGTTTCCATGCGGACATAAACAATTTTTGGGGAAAATAGGGCTCAAAAAATACTATGAACTTCGCACTGCCTGCGCATTGTTGATTGAAAAAGTTTGAAAAATGTTGCTATTTTGTTGAAGTTTACAGCTGACTGTAGGTTGTCATTTAAAAACTATGAGTCTGTCACTTCTCTCCGTAAAAGCGTAACGATTACGAGTGCACGTACAGGCATTTTGAGCGTTCCTGAGTTTGATTCCACGCTCAGGAACAGCACTTTTACCCCATGCCTTTCGCTCAACCGACCGTGCTACCCGCACCTCCCCCCTCCCATCCTCCCCTCCGCGTGGCTCTCGCTGCATACAAGTGCGTCGATGCTTAAACCGTATGTGCAGAGATGTTCTTGTTCTGGTTTACAACGGAGGTAACTCGGCGAGAACCTGTGATTATGTGGCAGAGAATGATAATGATGGTAATGTCAAGACAGTGGGCTCTCGTGCTTAGGTAGAACACCGTATGAACCGTGAACGCTCGAACGTTGCCAAATTTCTCCCAAAAAATACGAATTATGTGGAAGATTTGCGAATTTTGACATTTACTGTCATGCTACGGAAGAACGCCGCGTGAGGCTTCAGACGTCGCCAAATTTTCTTTGATGAAATACAAATTTTCAGGGCATTCCGTGAACGTTTTTTTCTTCCAATTTTTCGGAAAATATTAATCTCGATCAGCTTTAAATTTTCCGAAAATTCGAAGAGAAAATATTCACAACTCCTTTTCAAAATAAAGTTTTTGCTGGAGGAAAGACAACTCTCGAATGTTCATACGGCGTTCTTCCTTAGCACGGCAGTATCGTTTTCAGATTCGCCATTTTTTAGTTTCTTGTATATTTAAAGAAAAAATATTCACGACATTCTGTTGTGATACTCGTCAATACGCAGCTACAGTGCTCTATAGTGCCGTGCTGAAGAAGAACGCCGTTTGTATGTTTAGGGAGACGTTGTCAAACGTTTTTCGATGAAATATGACTTTTCTGGAAGACTTGTTATGTATTTTCCCCGGCTTTGTAAGAAATGTATTTTCTCAATTTAATCTCACATATTTGTAAAAATCAAGGAATGCCGTGTATAGTTTTTTCCGTAGAAACCCGAGCCTAGTCAACTTGACCTAAGGCTTGATGAAAACACGTCCCCGTAGGTTGAATGGGGCCGGTACTCACGAGCTTCAGATATAGGTCTGCAAGTACATCCTAAATGAAGAACCAAAGGTTAGATTCAGAAAAAAGAAAGAAAGAAAGAAAAAATCGATTTTATCATAACCGAAGAAAGAAGAGATGTTTTCGGGCCTCTTTGCAAAACTTCTCTCCTTACTCGAAGCAACACCTAATTTGCAGTATAGAGGGGAACATTGCGAGTTCACGCTGCGCGCCATCGCGCCTTCAATTTTGCAGACGCAACACGGACATCCATCGAGGTCGAATAGTTGTATCTCTGCGCCGTCATCACCGCGCGTTATCTTTTTCTTGCTCGTTTCCGTTTGTCTTATTTGTAATGGTGCTTCAAGGGCTGCGTGAGCAACCCAGCCGAACTAGATTAACGTGAGGCAAAGTGAGGAGCTACTATCGTCAAGTTAGGTTGAAAAATGAAATTTTAAACTCTCGACGGGAAACTTTTTCTAGTATTAATAGAAAACTTTGCGAGCCGCAAGAAGGCATAAGATCATATTTCAACTGTCTCGAGAGTCGTTTTGAACCCTGAATATCATAAATTGAAATTTTCAATAGCTTTTACTTGAAATTAATTTTTTTTAAAATTGCCAACTTCAACTATTCAGAGGGAATTTTTGGCGTCACTCGTATCTATTCGATGTTGGATGGTTGAATGGTCGGTAAATACGTTATTTGAAGATGCACTGGGAAAAAAAACACATTGGATATAGAGTTCAGACTCGTGAAAACATCGACAAGAAAAAATACTCTTGATTCAATCGGATTTTTGCCTGAATCAAAACGAAATCCGCTAAAATTAAGTGGCTTGGTTCTTGATTTAAGCTAGATTCTGATTGAATCATGAGTACTTTTTCTTGTCGATGTTTTTAAGAGTCTAGACTCTAGATCCAATGTGTTTTTTTCTAGTCTGCCTTAACCAAACAAAGTCATTAACACTTTAAAAAAGGGAGATCAATACAGAGATAGAGGGTGCCTCTCTAACGAGTGTCTGTATACCTGCAATTTCAATCCGTCGTGGAATTGTGACCGATCCTCGTACCCCATTCTCTAAGTTAGAATGACAGCCGAAACACTGATCAATCAAATAAAACCGTAGGCCTCATCTGAAGATCCATCCTCCCCTCTCCTCGCTCATAGTTTTCTCCGCTTTTCTTTCATCCTCCGTAGCCATTCTTTAATTCGACAAAATCACATAACGTCTTGCCTCAAAGCATTCATTTTTCTTTCATTCCATCTGCTTCTAAATCCTACCTATGCTTTCAACGTCTTAACGTTTATCTAATGATTTTTTCTACTTGCTTGGACTCGGTTGCGCGCATAACGTGTGGGAATAATATTTCGCTAATCAAAACCGCAGTTATTTCGACAGGGTTTTTGCAGTGTTTAAGTTCCATTCAGTTACGTAAATTAGATGAAATGTCCTTAAAAATTAGCATGTCTATTCTGTGCGATGTGTGTTCGGAATTTTAAGTTTTGTTGTTGGAAAACTAGATCTTTCCGAACCGATTATATCCAATTTAAGAATTTTCTTTTGTCACTCAACTTTGCTTCCTCATAGGTCATCTTTGAAGAAAATATTATAAAAGCGCATATTTTTTTCTTCCTATCCAGTTTGTTTTTCCTTTTCTCTATCTTTCTCTGTTTTTCTGTGCTTTCCCTTTTTTCTTTCCCGTCGCTTCTCCTCTCTCTCATTTTTCACCAGATTTTCCATTTTTTAAGTAAATTCTGTATACTCAATGTAACCTCTTCCCGTTTATTTTTCATTTTTCTATTCGTCATAAAATTCTACCCTCTTCGTCCCAAAGTCAGGTCGTAACTTGAGCTTAGTTTCTTGCCTAAGCTTTTGTAAACCTCCATTACCTCCTTATTTCATAATTTGTTTCTCCAAAATACTTCCTGTTCGTAACGATCTCTCTGGTTTTGTAGCTCCTACGTCAAACTTTTTCTCAACTTTAGGAGTTTAATCAAACATTTCTTATTCTGTTGCAGGAACCGGTTGGAGAGCAACGCTGAGCACTGGAACGCTCTCCTACTCTCCCTTCGTGAACTGGTTGAGTGGGTCATCAGGAAGGATACTGAGCTTACTGGACTTGGTCCGATCGCAACTGATGTAAATGCTTTGCAAAAACAACAGGTACGCATTCTTTTTGATTATTTTACGCAGTTTCCGAGTATAGTATCGATTATCCGAACGTATTGGGGACCAAACTTACGTTCGGATAAATAAACAAGCAGGAAGCTCCAACGCATTGGCGTCGGAGAGCGGCTCTGGGGGCAGTAGTTGTAGTCAAGAATGAGGGCCTAGACACATTTTGTCATTGATGTACAATCCGACAACTGTCGATTCATGTTTTGTAACTTAGCAGATTTACGTAGCCGGTGTATAAATGTGTATTGGGCTTTGATATGGCGAATACATGGCATTATCACTTGTTGTATACTTTTAATTTTGAAAGCTCTTTGGAGGTCCGCTTCCTAAAAAATCTCTGGTTGATAAGTCGTTTAGCGAGGCTGCAAAAAATTTGCATTTTTATATCTGAAAGTGTAGGTATTGGTTTTTTGTATAATTGTTTTTTTGGATTGCTGGAAAAGTAACGCATACTTCTATAATTTAGGACTGAGTCAGGGAAATATAAGGTTCGTTAAATAGTAAATATTCCTAGTACCGTGTGACACTATTGTTAACGAAAAGTTTTTGCAACTTGTCAAAGAGGTTGTTGAATGATCTTCGAATAACTTTTGATGAGCTAGAGGTAATGGTTCTATCTGCAGCTCGTGGACTTCTGTACGATATTGTCCAGAATCATCTAAATTTTCAAAAAGTGTCCGCTTGTTCGATACCCAATTTGCTCATTCATGCATACAAGGAGAAGCGCATGAAAGCTTTAGCAGACATTTTGGAGATGAATCAAGAATTAGATGAAGAATTTATGACTTAAATCACGGCACCTTAATCACGGGATGACCTTAATTACGGCAACTATTTATTGTCCATGAGATGCAGATGGTTTCATTTCCCTAGCTCATCAAAAGGTATTCGAAGATCAATTTCATCAGCCACCCGTACGAACCACGTTTCTAGTGACCCGTACTTGCTTCGCACGTATGAAACATACAATCAGAGAAAACAGAATTCATCTTACAATAATCAATAATCAGTAGGACATGAATCGTTGCGATGTATAATACGACATTATAATGCGGCATTACTATTGTAATTCATTTTAATGGATTAGGGGCATTATAAATCATTATTGCCACGTCGGAATGAAATGTTGTAGACTGAATTGAAAAGCATGTTGGCAAAATTTATTATAAAAATAGTATAACATGTAGGTACATAAAAATAAAAATAAAAAAGAAGAGCAAGACACTAGTGAGGAACTCTTGAACTATAGGTTAATGAGCTATAGATTGTGCATAGAAATTGCCAGTCTAAAGTTTCAAGAATGAGAAAATAATCAGCCCATGAGTGGGTCCAGAATGAGGGAGAAGGAAAAGTTGAAATAATTTTACTGGAAGGAGGGATAAATGAGGTACTCACCGAATTTATTCGTACAGAACATTCAAAAATCCCGTGAAAAAACAGCTCACAAATAAAAGCAAATTGCCATAGAAACTTCTTCACGAAATCACACACACAACGAAGAACGAGGCGCTACAGACGAGTCCGTCCAGGACAAGTTAAAAAATTCCCATGAGCCGAGTGCCGTAGGTTAAGGGCCCGTTCGCCAAAACTAATCGGAACTGTATGAATGAATTGCTCCTTTTAAAAATCAAAACAATATCGAATTGCGATATATTACACAGTTAAGATAGGGCTATGTCCTGTCGTAAGCGGCGACATACAGTCGATATCATTTCAATAATCGCCCCAATGGCCACGATAGTTGTTAGACGTTTACGGTTTCCCTGGTAACCTTTGTTTGCTATCAGCTGATATCAAGTAATATAACTAGGAAGCTCCAACCCAGTGGTTAAAGCTTCCTTAACCGCGAAAACTTTAAAATTCAAATTTTCAAATTTTGAACGTAAAGTACATTTTTTCCATCACGAGATAAAAGCACAAACAAGTTTTGAATTGTTGACTGTATCACCATGATTCCAAAAATACAATACACAACATAGCATTGACTAACAATAAAACAGTATGCAATAAAATAAAGTCATGACAAGGAACATAGCCGAAAATGGCGCCGATTCCCATCAACCAACGCGCGGTCTCTACAATGTAACATGCTGCATTGATACTCCCCAGCTGGGACCGTCCGGAATAGCAGCTCTAGTGCAAGCACCAGAGCCGCTAAAATTCGCAGAGTATCGAAAGTTACTGCCGATTAAATTTTTATTTTGGAAAGAAATGCTTCTTTTTTCTATCAATGGTTTTTAAAAACTTGTCGAAAGGTTCAGAACAGTTCCCAAGAGTCCTTGCACTTTCAGCTGGAAATCCTTCGAAAACAGAATAGATTCTTAGTTGCTACATTGTCACCAAGTTGTTTGCTGTTACCACCTCGTCATCGTTCCTCGCAATAATCGGAACTACCGCACTTCGACGGTGTAAGTCGGCAATCACATAACTCGGTCTGCGACGTCGCAGACTTCCTGTCATACTTTATTTTTTAAACGGAAAACTACTCAACTGCAATTCTTCGAAACTGCTGTGATTTTTCTTCTCGTGCGAAAAAAATTCTGCAAAAACTTCAAGGAATGATGCCAATTTGTTCTTCTTTAAAAAAAAATACCATAGAGGCGGAGATTTTCAGACACCGCAAACGAGATATGTGATTGCGGGCTTACGTTGTCAATTTTCTTTTTAAAGGATCATAAGGGGAGGGGGAGGGTCTGAACATTGCCACGGTTGCACATGTAGAGTCGCCGACCGCGGATCGCAAATCTGCCGAATGTCACTAGGGATGGAACTTACTGCATGAATCATCACAAGTTTGTTTGAGACCGCATTGCAATACTTTATTTCATTCCCTCACGTACTCCGTTGTGAGGGAAAGAATTATTGGTAAATGGAGGTGTCCTTTCTCAGTTTAAAATTGAAAATAGTGGCTTTATTTGACAGTCTTCCCTCTCAGTAACAACATTTAAGACGAGATAAACGGGGAAAAACATTGTGTTCAAGTCGCTCAAGCTTGTGGTATAATCACTGAAAAATTCAAAAATTAAAATTTTGTACGTGCAAATTCTCTGATGAATATACATATGTAATAGGAGATTTTACCTGTTCATATAAAGGTACGAAGAACCCGACGGCAGCTATGGCTGTGCTACTTTGTGACCTCAGTTTTCTCGCGCGCTTTTTCGCCGAAGGGCAAAAGATCACGATGTCTCGATTCTTCTTGGCTCAGAAGCGTTCGATGGTACTTAACGTGCGGAATGTCTCTCTCAAAACCCTCGGTTCCCCGCCCGAGCTGGAAATTGTCTTAATTAAAACGCCAGAATACCAATCGAATATAATGAGCCACTCGACTCAAATGAATATTCATTATTCATCGTAGGTATCGTCAATTGAAATTCATGATACGTTATGGATCCCTTCCATCTTCTCGATTCAAGAATCGGGTCACTCGTCATCAGATTAGATAGATTTTCAAATATCGATAGTGATTCTAGTACTTGGACAACGTATCTCCATCCGGAAAGCCGATTTTTCGGGGGAGCTGGCCTCGTTCGTAATATCTGGTGGTAGACAAGGAATAATTTTTGAAGACAAGCAACAATATCATATCGACGGTGTAACTCACACCGTGTATGTCGGCAATCACATGCATAACTCGTTTGCGGTATCGGAAAATATCTGCCTCTATGTTATTTTTTTAAAGGAGAACAAATTGACATCATTCCTTGAAGTTTTGCAGAATTTTCTCCGCACAGAGAAGGAAAATCACGGCAGTTTTGAAAAATTGCCGTTGAGCAGTTTTCAGTTGTTCCGAGTTCCGAGCAACAATCCAAACCGAAACATGGTAACTCACACATTGAAAAAGTCATGGCATATCGGCGTTTCTTTTGCCCATCCCGGTATAAACGTGTCCATTAGTCTTTGATCAGGGTTGAAAAATTTCATGAAAAATGAAATATTGAAATTTCACGTGAAATATTGCATGACATTTCAGAAGCGTGATGAAAGATATTGAAAAATGCCGGTTCCTTTTCATGTTTCGCAAAACGTAAAAATTGTTACTTCCTTCTATTATTATGTGTTTGAAAGCGGGTTGCATACTCTAGCCCCTGAAAGAAATGAAATATTTCACAGTCGTGAAATTTCATGAAATATTTCACTGGCATTTCCAACCTCTCATTTCTTTCTTACGTTTTATACCACCCTGTCTTCGGTTCCTCGCTCCGGCCAGGATTGTTGAAGATGCCGACGAGTACTCACGAAACTTTCGTTTTGTTACAGGACGATTATCGCGCTTTCAGGCGGCAACTAGAGGACAAGAGGCCGGTCGTCGAAAGCAACTTGTTCAGCGGGAAGCAGTACATAGCTAGTGAGCCTCCACTCTCGGATACCAGCGATCAGGAATGTAAGTTTTTCCGATCATACCACTCATCTCTCTCTACCAGGGTGTCTACAAGTCAGGAATTTCCGGAAAGTCCGGAAATAGTACTGATTTTTTAAGGACGGCCCGGAAGTACTGAAAAAGTGCGGAAATTCCGCAGAAAGGTCCGGAATTTTTTGATAATTTTTTGTCATTTTTGTTGCAATTTCAAATTTTTGAAATTTTTCTAATTTCGTCAAATGGATGTTCTGAAAAAGTACGGAATTTTTCTGTTGGAGGAGGTACTGAATTTCCCGAGAATGTACTAAAAGGTACTGTAAAAGTACCTATTTTTGACCAGCCTGTTTTAGTGGACACCCTGCTCTACAATCATTGTCCTACATTCAGTATTAGAGTAGTAAACATTTATGAAATTCATGTTAACTGAAGTTTGACGTTCCAAATCCATCGAAATTTCTCAAAATAGCAAAAACTGCACTTATGCGCATATTCCTCAAAGCCCCTCAAGTATAGCAAGCCTCAAGTCTGAATGGCTGGATTCTGTCAGACTCGACTCAAAACTGATCGATGATAAACACCGTATTTGTAAAGCAAAAAAGTAGAGCACTGAATAAATTATTCTGGATTTTTTAGTTTCTTTTTTTTTCGTAAGTGATCATTGTAGCTGCCGATAGTCCATCCATATCAGAAAGGTAAAGAGAAGAAGGGTGTGGATTAAAAAACCAGAGAAAAAATATGCTTGGGGGGGGGGGGGGGCGTTGCGGGAAGGAAAAGTTGCAGGTCGAACCGTTATCGTTGGGGTCTGACAGGAGAGCCTTAGGCAGAATCTTACACGGACCCGATGAAACTTTACATTCTTTACAACCTGAGAAGACGTGGATTGCCTGATCGAAGGAGAAACCCGATTTATGAATCTTTATCCTATGGAAACAATTACCCTTCAATTTTTTTTTTTTTTTTTTTTTCATTAAGAAATAAGAAAAAACTTCCGAAAAATCATTGTAAAAAGATTATTCAAAGAGAGGGTGAGTATAATGTACGTGAAAAACTTTCAATGTTTACTGATTATGAAACCATTCTTTATACATTTTTAACGAGTAAAATCATCGGAGTTTACGTAATTTTTTCATAATTTTTTCAAAGGTATTGTGTCTTTTTCGATTATTTAATAAAAATACGTGTGAAAATTATGTAAATCTTCGTGTAACGAAGAATGATCAAGTTGAAGAGATCTCAAGATGGGAAGCCTCTCAAAATTCGTAGAAAATGACGCTTTTTCAACAACAAAATTGTAGACTGAAATGATAGTTTCCGCTCCCTCTGCTTGCTGACTTGTATATTGTTGAACTGAAATTTTAAGAGGTGAAACACCTTCAAAAATCTTTGAATATCGTTTTTACATTCAGATTTCAATAGTGAGAATAAGTCCAAAGGAATTCTTGACCGCCGTTGACTCTGAAATTCTTTCTCTACCGGTTTTTTTTGTTTCAAAGAAAATTTTCAATGAACAAATGAAAATAAAGAGACCATAGATATGGTCTTCTCGGCAAACTTTGAATGAAATCGAACAGATAGATTCTGAGATATCGCTTTACACTGATTTGGGGGACGCCTGACGGACGGACACACATTTTTTCAAGTATGGTTATTTTGACTCCTGGGACCTTAAAACGTCTAGATATGATGAAATTTCTACTCCCCCTCCCCTTTGCAGGATGTCAATACTTCCTCTACCCTAGGGTGGCGAGAAAGTAAAAATCTCCGTATGCAGAAAAAACATAGTTTTGGAACTCCGTGTATTGCAGTTACGAAAGTGACCACTTTTCCTATCATCTTCCATTTTTATGAGATTATCACTAAGCTTTTTTTTACAAAATGTCCAGAGTAAATTCTCGTCTAGGCATCGCAAAATCTCTTGAAATTTTTTGAAATAACAGCGATGAGTCATCCCTCGGAAATTGAAAATTCAAGGGGACTTTGCAACATGACAACGACATACGCGTTTTTGTAGTCAACCATCGAGACGGTTGGTAAAAAAGCACGAAAGACGCAAAGCACGGCATCACCGGTCACCCAACGGCGAGGATAATCTCTGCAGAAAATAAAGGAAGAAGACGTGATGTTAGGGTCGGGTGGACTCGTGGAGCACACTTTGATGGATGTTACAACCTGAAACTATGCGAGCAGATAACAGGCATCTTCTCCTCGTCCAAGCTTCCCTAAGTCGGGTCCCCCCCCCCCAACCATCGCCGTGGCTAAGCTGCAAGTCTCCTTACGATTTTAAGTACTTGTTTTTAAAAGAAATTTTAACCAACATCATCTCTTGAAGTTCTGCTCAGTTTTCAATTTTCTGCGAATGAAAAAAACCACGACCAGAGATTTCGTAATGTTACACTGGAGATGCCCCTTTTCGACTGTAGCCATCAATGTTCGACTGACGTTTTTATAGCGGAATAATCTCTGAAGACTCTCGAAAAATTTGCAGAAAAGAAACATTTTCAAACTCTCCTCATTGTATTTTGAGCCTTTTCTTAACCCTGTATCCCTCAATCACTGTAGATTACAGTATAATGAGCCCAAGTTGCATAAGACGCCATAAATTGCGAGTACATAGTCAGTTTTTCGCCAGTGCAGCTAAGTGTTATGCATGTTGCGTATCGACTAATTGAAGGGGCTCTTCTTACATTGAAACACATCGCAGTAAAATTGACTTTTTGCAAATAGTTTGGTTCTCTTTGTATCGCAAGTTCCTGTCCGTTGTCTGCAAGTTCTCTGTGTTTCTTATGTATGTGAAGCATTTATATTACCTCATCGTTTAAAATTTGAATCCATCAGTCAAACGATGTATAAATATTGCAATTTTATAGCAAAGAAAAAATGAGGATAGAGAAAAAATAATTCGATTTTATTACGTCAAATTGTATATTTATTTCAATATTTCGTTGCGCTGTGCTACTCGCGTGGTGGAGTTCTTCGTCCTGCTCTCAAGTTAGAGCACGTAGATTCCAGATTTTGGGCGTCTTGAAAAATGATCGCTCACGGAACCAGCGGAACCCTGAGCGAAGTTGATCTGGCTCAACTTCAGAGATCCCCGTCGCAAGTTGGTCGAGGGAGGGAGGGATGGGGGGGGGGGCATCTGGCATTATATTATTGTCGAATGGCCAGAGAAATAAAAATCTACTCTCTCAGCACGGCACACAGTGGATCGAGTCCATAGGAGAGATCGGACAAAATTTGGAAACTTTAAACGTGTATACCTTCGTTTACACAAAAGTTTGAGATTCTAAAAGTGGTTCTATTGGTTTTCTCGTGAAGTTTTCTTCAATTAGCACTCCTTGAAATTTAAAATGTAGACAAAATCAACATTATAAGCAGTTTTAGTCAAAAATTTAATGTCCGACCTGTCTCATTGACACGATCCACTGTGCGGCACGGTCAGAGGAATTTTCTTGGTTCGGTCGCTGGCAACGTCGTCGCAGCGCATCGTTGCCGCTTCGCGACCGAAAATCAGCCCTAAAAACCGTACAATTCAACGCGATCCGTGTAAAATTTATCGCTCAGTGTGGCAAAGTTATCGTAGCAGCATGCCTCCTGTAAGAAAACATCGGTTAGCTTTCAGCGGCGAGTGTTGTTTCCAAGACGCCCCCCCCCACCCCCACCCCTCCCGGTTGCAAGTCCCTGTCCGGCCTATGAGCTTGATCTTTTGGATGCCGATTGAGTTCTCTTTGAAAATTATTTATGCAACCCTCCTCCCTTCCCCCTCCAACCACATATGAATAGGTCAGTTGCACCGAGGATTCTCTCCTCTTGAGTCACAAGGCAGGGTGTCTAGCATCAGGAAAAGCCGGAAAATATCAGGAATTTTGGCCGATCAGGAAAAAATCAGGAAAATCGGAAAAATCAGACGTTTTATCAGGAATTTTTCCCATGCGAATCTCCTCAGCGGAGAAGTCTTACTGCTTTTTGCCTACCGTGCCAGGAGTCGTCGCGCCGTCTCTGTTTCCGATAATTTCTCACCCGTAGTGCTATAATAAATATAATTTTTACGAGAAAAATCAGGAATTTTCAAAATGAAAAAATCAGGAATTTTTTATAAAATATCAGGAAAAATCAGGAAAATATCAGGATTTTTTCAAAATTAAAAAATACTAAACGCCCTGCAAGGGATTTTTATCGAATTTCACCCAAAATTGAACGCAAATGGTGATCACAATCAAGGAAAACCTGGGGGAAGTTAGGGGAAAGGAGAGGAGTATGGCCCGGAATCCAGGAAGAAATCGTGTTCACGGCTTTGATTAACTTGTAAAATTTTCCTACGCATGGTCTCAGCTTGTCTGAAAAATCTCAATATTATTATTCCTTATTTTCTGGACAGTCAGGGTGTTACCTCAAAATTGGTGGGCCGTGGGGGAAAACTACAAAAATCGTAGAATCGCAAGTCTTAATTTCTGTGGCCACCTTGGAGGAGTGGACCTTCCAAAAAGAAATGAACCTAGTTGTTTCAAGCGGATTTCTTTATGCAAGCGAGCGTATATCATTTGTGTGAATATCAAGTGGAATTGTTCTTCTTTGAATTTAGCCTCATTTCCATGAAAAATGTGAATAAGCATGGAAGTAAACTTTCACGTACAGGAAAAGAATGTTGTTTTAAAGTTCAGCAGGAAGGAACCATGGCCGGATTTACCTATTTGCCGCCCATGAGCCGCCTGTATTTTGCCGCCCTCTTCTCATTCATTTTGAAACATCAATAAAAACCATCAAGTGAACGTGCCGGAGGGAGAAGGGTGCATAAGACGCGTTCACTCGTGTTTGACACATTTTTTGCGTAAGCCCTGTCAACACTACTAGCAAAAGTTCACGGAACTTCGCGCGAAAGTTCAGTTCCGTAAACCTATCTCTGTGGGGACAAGGCCTTTCATTTGTAAGAAATGAACTAAAAAATTAAGAAAGAACAAACATAAATGTGGTTTAATAATTTTAACTTCCGCCGCCGCGCGCCTTGCCGCGCTGACCACACTGTGTTTGGCGCAGTGCGTGAAGTATTCATGTAGTCTTGTAGGCACTGTGCGTTTCACGTCGCGCCGACTGCTGTTGACCGTACTGTGTTTGACGCAATGCGTGAAGTATTCATGCAGCCTCGTAGGCGCTAATATGTGTTACATGCCGACCGCCGCGTCGAGGGCTTCTCCTTTTCATCTCAAGTCCTCGTCATCATTTCTCTTTGCGCCGCGCCGCTCCAGGCCAAATTACGTGTTTGGTTTCTCTCTTAACTCAACTAATTAAAGGTGCGCAGTCTTTTGTATCCCCGAAATACGAAAAAATTAGAAATTAATGAACTCTCAGGAAATGAGAGATATCGTCACCTTTTCTTGTCTGTAATTTTTTTCTGAATCCGATTTTCTTGTACCTGCATTTAAACAAATTGCAAAATTTGCCGCTCCCTAATTTTGCTGCGATGGGCCGCGGCCCATGTGGCCACCCCTTTAATCCGGCCCTGGAAGGAACCAGTTTCATGGTCACATCTCCATGGAAGTTTTTGTCTGTATAGAGACAATACGGTACGTGTGTGAATGGTGTACCTGGAAGAGCTACAGAAGTTGATTAATTTCTGTTGAATTCAGACCAAATTAATGAGGGGCTTCGAGGACAAAGCGTATACCTAAGTGCAGTTCTTGCTATTTCAAAAAATGCATGT
Organism: Bemisia tabaci; assembly: GCF_918797505.1. Lineage (NCBI taxonomy): Eukaryota > Metazoa > Arthropoda > Insecta > Hemiptera > Aleyrodidae > Bemisia > Bemisia tabaci. Next base: position 11,934,264 of record NC_092794.1, on the reverse strand, counting down.
TTAAAGCTTTAAAATTACATGGAGCCTTATGGCGAAAAGAAAGTTCAAACTCACCGTTTGATGCTTGAAAATTGGATTTCCGAAGTGAATTTTTTACAGAATATGAATTAAGACCGGTATGACTTAGTTGAGATCACTAATATCTCATTTTTTTTTAAAAACTGCACTCATCCCACTTGTATTCCAAGCCCCTCAAATTATACTAAATTCATCATAATGTCAAAACCTTAACCACCTAGTGGTTTGTTGTACCAACAATGGAAAGCCAATCCCATTCTATTTTAATTTAAAGTTAATACTATTTAATATTACTAATATTACTAATTTAAATAATGAATTTCAGTGAGTAGAGACCAAGATGCAGATGGACGAGGCTATCGCAATCCGGAGGAGCAGGCGAGAGAACTGACTCGGTGCATTCGTCGTGAGGTTTGCAAACTCTCCGAAAAATGGAATGCGCTCATTGACAGATCGGAAAACTGGAGCAGAAAACTGGAAGACACTTTTTCGGTAATTACTCCTTGCTTCCATTTCCATGTGCAGTAATTTCATTCCTTCACCGTCAAACAGCTCTTGACAGAAGTTCAGAGTGGACCGAATGAGAATATTCATACAAGAACTGTTGTTAATCCTCTGTTAGAGTAAATAATTGTTTTTTTTTTCTTTTATTTTTTTGTGAATTATACTTGTGATGCCCAGACATTTTTATAAAAACTACATGTCCACTAATTGATACAGCAAATTCCGTTTCATAGAAGTAACCATGTGAATTCTTAATGTTACAGTGCAATTAAACCTTTTTTGTTCAAACCCCATCAATTTGAGGTTTTCATGAGAAATGCTTCTCCCTCTGAGGGAAACATTTTTGTTACTTTCAATTTTATTTTATTTTCATTGGTAACTAACTAATTTTTTTGGTCATCAGAAATTGCGGCTTTTCCAAAAGAATATCGAAGACATATCAAATCGTCTGAGCGCAGCGGAGGCAACAAAAACCCAATGGCATCCAGGTTCAGACCATTCACAGACGCCAGAATCAACCTTGCAGCTTAGAGTAAGTTCATTTCGATTTTCCCCATCTTCTAGTTGATAATAAAAAATTGTCCTCGGTAGTCTAAAAGGTGTCATGTTTCTTTTAGGTTTCCTTATTTTTACTTCAATCATAATTCAATATTATAAGTAATCATGTTGCTTAAAATAATTAAAAAATGAGGTAAAAGTACCACACTGAGAAAAGTGTTTCACCGACACATTTCAACTAGTACAATCAATCAGTATCGGAGAGTTTAAGGTAGTGAGCTCCTTTCTTTTTGGAAGAATCTGTTCAGAGTTTCCTTTTGTATAGAAACGGGATCTGAGGTCTGAGTTCTAAAAATTGCAATTCAGATCGGAATCATTAAGGACATGTCAAGTTTTCCCCTGACAAATCGAATTGGTTGAAATAAAGTTAGGTACCATTTCCTCTAAAATACTAGTAAGAAGAAGGGTGTGAACTTCTCAGCGACTAATAGCTCTTCTGCCTTTCTTCAATTATGCTCTTCACTGTTTCCTATCTGAATGGTTCAACTGAAATTTATTAACATGATTAATTTTATATTTTCAGAAATTTGGAGAGAAATTGAATAGCTTGCAGCGAAATTTAGAGGATATCAACGATCAAGCAAAAGATTTCTCAAATAATGGTGTTGTTTTAGCAGCTCCAACTCTTAATAAACTTCATGATCTCAACACCAGGTATGCATTAATTTCTACATAAAACCAGGGAAATATTTTACCTTTATCAGACTAGTTTCTCTCTCTAGTACTTATAGTAGTAGATAGAACAGAAGAATCTCTAATACAGTGTTTCTTTTTCCCATTAAGTTAAGGACCGTATTTTTTCTGGCAAAAATGGAAACAGAAACTGGACGAGTGGTAACATTATCAAAAGGAATGAGCTCTGAATTACACTTTTGGCAAAATGGATTCCATCTTGCAAAAAGAAACCAACAGCACCCAAATGTGGATTAGGATTGTACATTTGTGCAACTTAAACTCTTTGCAATAAAATTACCGAAATCATTCATATAATTAAATTTCCAAATTTATTCTTCGTCTTGAATTTATAGTTTATTGAGAGTAAAAATGTCACTTGTTTAGATGATCAGTTTATATTTGCAAGGTAAAAAAAAATTGCACAATCTTGCTAAATGCAATCCTAATAAAATCCTCTTTATTCATCTCATAAATTATAAATGAAAGCTCTCTCAAGTAAAGATACGTGCATCTTTTAATTTTGTCTAAAATCGTATTTTCAGATGGAAATTGCTGCAAAGCACCACAGATGAGCGCTACCACACCTTGCGAGACGGCACCAACGGGAAGGAGGATGGTAGTCTTATGCCTCCGAGTCATAGTTTTCTGTCATCATCAGTAGAGCCTCCATGGGAACGAGCAGTCACCGCCAGCAACGTGCCTTATTATATTAATCATCAGTGTGAAACAACCCACTGGGATCATCCTAAAATGATAGATTTAGTCAACTCCTTAGCCACTTTTAATGAGGTCCGGTTTTCAGCATACAGAACTGCCATGAAACTTCGCACGGTTCAGAAACGCATGTGTTGTACGTAACTCTTTTACTTCTAAATGCTTGCCAGTAACAATCGTTTCATTCAGCATCGAGAAAATGGAATTGTTAATTTTTTTAGATCCTGAGAAACAGTGTATTTTTAAGTTAATTGTTTCAAAGCTCACATGAATATAACTTTGATCAGCCATATTGCTGTACTAAGGAAAAACGCTGCATGAACATTCAAGAATTGCCGAATTTCCTTCAATAAAATGTTAATTTTTGAGGCAAGTTATGAATATTTTTTCTTGAAAATTTCAGGAACTTAGGATGAAATTGCAAACAAAATTACCTGAAAAATTTTAAAAGAAAAATATTCATAAGTTTACCAGGAAATTTGTGTCAGTCAAAGGAAATTTGGCAACGCCTGAAGATTTATACAACGTTTTCCTTAGCACAGCAGCATAACCATACGTTGAACTTGCTCAAATGCTGTTCTAATGTTTAAAGCAGGGATTCATCTGAATAATCATTTTCTCTTCCTCATTTTTAATATTAAAAATCCTTACTCTCAGGAAAATAAAGGGACTGAGAAGGGAAAAGAGTTTCAATATGGCTGTAACTCTTTTCAGCGCAGAATTAATTGGAAATAGCTCATTGCAAAGTATTAGGAACTTCACCAAACCACAGTGGCGTGCGGTGGGTTTAGTGACAGGGCAAGCTCTAGCGTTCGCCATCCGGAGGGGGGGGGGGTGTTAACGTAGTCTCTTTCCCCTCCTCAGGGCCTCCCTAGAAAATTGTTAAAATTTTACGGTATTTGCTCTATTTTTCGGATGAAATCTGATGGAACGTCTTGAAAAACTGTGGTTTTGATTACTTTCTCTCTTACTTATGATTTCGTTTACTCAACTTGTTTCGAATGTTATTGAGCATTAGAGGACGGCTCCATGCTCTTAACTCCTAATTTTGCCACTTATTTGAGGTATTGTAGTCTTTATTCTACTTTATTTAGAATTTTTTGAGTTTAAAAGTAGAAATTAGAAAAATAAGTTAGAAAATTAGAATTTTCTGCGTTTAAAACATGATTGAGAATTTTCTAATTTATCACTAATCAGATCAAGTGAGCGAAATTTTATAGAGTTTTAGGGCATTAGCTCCTAAATACAACCGCGACGGAAAGAGGGAGCAAGATAGCGCATCGCGCATCAGAGGCAGAAGCAGCGCGCTGCGGTGACGGGCCAAGAGATGGCCAAGAGAAGCGAGCTGCGATCGCGCAGCGAAGGGCTCGGACTCGGAATGTACCGCTCTACCCGCCCGCCTTGATTCCGCCGCCGAGCAGTGGCTCACCGCTCAGCTGATCGCAAGCGATTCTCCAGCGCATGAGTCGGCCCGTGTTCAGGCCGCGCAGCGCGCTGCGCCACCTCCATCCGCTCTCTATACGTATTTCTGTCTCTCTCTCTTTCTGTTTTCAATGCAATTTACATACTGAACACCTTTTATAAATTATATTTACTAAAATGTAAAACATGCATGTAACAGGTGTAATTTTCTTCTTTCTTTTGAAATCTTTGGGCAAGCAGTGCTTGCCTTGCTTATCCGGACCGCACGCCACTGCCAAACCATGAATAGCAAGTGATAGATTTGCCATTTCTTGAAATGAATTTTAAGCATTAGCTCTCAGGAAGAAAGTAAATTTTTTTAACCTATGTAGCATTGAAATAGACGCAGTAATAACCTACTCTTTCATTTCATTCTGTGTCTCTCGTAGTGGATTTGCTAAGCGTGGACAGGGCAGTAGAAGTGTTCGACTCTCACGGATTGCGTGCTCAAAACGATCGTTTGCTGTCAGTGTCGGACATGGTCAGTATTCTGGCCAGCATTTACGAACTTCTAGCAGCTGATCATCCATCTCGGGTCAACGTTCCTTTGTGCTTGGATTCTAGCTCTCAATTGGTTACTTAACGTTTATGATAGGTGAGCACCGATCATGAATATTGGATCAATATCAATATTAAGGATGTACCTTTTTTTATCTAACGATACTTGTACGATGTAATCATGTGCTGTACCATGATATGTACCATAGTTTCGATCAGAAGCTCATTTTGTACAAATGATTAAATAAGTAAATAAATATGAAGGATTGTTTACCTGTATTAGAGTAGGCAAGAATTAGTTTCTTTTAGCAACAAGTATCGCTCATGCTATGCATGGTTGCCAGATTTCTTGTACAATGTATATTTTACAGGAATACTGCTTGGTGAATTCTCCCCCAAAAACTCTCCAAATTCTTTTGAGAGGATGAAAAAAAAATTGAGTGAAATTTCCAAAATAGACAGTTTGAAAGTTAATTATTGAAGGAAAATAAAATATTGCAAAATATTTTGCATAGGACCTGTGCCTGTGATACTTTTCCAGTAAGAAATCAGTTTCAGCACAAAAGAGAACGGGAGTTAAGAGAGTTAAATGAATATTTTTCATGATCGAATGATGCGTGCTGATTAACAGTAAGAAAAAGGTGAAATCAATAAAACGTACAGCAGTTTTAATATTATATTTTGATTTTCTCATCATGCTGAGTATTACTGAGAGCCTGATCTATGCTTGGCAAAGGAAAAGGATCCAGCAGAAGTGTCAATTTCTTTGATTCTGTGCCAGTTTTTTTCCTGCATAATAGTAATTGAATTTTTTTTCTCTTTTTCTTTGTAATATGTTTGACTGAACAATATCAACTATCGCTAATTGCTTCATTCATCTCAAAAATACTTTTGAACGTTAGCAATCCAAAAGTTTTTTTTTTATACTCAGGGATCCATCGAAATTCTTCACAAAATAACACACGATTAAAATCAGAACTGAAGATTTGCTAAACTTTTTCAAACGTTTTAAAGATTGGTTCAGAGTAGTATATTCCAAATTCTCAAAGTATCAATGTGATTACATGTTCATCTATATGTTCCTTTTTTGAAAATTTAATATTACAATGTTTTTTCCTTTTCTTTCAGTCAAAGGACTGGTCAAGTACGAGTGTTGTCATTCAAAGTAGGAATAATACTGCTGTGCAAGGGACACTTAGAAGATAAATATAAATGTAAGTACCTAACAAGATGGTAGAATAGTGCTGGCTGGTTCCACACTATGCCGTGGGGAAATCAAATCCAAAAATAAAAATCTGAGTCACAAAATGAACTCAGAATAGTCTCAGAACGAGACTGAGGGGGAGAGTGTTCAGCTCAAGTAGATGCACTGGAGCAGCGGCGTGGCGTGCTTTGCGATACGTCGATTGATCTGCCATTTAAATCTATGGAAAAGTATCAATGAACAGGGTGTTGTTTGCAACAAACACCTCAATAATCCAAGATCAAAATTTCTAAATTTGCGATAATCAATCATTCACGCCTCGTCACTGCATTGCAGTAGCTGAAATCACACCGAAAGATCTTTACCAGTTTAAGTTTTTTTTACCTATCAGTAGGTAGATAACACTCAGTCAGGAATTCCAGCGTAGTATCCTGCAAAATCCTGGATGGTGCTAAATCGCAGTCGAGGACTATGAACGCGAGGTATGGCAGAAAAAACAATCTTAGCGCCATTTGCCGTCAGTGCTGAGCATTTCTCAGGATGAAATGAGGAAAATAGCCAAAAAATTCACAATCAGTTATAAATGTAAGGAGTATGTATTGAAAATACATTTTTAACGCAGGCCAATGAGCAAAGAGGAAGGAATAAATTCACTTTGAAGCAGACCTGGAGAAATCCTGTCATTCTTGTTTTCAAGGCACTTTGCCATTTTTATACTAAGGTGCCATCTCCATGATTCTATCTTATGTGACTCGTTTTTACCAGTTCTTGTTTGCTCTCAGATGGCCTGTCTTGTTATCCTACCTGTGTTCCCGCATAATTTCAGAGAATGTATTCAATATTGTTCGGATTATTTTTCAGACTTGTTCAGATTAATCGCAGATCCCAACAGGCTAGTCGATCAGCGAAAATTAGGTCTACTCCTACATGACTGTATACAACTTCCACGACAACTAGGAGAAGTAGCTGCATTTGGTGGCTCGAACATTGAACCATCTGTCCGAAGCTGTTTTTTGAAAGCTGGAAAGGACGTTCCTGCTATTGAGGTATGCTCCTGATTTGTATCTTATTTTTAAGTTTCAGAAGAAATATTTTAAACTTATGCTCAGATGTATGGATGAGAGAAAAAATATTTAATATCAATTGGTCCACAACTCACCCTCATGTTTATTAGTATTATTCTGAATTTCATGACTAGATTCTTAAATTATACTAAAAAACCACAATGGACAACGTCCAACAGAGAGGATCCACGCCATATGAGGTTGGAACAAGGAGAAAAAGGTTTGACATGTTTATCCTCCTTCAGCCTCAATCTTGAAGATCAGGTACAACTCGTATTTTTACATTCACAACATATCTTATTGACTTTAAAAATCCTCGATTATTCTGTAATATTCCTTTCATCTTCCAGGCTGTTCACTTTTTGAGTTGGCTGCAAGCAGAACCTCAAAGCATTGTTTGGTTACCTGTTTCGCATCGTTTGGCTGCTGCAGAAACGGCAAGACATCAGGCAAAATGTAACATCTGCAAAGAGTATCCAATCGTTGGTTTTAGGTAAGTTTCCACTTTTTTCAAAAATACACTCATTTCTAAAAGGGAAAATCAATGCTTTAGACGCTTTTAGGGCCGACTTTAATTACAAGAGCTAGATATCATGAAATTTCAGGGTCTACTGGTATTTGTCTTCTTACAGTGGGTCAATTCTGAATGTTTGTACTACGAATTCTATTCCTGTAGCAACATCAACCTCGGCATGACCAACTCTCCCTCTTTTCCTTTGTGCTCCCTTCTTTTGAGTTTCATGAAGTCAAATATCACATGAACTATTTGCAACTCAAAAGAGAGTCTCACTATTTTTTAGTTTGGTAACTTGAGATGAGTTTCTTTTGCCTGCAACATTTATCTATTCTATGAATTATCAAGGGTGTCGTGAACAAACTAGCATCTTTGTAACTTTTTGAGTAAAGGACAGGTACTGATCGATACTCTTAAAACCGAAAAATTCTGTTTCAGGTATCGGTGCTTAAAGTGCTTCAATTTTGATATGTGTCAAAATTGTTTCTTCTCCGGTAAAAAAGGAAAGAATCATAAGCTCACTCATCCAATGCAAGAATATTGCACAGCTGTAAGTTTTGTGTTTTCTCTCTTCCTCAAAAATAAAACAACGAACAGCCACCTAAAAATTTGAAAAATACGTAGTTCTTTGAGATCTTTTCAAGGTCAATTCCAGTAGGTTTACCATTAAACCTACTTACATTTAAAATATGAGGCATTTTCAACAATACGCATTACTGTACAACTTTTTTACTAATTACATTACGGTCTAGTTCATTAAAACCACAATTCCAAAGCAAATCTATTTACTGATAATTGAAATTGTATTGCAAATCTTCAATAGATTGTAAATTTAATCAAATTTTGGTAAATATCATTTCATCATTCATCTTAATACATTTTTGCAGCTTCCAACATAAAATTTAAGACCCTATCTCCCCCCATTTTCTCAAGTTTTAAAAGTTTCTTCCTACCACTGTAATTATTTAGTGTACCTATCCGTATATTTTTGCACCTAGTCTTATACAAATCTCTGCTGACTTAAATTTACCCGAAGAAATGCCTCCACTTTAAACAGAATCATGCTGCATTCCTAATACTTTTTTTTATCATCTTTTGCTATGTTTTTTCCAGACTACCTCTGGTGAAGATGTGAGAGACTTCACTCGAGCTTTGCGAAATAAATTCAAATCGAAGCGCTACTTCAAGAAGCACCCTCGTGTTGGGTATCTTCCTGTTCAAACAGTATTAGAAGGCGATGCTCTCGAGAGTCCAGCTCCTTCACCGCACCATTCAAACACGCTTCCTTCCCATGATATGCACTCTCGCCTTGAGATGTACGCATCGCATTTAGCTGAAGTTGAGCTCAGAACACGAAGCAATTCAACTCCTGACTCGTAAGTAAAGTCCAGACGTAATTTTTGCACCTTATATTTACAGTAACCAATATAAAAATGAATGAAAAACACACTGTTGTTTAAAAGAAAAAAAATCTTAATTATCTACCATTTCGAGGGCTAATGAACAATACCACCTAACTGACAATTTTGGAAAAAAGGAGTTAGCGAATTTGCCGCATTCTATAGAATAAAATACACCAGCTGATGAATTTAGATTTCTACCACTTCTGTAGAGGAGCGATTCAATGATGCTGTATTGTGTGAAAAAACTGCAAATCTAACCTTGAAATTACAAAAATGGCAAAGTTTCCCCTTCGTTCTGCAAAATTGTCAGTTTGCAGATAGGCGGTGTTGTTCGTCAGCCATTGATTTATTTGATAATTTCTGAGCCATTTGAATTAACAAAAACCCAAAACACAAAAAAAGGCCAAAATTTGGAGACATATTTGCAAGTTCTCTGTCTTATTGATTTAACAGTAGTCAGCTTTGTAATTTAAGCTTCAACTAAATATTTGTTCATCATTTTTTTGCAGGGATGACGAACATCAGCTCATTGCCCAGTACTGCCAATCACTAGGTGGAGACTCAATCCCTGTCCCAAGGTCGCCAGTTCAGGTCGTCGCTGCAATAGATGCTGACCAGCGTGATGAGCTTGAGGCAATGATCCGCGAGCTAGAAGAGGAGAACTCAGCCCTGCAAGCAGAATATGAACGCCTACGAATGTCGCGCGCCCCTTCGAAGGGCACTTTGCCCGACTGTGATATGGCCGCTGAGGCCAAGATGTTACGACAGCATGAGGGAAGACTAGAGGCAAGGATGCAGATTCTGGAGGATCATAATAGACAGCTTGAGGCTCAACTGCAAAGGCTCCGGCAACTTCTTGATGAGGTATGGTGTGAATACATGACTTGGCTTGCGTTTAGAGTACTGTGTTTCAAAATTCCTACTTTTGTTTCATTTTAGTTCATAATTGGTAGGATAAAATAAACAAATTTTATTGCTTGAAATTTCCATTATCAATGACTCAAGTGGAATTGATTTATTCCAGTTCAAGTATTGTAGTTTTCCTTTCCAAAAAATAAATTCCTCTCCTTTGATTTTACTCTATGTTGCAAGTTCTGACAACTGTCATCAAGAAAATTATTGAAAATTCAAAATGAATCATAGAATTATTTAATATCCAATGGTTGCTCATTGATGGGATGAGACAGGTAATTTTTGTTTACCTACACAGTTTGCAAAGTATACATTATGTCATAATCAAAATCGTCACCCTAAGAAACTCTTTTTTTTTTCTTTTAAAGCAAGGAAGTGACCATGTTTTTATTTTTGTTTCTTTGTAGCCAACTCTGCAAACTAGATCAGTGACTGCTTCGCAGTTGGCAACAGATTCTCCCGCTAAAATGAATGGCCACTACATCGACACATCAGGTGAGAACTGCGTTAATTCACTTTCTCAAATGCTTAAGAAATGTGGTGAAATATTATAAAGTGTACATTGTGGTAAACTATGTTGACCTTTCTTGCTCAGAACAAAGTTGTTAGCATAAATTTAAGCAAGAAAAATGTCAAAATTCAATGCTCCACCTATCTGATAAGCCAAATTCGAAGTAAATCAATTAGAGGACAACGCAAGTATGGGTCATGATGTATTACAAAGGTAGGTATATATTACAAAAGGCAAAAATATCTTCGAAGAGATGAAGGCTAAAACACAGACCTTCGAACTTGACTTAAAAAGTGCAATACATATAAACATCGGCGTCTCCAATTCATCAACATCATCAATTTTACGGAGAAGCAAAATTGTATTAAGGGTAAATGGTTTCATTCTCTTCTTGGTTTACTTCTCTACCAATTCTATGCCTGAATTGAGCTTTCTGCTCAGGTATTCCTTATTTTGGAGGAAATTTCCATTTTTTCTCTCACCAATTTCTAGTAAAGTTCGTTTCATGCCAGGGTCTGTGTTCAATCATCTTTGTAAAAAAATGTATGTTTTATTTATTTTCTTTCACTTAAAAAGCAAACAAAAAATTGGATTTCTCAAGGAAGGTAAACTTGAGGGGCCGCACTTTTCTTTTCCTCTCTCTTTTTTTTTAATTTTTAAAATTTAAGAAAATTTTAATTGGTTATTAGGAAAGTTACAAAAGCACCATAATTCAGAAAAATCAAAAGAAGAAATTGCTAAACACCATGTTTCATTGAATGGAGAATTTGCACGCAATTTTTTTATTGCTTCATCTGAAAGTGCCTAATGAGCTGAGTTCGCAATATTTTTCATAATTTTTTTCTGACATGGGAAATTGGAGAAAAATTGATTTAAAAGTGAGAAAATGCGCCGCCTTGTGACGTCATCTGGCGGCATTTCCCATTTAAACACATGTATTTTAGCAGAATCGGTTATTTTGTCATATCTCCTCTAATAATTGCTCAATTTATGAATCAAGGGTATCTTCGTGTTCAGTTCACTCAGAGGATTCCACTTAAACAGGAAATTCATCAAATTTCAGACCCTTGCAAATTCTCCATTCTTTCTCTGCCTTTTCATCACAAACTGTTGTTAAAGAGAATAATTAAAGAAAGGCATAAATACCATGGGACTTCTAGAGTTTTCATCCCCATTTTGCAATGAGTTGCTCAGCAAAATTCCAGTATGTGGCTAATTCTCGGTTATTTTTTAGGAGGTCGGTGGGTTGAGGGAGGTCGTAACAGTATAGATAGACCTCCACCACCACCAGCAATCGCCAGTCTTCATCACATGGCAGGTGTGTCTTGTGTTTTGCGCTCAGTCTAGTTGTTTGTGTGGCTTGTAGATAGTGTGATTAGTTTAGATATTTCCCCTCCCTACCATCATGAATGGACCAAACTGTTACATCGAAATCCTTTTCTGCAAAAACATCTGACAGGTGTTGAATTCCACATAATATCTCATTATTTTGAATTGTATTCATTCATATAAGAAAGGAAATTTGGTTTTAATGAAAAAATAATGCATCAAATTAATTCTATAAGTTAGTTGCTGTGTACCTCCCCTAGATTATTACGAGTCAAGCACAGGAACTTCTTAAAGATTTTATCCAATTGTTTTCCCTTTCTTTCCATTATTTATTCATGTTTTAAATTCTTAACAGTTCTTGCATTAATTACATGTAACCCTCAGTTTATTTGTTTTCAACCTTTTACTTACGGCTTGTCGCAGTATCTGTCCTTTCCATAGTGTCTCATAGCTTTGTCATACGGCCAATATACCCAAATATTTCAGCCCAAGAGTGGACTAGGGCAGTTGTAATCCTCTGATACTGGCAGTCTATGTTATCGAAAGTTTCTCAGAATCTATCCATCTACTCTCAGCTCGAACAAGGAAACTGTGCAAGCACTGTGACTTGAGGAAACGTTAGAAACAAAATGACTAATGTAATATAAACAAGCATAAAAATTCCCATGATCATGCAAGTAACCATCAATGAAAGAAATTTGGTCAACTGCAATAAAAAGGACTTTTGAGCACAGAAGCAAATAAATTTATTCATGGGTAATGTGTTTTAGCATTCAAAAACTAATCTGGGAGTGGTTTAGTCCATTTTTCTGTCAACTAAGATTGTAAATTTACATTACTATTGGACTTCTTTTAGCCCCGAATGTGGCAACTTAAAACCTCTAATAGGTTGTCCACGAAGCAAGGTTTTTTACGACTAGATACTCTAAAACATAATATCTACAGTATGATTTGAGATCTTTTGGCGTTTATCTCACGAAAAATGTACCTACGTAAAAATCTTCTTCAAGAGGTGGCACCATTGTCACAATATTTACTGTTTTAGTACTACTAGGTCCCTTTTCCTTTAAATGGTCACACAGAGAGAAAAACATGATGCTGTATTGTATTCTTGTAGATTTGTTTGTTTCATTTTTTTTTTTTTTTTTTTGCTAGAAGTTATGGGTATTATCAAAAGTATTTAGATGCATGAAGTGTATGTCATATCTGTATCAAATTTCTTTTCCCTTGCTGTTCTCCATTCCTCACTCAAACCTAGACAATTGAAAGAGAGGAAGCACCCGCCCCCCCCCCCCCTTCCTCCCAAAAAACAACATTTTTTGCATGCAGCATTTTTTTTTTAAATGAGTGAGCCGTTTGTTTATTTTGATTTTAATAGGTGTATGCGTGCGTATTGCAAGAAATGACGAATGGCGTGAGTAGAGAAAGTTGTTAGTGTCATAGAATCCTTATGACATTCGTGTGCTCCTTCAGTTAAAGTCAATTTTTCCTTTCTCTGACTGTATGAAACCTAGCGTCTGTTGTGTTCCATTGAATTGTGGCTTCGTGTTGTAAAATTCGAGTTTTAGAATTCCTTAAAATTATTGAGATTTGTCTTATACTTATTGCGTTTGCGTATGTACTCACTCATCAGTTGCCTTTTTCCATTTTATTTTCATGCTACTTCCTCAAATTCAGGACGGATGTAAGTTTTCATTTCTACTCAACAGTGTTATCTGAAATGTCAAGTAGAGGTTACCCAAACGCGTTTTAAATCAGGTCCCATACCTTACTTAAGCAGAGGAATGAATGTTACTTTTTATGTGGGTGTGAAGAAAGTTGGTTACTAATGTTGAGACCTTTATTCGAAATCTTCGCCATTCTGGAAGCATAATTATTAAACTTCCATTAACATATTATATTTCCCAGCATTTTTTTCTTTATTGGATTTGATTTTTTTTCAGCCTTTAGAACCACAGAACTACTCCGCGACTGTTAGTTTTGAACAGTAAAATGCTCATTACAACTTATTTCGATTTTATTCCAAACCAAAGATGCTTTGGAAGCATTCTTTTATTGTGTAATGCACAGGCAGAAGAGGCGAAATCTAGTCCAGAGTGATATGAGTTAGAAGGGTATGGAGGTTAAAAGCCCAGTGTTAGGTTTGCATTGATTCAACTAATAAAAAATTGCATACTATTTTTAGGCAAACAAATTTTTGGGAGCCTTGGAATTTTTTACAAAATAATCTTCTCAATGACATTTACTAATATTTCAAGCGCCAAGCAATCCTTTGAAAGACTTTTCCATGATTTTCAGGATGACTCTGATCCTGTGACTCTTTGACTCCATCACTGATTTAACTTAACTCTAATGTAACTCGATCGTACTTGTGCGTTCCAGAAAAGGTGTAATGATGGTGAAACTACAATGACATTTAACTTGAGGGCGCTGTTTCAAAAGTTCCATTTTTGCCTTATTCTTTAAGAGGAATATTACTGGATATTTTTGCTTGAAACTTTAGGAGAATAGTCTTTAAGAGGCTACAGAAAGTCATTTGTAGTTTAAAGAAGTACGAATGACCTGTCTTCCTCAAAAAAAGTAAAATGAGAGTGGAAATTTGCAGCATTTCAACCTGAAATAAGTTTTGCAGTATCACTTTGAATATGTTTCAGTGAGGCATAAACAACGTTGATTGAAATTAATTTGTGTCTGTTTCAGGTGATCTGAGCAAAGTCGTCACAAAACTGGTTTCAGCATTCGTTGAAAATCCTGATGCCAAAGCTCCCAGTAACGACAAATAAACTTCTCCCAACAGCGCATATTATGTTCGGCTTTAAGTCATTCTTTTCAGCTTTTGCGTAAGAAGCGGCACTCCTTGGGACAACTGAACCAATGACATCTCATAGTTCTTTATCCCTCTGCAAAGTATTATTAGGACAGCTTTATCATATCATGTAAATCCAACAATCATACATTAGTATTTACTATTTTGTAATAAACCCTGTCCACATATAGCTACTATAGCCAAAGGAACCAGTTTTATTGGTTTTATCTCTTTTTGAAAGCAAGTCGCTTAAGAGAAAGCTCGCTCATTTTGCAGCAATCGGCAACATTTATTTTCTAATCATCAGAGTTTTCACTTGCTATACTTAGGGATAAATATTTAACAAAAAGTGTTGCAGGTGCTATCAACTGTTAATCCATATCATGGTCTTATTCATATCATGTATTTTATGTTAAGAGGTTCCGGTGCGGTCCTAGAAAGAGAATACATATTGCATTTACAAATTTTGTCTTAAGAATTGACTGACTGAATGACTTTAGTTAGCAAACTCATGAATATCATTGCTAAGAGTGTTCTTTTTTTTTTTTTATGGAAGACAGGACTCTTAATGGCACCACCTTGAAAAAAATGTATAGCTTGAAAATTTGTCAGATTAAAGAGCAGTTTATGAAGAATTTTAATGTATAAAGAATTTTTGAATTATGTCCTTGTTTTTTTGAATAGATATTTATTAACATTTTTAAATTCAAGTAATTTACCTAATGTAACAAATGGCAATACATATATAGGTTTATATTTCTCTAAATGTTTTCAATTTAATTGACTTCTCTGTTATTTTATATATCTCTTTTATTTTTTAATGATGTGAATAATTCTAGTTCTATCCGCTTTCTGAAACTTTCTAAATAGTTAGTGACTGTATCAATTAATCACTGTACTGATAAGGCATAATGATTGAACATTTTATGTACTTCTTTTGTACCTCGTAGTTTCAGTATATCTTTTTTTTCTTCTTTTTTTTACATTTGAACATTCCTCTGTCTTTTTTTTAAAAGTAAAAGTAACATAACCGGCTAAGACAAATTCATGTTAATAATAATTTTAGATGCATTTTTTTAACGGAAGTGTTTCATTTTTACTCCCTCCTTTTTCGCAGAAATTCTAAGATGTCCAGTTGTTGATGCTCTCTCTAGCTGAGACTTTCGACAAGATGCTGGGTCTGTCCTCTTTTTGTTTGTTTTAAAAAATTTTGGTTTTGAATTTACAACGATAGTGATAGGTATTCGACCCACTATTTAGTGCGAACATAGTTAATTGACATTTGGACATATTTCTGTCAAACGGAACTAGGCGCCAATTTGAGTTCCTTTTGAGGAATTTAGAATGCCGGATAGCACGTTCTGTCAAACGGAACTAAGCGCCATGGAAAAGCATTGCGAGTATAGAACGGAATGAGCCTGACGCCCGGCTTCGCCTCCAATCCAAGCCCCCCTCTACCTTCATCCCCCGATGGCACTTAGTTCCGTTTGACAGAAATACATCCATTTCTTGCATAGAAAATGTAAAATGTCACTAAGCAGATGATATGAAGCTATGCGAAGACTAGATCTCTGTGGGCTAGGTGCAAGAGTCAGTCATTCTTTTATTTCAAAAATTTCAAAATTAAGAAATAAATACAGCTCAGAAGATTGTTTCATAACCACTCTAGCACAAAAAACGTCCCCAAACATCAATCCAAACCGAAGCTGTAACAGTTCCAATTTTTCAGTTAATAAATCTTATTTTTGGAAGAAATCTGAGTGAAATTTCAATCTCTCATGTTTGCTCAAAATTGTTCAATTAAAATTAAATTTTTTACTATTTGCTGGGTCAGAAATGAGCAAAATGTATTGTAATCAACTATTGAGCATACTAAGAAGTTAAACTTGAGTAAAATCGTTCTCTCAAATAATTCGCCTGTTTGCACTGAAGGTTCCTTTTCTTTTGGGCGGTCACATTTCACCGTAAAGCAAAATTCTTCGTATTTGTAAGTCATTAAACACCCAAACAAAATAAAACTTCAAACTTGTAAAATTTATGTGGTCAATTTGAACTTCTCCTGTTACCATCTTTGATGTAAGAAATGAGAGGGGAAAAATTGAAGTGCGTCTGTTCAAAGAAGCTATACTATTTTTGAATCTGTGAGCATTTTGAATTGAATGTAAAAAGATTTCCAAGCAAGGCTGCCAGACTGTATTTACAAATCTGAATATTTTTTATTGAGATAAATCGGGATGTGTTCTGAGCACAAATGTTGGATTTTCAGTGCAATCTAGGAACAGTGTTACGAAGGTAACTACACCCTGCCTAGTCAGAGCGTACCTATCGTAATGAATCAGTTGCACTGGTTACAGAATTGTGTTTTGATGGTTTAGGCTTACAGCTCCACAAAAATCGATGAGATCAGTTCTAACACCTTCTTATGTCCAATATTAATTGAGACATCACCCGTCAGAAATTTGGTATCTGCCATCATCCACCACGGTACCTCGTGCACACCATGGTTTCTTCCACCTTGGACTGATTCATGTACTAAGTACATGGAACAACCATTGCAAATGTGTGTATTACTGATTGATGAAACCAAAATGAAAGAAACCATGCAGTATAGAGTGCTGTGGTGAATGATGTCTTGCACCATATTTTGCGATGAGTGATGTCTCCGTTTATATTAGACATTTAAACTCAGTGTCTAAACAGATCTCATTATTTGTTGCTAATTCATAAGCTTAAACTATCCAAACATGATTTTGTGGCTGGCACAACCGACCTATCATCAACATTAGGCCTCAAACTTCAGCTGACCTTTACTTTGATGTGAGATTCAAATTGAAGACACACAAGCTTAAAAACAAGGAATTTTCGTGGCAGGCAAATTTGTGGAGGTTTTCCATAAAAAAAAACTTAGAGGGGTAGGAGACAGCTGATGCTAGGTATTCCCAATTGAATTTCTTGTTTCAAAAAGTAAAATGTTTTTGACATATGTTACCCATTTAGTTCCAAGAATGGGCCCTGCAGCTAAAAATAAGATGAAATTTTTCAGCCTTTAAGTAGGACAGTATGAAAATTTTTGAACCTTAGCGAATTGGACTTTTTTTGCAATCAAGAAGAAGAATTCATGCCTATCCTATCTTTTCAATGTAAAATGAAACACAAAAAAAAAAATGAAAGAAAAATAAATAAAAAAGTGCTTTAAATATAAGCGCACTAAAGAAGACGACTAACAAAACCAACGAATCAAATATGTGTAACCGTGTAACTTCATTCTTCATTAGTCTTTTCTTGTCCGATTGACAAACGAACTATCAACAATTGACTGCTGGAAAGAATATCTAAGAACCATGCTGCTAGTAGAGAATTTTAAACCAGATAAACTGATAGACAACCGTCTATTTGACCAAGAATCAGCGACAAATTTCAAATCAGAATCAAATTTTCTTCATTTCGTTGGATATGCAATTTGACATCCATGGAGTAAAATTTTTGCTTGATTTTAAAGCAAATGCATTGACGGTGTGAAATGGGCGTCGCACCCTTGACAAAGAAAATAAAATGAAATAATGAAGAAGAATACTTGCAAGCTTTCCCCACATTGGAAGTCCCAGAGTCCCTCCTTGGCCCTGCGCTGAGATTAACTGCATTTATCGTGGTCTCAAGAGTACAATGAGAATCCTTAAAAGTTATATTTACTAAAAGTACTTTTCTCTACTGGGGCTCGCTCCTGAAATCGAATCAAATGGTTTCCATTTCTTCCCATAAATGAATTAAGCACTGTAATCTGAGAAAATTAAAATAGAACAGAAGAATAGTTTTACTTTCTTTATTTTTATTCTAGTGGGATTTATACTGAGGGGGGGGGGATATTTACAGTAGCAATCTAGTGCACACAAAGCTCTCTAACATGAATTGTTTTACTCATTTATTATGAGAGCACGACATAGAAATAGAGGTCATTTAAGTAAGGCATTCTCAACAGAGTCCCATTTAAGAATTGAGCTCAGCTCTTTTGGGTATTTTTGGGGACAGCGCTCTCTGATGTTTCTATACAATGGGCAGTTAAATAGCAGATGAAAGTTCTGAGAAAATTAAATACATTTATTTCTCGTAATATTTCTTGCAGCTCAAACTTCTCACCGTTAAATCACAGTTCACTGTGCCCAAAATTGAGTTCATTCATATTTACCCGCTAATGACTCAACGATGAAACAGGCCAATCAACTAGCGACAGCCCTCGCAGCTCGATCGGTATTGGCTGGCTTCCAGCATAATACGTAAACGCTGCTCTGAAATATGTCGAAGCCTAAAAGTACGTAATCTTTTCACCTCTCTCAAAGCATCGTCGGTCTTTGGGCTGAAGTTTTATATTTGAATCCCACATAGATTGTTTTGATTAGGTTGTGATAAGCGATAACATTTGCTTGTTCGAACTTTTGAAAGGTTTTCATTTCTATTTTGTGTGCTATTCGCGGGTTACTACTAGTTTGTTTATCACCTTTGCGGTCGTGTGGTATAAGTTCTTCAGAAAGTTTTGATGTGTGACCTTCTTCAGTTCTTTGATCCATTTTCGAGCCTGTCACTGTCATTATTTTGGTTTTAGCGCCAGATATACTTACTCTGCAGGAAGGAGAGTTAAATTTTGTGGACCACTCATAATCCAGACGACTCATGATCGCTCGACTTTAGCGCAGGATACCTCCTCACACTCCAATTCTGATCGATACGTCAATCTGAATGCAGATACTATGGTAATCCATCCTCACGATACCTTTCAGGCACGTTAAGGGAACTATGTCACTCTTTTTTGATGTATGCATTTAATGTAGAATCTATCTTGGTTAGTCAGTCAATGAAACTTCAACTATCGCCTCAATGGAAAAACGATGGATGTAGAATGATGATGGAAACGATAGTTGTAGTTGAAGAGAACTTACTCGATGAGGTTTAGCTCCTCCGTTTACTTAAGACTTCCCAATGCATTGATGGACCTCTTCAGACCGATTAGTGTTGAGTTAGAAGGTAGAGCAATCCTGTGGATACACAAAATTTGTCGTGTAATTTAAATAGAGTCAAATAATGCTACCTGTTCGGTCGCGTAATTATATTAACGTATGGTTGCAAACAGTTTACTTAAAAGACCTTTTTCAAGTACTTCATTATCCCAAACAATGAGGTGCTGCAGGATTCGTCATTAGGTCATCTATCCTCAGAAAATCAAGTGTAGTAGCAGTTGCGTCAACTTTTAAAGCTACCCAAGCAATATATGCAAGAGGAGGTGGTCTATCTTCAATACCCATTGTTATTGCAGCCTCCTTAGGTTTTAGATGTATCTATTGTGTCCGGCGTACTAGTTTGAATAAACATATTCCTTTCAAAGTTTACACTGATGCTATCTTTACCCGTAATTATAGTAGGATTAGCCCTTTTTTTTCTAATCGACGTAGAAGTTTGAAACTTTGGGGATGTTGCTAGGTGTAAGGTAGCAACTTTTTGGTCTGTCCAAAATTTTGGGGGGCAGCCTTCCTTAGGGGAGCGATGGTTAACTTTTTTTTTCGAAAAGCAACCCCCCTTTTGAGACACCTCATTCGAAAGTTTCAATGAGTGAAATGATTAACAGAATTACGTTTACACTGTGTTTATATTTAATATCAAACTCTTCAACCTATGAATTTAAGAGACTCCTGAGTTAAGTATCTACTCTCTACTGATTTAATTTTTGTAAAGCATCAAGGTATTTTTGTAAGTATTCAATGCAAAACCCCAAAAATATTACCAATTGAAATAAGTTCAATATACCTATCTCAGAAAATTTTTTGGATTCACAGTATTCTTAGAGTTCATTTTAATGATGAAATGAAAATTAAGGAGTTCTCTTCAATATTCTATCCCAGTCACAGATTGACTTATTCGCCGCAAGCACTTTGAATTTTCAAATTGTAGCTCTTCCTTTTTGATTGCAGCGCAAGGATCGAGATGGCAGAAAATAATTGGCCTTGCCCCTGAATAGCAGCCTTATATTAACCTGCAGATCTGAATGCAAGAATAGCGTCAGGAAATGTCTGAAACCAGTGGTAAGCAAGCCCTCAATCTCAATGAATTGAAATACAAGTGACAAGACTGATTATGATGTGACGGAAGGAGAGACATTCAACTGGAGTGTCTCCGCTGGTTTTGTGGTTTCACACTCTCTCTTCTACACTATTATCATCATCATTCTGGATCGAGGAGCCAGTAACTACTGAATCATCTGTGTGCCTGTTCTCTCCCATACGATGACACTTTCATTTGTTAAGAGAAAGCCCCTCTGACATATGGGCGTATCTCAATTTCCATGTGAGTCCTGTTCTGCATATGACTCCATTCTTTCTGAGGCTTATGGGGAAATAGAGATATGCTCTTATGTCAGAGGAGCAATGATATTAGGTATCTCTTTCTTCCTCTGTGTTTCTGAAAACAGTACTTACATTTTGTTACAGGCACTTCAATAGTTAATATTAAAATGGAACCAGGCATTGATGGTACTGGTGAAAAGAATTTCGATCTCAACAATGTGACTGATTTATCGCAAACATGTCGGGCGTGTGCTTGCGTCGATACCTATTTCATACCTGTTTTTGATGGACAAGGGATTGAACATGATCTAGGAGCCAAAATCAACCAGTATTTACCAATTATTGTACGTTTACGAATCTTCTATTTATACTAATGCTTCTGTTCTCTCCAGAAACGAGAGAAAATGTTTTGAAACTTCTTTTAAAGTCACTCAGTTGCTGCCAATCTAATCATTATCTTTGCAGGTGAACATATAATTTCTCCAAAGTTTGGAAGGAACTTTAGTCTGGTCACCTCTATCAAAATCAATCACCTCGTAAATTTAAGCTGTACTTATCAAGAAATAAAAAAAAAAACCCACGTACGCACCTCTTTTTCAATTCAGTGTGAGGAAGCCAACTTGACAAAATTGATGGAAAACCTAGCGTATTTAAGCCCAAGTGAAGTGAAAATGATTACGATGTAATTAGATATTAGGTATCAATTAGATTCTAAAAACCAATATACAGGAAATCTACACAATTAGCATATTGATTGTCTGGAGAAATGGTATCTTGCATGCGAGGCTTCGGAGTCTCCACTTTCATTTGATCTCATCAAATCAGAATGAGCCAATACAATCGCTCAAAATTTTCACAGACTATTCTTCACACAGAGAGGAAAAATTAGTAAAGTTTCATACAGCAGAAGTTCTTCACTATCTTTGATGTGTTAAAAGCAGTTTATTAAACTCTGCTTTGGATAATTACAGGTCTCAAAAGCTGATGAGTTACCAACTCAGTTATGCTATCAATGTGCCTCACTGCTTGTAACATGGCATGAAATGTTCATAGGATCCTTAAAAGCAGAAGAAAATCTCAGGAAACTAAAATTAAGACTGAATGCAAAAAATGCGTACAATGTAAGTTTTCTTTTTCTTCTGTCACTGTGAACTTCTTGACCTTGTGACTAGGATGTTTTAATCTTAAAACTTCCCAAATTTTACTTTACTTCTTCATTCTAAATCCAAAACATTAAAAAACTTAAACTTGTGCTTGATGGACATTGCAGAACATGGATTGATCAAGTATTAGACAGCTCGCATTTTTATTTTCTTCCCTTGCAAGACATTCACCAGGGTAACGCACCTGTAGCAGAGACTCAGATGCTCTCTCACAAAGTTTATGCAATGCTGAGCAGGATTCTTCATGACATTTTCATTATTGCTTTGATATAATGTGGCTTAAACGTTCTCCTCCCTGCAAACTGTTGTGTAAGAAATTTTTGACAATTAATTTTAACGCAGCTACAAAAAAAATGAAGAGACACTGGTACATATTTCTGCCTTTCTTTTTATTAAATTTTATTTGATTAATAGACTCATTAAGTACTGAAAATCCAATCCCATTTCAAATGAAAAAAAATGGTGTGTAACTTCTGATTTTTAGGACTCCCGGAGGTTTGGAAATTTTGGATGATTGGAGGGTTTTGGAGGTTAAGCGTTTTGGATCCTATTTACTGCCTGTGTTTAAAAGGCTTGTACAGTTTTTGACAGAGTTCCCGAAAGTAGGAAAAATGAACGTCCGCGATTCTCTCACAAGCTGATTCAATTTATATATCTCTAGAGCTTAAGCTGATATTTTGAAGGGAAAATAACCTCTGCCAAACAACTTGACTCCTCAAATTTGAAGTTGTGTCCTTGCACTGTGCTTGGGTATTAATATTCTTTTCCTTCTTTGATTTCTATTTATGTAGGTGGATGATGAAGGACAAGGGGCGGAAAGTGAAGAACTGGACAGCAATCCAGAGTTCATTCTAGGGACTGAAATGGAAGAAGAGATCTCTCGACCTCTCATTGTTTCCGCTCAACCTATTAGTAAGGTAAGACTTGAACATTCTGGGCCTTTCTATATGTGCATTTTTGGGATTGATTGGATGGGTTTTTATTAATTTCTGCTCATATTGTATTTTCCCAAGAAAATAGTACATAGTTCCTTCCTAATTTTTTCGTTTTCTGTTTTTAAATGAATTAAGACAAATGACTGATAATTTGTACAAAATTTTGTGAGTGAATAGTAATTAGCCATTCTCAGGAATTTCAGCAGTTTGGGAAACTTGGAAAGTCTCGGAATATCAGAGAATGCACATCGACCTACATTTTTTTTTTTTTTAAGTACCTGAATTTTGCAAGCAGCATTTAAGGAAAGTAAGTCAGCATGTTTAGAAAGAAACAATCTAACTAGAAACTTTGTTCCAAGATCAGGAAAAGTCAGGAAATTTAGCGATTTTGGAGTTGGAGAAAAGCAAAAAAAGTCGGGGAATACGTAAGTGAAGAAATTACGGAAACGCTGATTCTTTAAAAGAATATAATGTGACCGGAAATCTGGGACATCAAAAACTGAGAAATATAATTTCCTAGTCTGAATTTTAATTTGTTAAATAAATATTCTGTAAACAGCCTGTTCTGTGGTCGGGCCAGACTCTCGGGTATGTGGTTAAGTTAGGAATGACATCAAGGCAAATCAGGGTGTTTACAGGGTTAGAAATCTGGAAAAAGCTCAGGAAATCAATTTTACTTAATAATATGAAGATATCAAAAAAAATGTCAAATAACTTCATGGTATAAACCACAAATTTTTCCTCTCGCTTGATTTTCCCTTAGTTGTTGACTTTTCCTGAATTTATAAAGGAAAATTTTAGAATGTCATACCTCTTTTAAGGAAAATTAAATACCAGTGGCGTGGCATGCTTTGCGATATATCAATTTTTATGCCATTTAAACCTATGGTAAAGGATCGATAAACAGGGTTTTCGCAGCGGACACCTTAATAATTGATTCTTTACCATAGGTTTAAATGGCACAACAATCGATACATCGCAATTCACGCCACGCCACTGTTAAATACCCTCTAGTCAGTTCTCAAATTGACTGAGGATATTACTTTTTTTAAAGAGCATTTTAGTCAAGTTTTAATGAGGCAAGAAAGCGAACAGTAAGTTGTCTCTAGTGAACAATAAAACACAAGGAATTCAATCTGGTGGTAAATGTCATGAAAAATACACGTATTTAGGAGGGAAGACCATGAAAAGATAAGAATTTGGGAGAAAATATATCCTGAATCCAAAAACTTCTCAGCAGCAGCAGGCAAAAGTTTCACCCACCGAATTGCTTGAATCCTAAACCCAATTATTTGTTTTACAAGTATCTAGGTACGCCCAAAAATCAGTTGTTTGAAAAGTTGGAAATACCATGGAAAAGTTATGAAAATTTTTCATTCCATTTGAAGCAAAACCCAGGAAGGTTGCCATTTTTCTCCTAATCTCTGTAGGCAGCTTGCAAATAAATACTGCAACCATGCTGCAGGGAGACCGATCATTTTGAAATGCATGTAGGAAACAAGGGGAAAAAGGAGATGATGTCACATCACAAGCTGTAAAATGGAACAAAGGATTTTTTTTTAGCCGCTCAGCACGAAAAAATTTATCATATATTTAGTTCTCAATCTCATAGTTTCCATTTTTTTCTTCTATGTCTGTTGCAGAAGAAAAGCAAAGAAAGCGAACAAAACAATCATTCGGATAGCGATGATAGTAAAGATTTTCAAGCTCTGTATGGAATAAATTCAGAGTAAGTATATAAACAATTTTAACTTGTATGAGGTACAACTAACTTTTCAATATATTGACCGTCACAGCATTTTGTGTGTATGTTTTTGCTAGTCATGTCAACTGATGGAATGATCGAAATGGAGAAACCCTATAATATTTTCCCCTAAAATCTGATAGTTAATGGACCTCTAGACATTGGAAAGAATTGAGTATTGTAGTGGAAGTTTCTTATTTCCCCTCTAACTCATACTGTTGAAATCTGAATGCTAAGATTTAAATGATTTTTTATGTCTGTCATTATTTAAAAATAGGTAAATTTTTGTTTTTAATCCAACTTTAATAGATTTTCTGGGACATTTTTGCTTTTTAGTCGTGCGGCGAAGCCGTATAGACTCTAGGTTTCGCCGGAGGCTAAAAAGTGTCCACACTTTTAGGCTAAGTCCAAGAGGAGAATTTTCGAGGAACCAAGTAACATATGAGGTATTGATATCGGTGCATTTTGGCCCAATGGAGATGTTACATGTGCGAGGAATTTGCAATTTGACTGTTGATTCTTGTATAAAAGTTCGCGAGGAACACAATGGTGCCACTGGTTTTCTCTGAAATCATTTTCCATGCTCAAAAAAACCTCTCAAGTTGAGGTGAAAATGGAGGGGATATCCCACCCTACCCTGAGAGTCCACGTCTACATGAAGACAAACTCTCCATGCAAAGATAGGGAGCAAATACATTAGCAGGGTTGCCGTGTATTCAGTTTTGGAGTCCCCAGATAAATTGGTAGCCCTGTCAAAGTATTAGCTCCCTATCTTTGCATGGAGAATAGGTCTTGATCTAGGCTTTGACTCTCAGGGTAGGGTGGGATATTCCCTCCATTTTGGCCTCAACTTGAGTGCTTTTTTTTGAGCTTGGGAGATGATTTCAGAGAAAACCAGTGGCACCATCGTGTTTCTCGTGACTTTTTACACAAGATTCAACAGTCAAATCGCAAATTCCTCACACATGCAACATCTCCATTATGCCAAATGGAATTTCTGATCATTTAGCCATGGTTTGGTAGCGTTTAGCAATCAACTGTGACCATAATGTAAAGAACCCACACAGGTGCCTTTCGGCGGAATGTCGCCCTATGGCATTCTTTATCATCAAGTCACCGTTGAACATTCGCTGTTCAATAGCGTTCAGCAACCAAGTATAGCCAAAATTTTCAGAACTCATACCTCAGATGTTCAAAGAGTGTTAACATGTGTCGCCAAATGGAATTTCTGATCATTTAGCCATGGTTTGGTAGCGTTTAGCAATCAACTGTGACTATAATGTAAAGAACCCACACAGGTGCCTTTCGGCGGAATGTCGCCCTATGGCATTCTTTATCATCAAGTCACTGTTGAACATTTACTGTTAAATAGCGTTTAGCAACCAAGTATAGCCAAAATTTCCAGAACTCATACCTCAGATGTTCAAAGAGTGTTAACATGTGTCGCCAAATGGAATTTCTGATCATTTAGCCATGGTTTGGTAGCTTTTAGCAATCAACTGTGACCATAATGTAAAGAACCCACACAGGTGCCTTTCGGCGGAATGTCGCCCTATGGCATTCTTTATCATCGAGTCACAGTTTAATAGCGTAAATAAACAACCAATGGTGGCCAAAATGTCAAGACTCCAAACTGGTGCTTTTTGGCTGAATTTCGCCCAATAGGATCTTTGATGATTTATCAGTAATGGTTGATGTTTATGTTGATTAATTATTACTGTCTGAAAGTGAATCCTGTGGGAGAATATTATAGGGTTGGTTCAAACAAGTTTTAGAATTTTTTTCCTTAGCGCTAATGGACCCTAAGGGACAACTTCAATTCATCGAACTAAAAGTTTTCAATTTTTAAACCATTTTTTAACTGTCGGAACTCACTTGACCACATTATATTCATGATGAATTTAAAGAATATCGCTGTCAAAAGTTGAGTTCTCCTTCAATTTAGCACTTTTTGTCATTACCTTAAAGACCATACGGAAAGTGCTAAATCTACGGAAAACTCAACTTTTCACAGCAATATTCTTCAAATTTATCATGAATATAATGTGGTCTAGTGAGTTCTGACATTTAAAAATGGGTATGAACATTTAAGGCTTTATTTTCCTTGAATTTAAGTGGTTTTTCAGGGTCTACGGTAAGAAAAAAAGTCTAAAACACGTTAAAAGTTACTTGAACCTACCCTATAATGTTGAGCTATGACTTCAACTTTCATGAACCCTTACTTGTGCCTTTCAGCTTGATTTCGCTAAATGGAATTATTTATGATTGAAGTCGTGGTTGAGTTTACTATGCTGATAAAATATCATTGGAAAATTTAGGTTTCACCATCATAGTCTTCTACGAGGGCTGTCCCAAAAGAAACCGGACTTTTGTCATAGAAGGCGAACAGAGCGTCGTAATGAAGTTTTCTTGGGCTTGTTTGAAAGCTGATAAGCTACTGAAGATGCTTGTTTTTACAGAATGCAGACATTGGTCTTGGTAAGGAAACTACACGCTTTGGAATAAAGGAAAGTCAAACTCGAGTTTGGATTTTTGTCTTTATTTCAAGAAAAATTTAGATACAACTTAAAAAAAAAAAAACCAGGTTTTAAGTTAAAAACTTCGTTGCTCTCTTATTCAAATGCTTAAAAATAAGGAAATCAACATTTTAAGCAGCTTACCAAGTCATCACCTATCCCCTTCAAAATATTCGCCAGCTTTGTCGATGCATTTTTGCCACCGTTTCTTCAATCGGGAGAAACACTGTTGAAAATCCGCAGGTTTGAATGATCGCAATTCCTTCAAGGTGAAACCGTCAACCAAGAATATTACAATGGTGTTCTGAGACGATTACGCGAATATATCCGCAGAAAAAGGCCCGAGCTTTGGAGAGAGAATTCCTGGTTTCTGCATCACGATAACGCACCTGCCCAAGCATCCCTCCAAATTCGCGAATTTTGTGCAAAGAATGCCACGAGTGTCCTCCCTCATCCCCTCTATTCACCTGACCTGGCTCCGTGTGATTTTTTCTTCACGACTTAAATCTATCTTGAAAGGTCGACGTTTTCAAACCATTCCGGAAATTCAAGAGAACACCTTGAAGGAATTGCGATCATTCAAACCTGAGGATTTCCAACAGTGTTTCTCCCAATTGAAGAAACGGTGGCAAAAATGCATCGACAAAGCTGGCGAGTATTTTGAAGGGGATAGGTGATGACTTGGTAAGCTGCTTAAAATGTTGATTTCCTTATTTTTAAGCATTTGAATAAGATTGCAACGAAGTTTTTAACTTAAAACCTGGGTTTTTTTAAAGTTGTATCTAAATTTTTCTTGAAATAAAGACAAAAATCGCAACTCGAGTTTGACTTTCCTTTATTCCAAAGCGTGTAGTTTCCTTACCAAGACCAATGTTTGCATTCTGTAAAAACAAGCATCTTCAGTAGCTTATCAGCTTTCAAACAAGCCCAAGAAAACTTCATTACGACGCTCTGTTCGCCTTCTATGACAAAAGTCCGGTTTCTTTTGGGACAGCCCTCGTAAAAATAACCATCAGCATTACTGCACCAACCAAAATCTAGCCCAAAAAAAAAAAAATAGTTCGGCTGAAAAAGTGGGAGAAGTTGGGATGTGCAGTCTCAAAATAAAAATACCTAGCTGTGATTGGACATAGCTTTGCTTTCATTGAGACTTTCAAATTTTATGAATAAAAAACAGTACGCATTTAGCAAAAACAGTTAGTTTTGTCCTTACCTGTAGACCATACAAAAAGAGCTAAATTGAAGGAGAACTTAGCTTTTGACAGCGATGCTCTTCAAATTTTTCATATACCTGTACAATGTGTTCTAGTGAGTTTGGATGGTAAAAAATGGTCAGGAACATTTAAAGCTTTATTTTCCATGAATGTAAGTTGTCGTTCAGGATAGATTCTGACGACTAGATCCTTACTAGAGTAAGGAAAGAAAGTCTAAAATTGTTAAAAGTCACAGAAAAACGCGAAAAAAAGAAAAAAGTCGGAAAAGGAAGTCAAATTTACATAACAATTAAATTAACATAAAAATTTCGTAAAAAGTATTGGAAATTACGAACAAATGTATTTACGTAAAAACTGTATTAAAAAGAAAGTTAATTTTAATTAAGAAAAATAATTTTGGTAAATCAATTTCTCACGTAAATTTGACTCAAAATTCATTTGAAAAACAGGGCCGGATTTACCTACTTGCCGCCCATGGGCCGGATTTACCTACTTGCTGCCTATGGGCCACCTGTATTTTGCCGCCCCCTTCTCATTCGTTTCGAAACATCAATAAAAAACAACTTAATCGGCCCGAAACAGTAACAGAGAAACAACTTAAAACGGGACTAAGGACGCAAATAATAAAAAGGAAACACATAAAATATAATAAGAAACCCGGGACGTTTCGCAGGGATCACACCCGCATTTTCAACCGGCAAAACAAGAAAAATTAAAAGAAAGGACACTATGCCCCTCACTACTAGCAAAAGTTCGCACGGAACTTTGCGTGAAAGTTAAGTTCCGTAAACCTATCTACATATGTGTGAACAAGGCCTTCCATTTCTAAGAAATGAAGGTAAAAATTATGCAAGAACAAACATAAATGTGGTTTAATAATTTTAACTTCCGCCGTCGCGCCGCGCTGACCGCACTGTGTTTGGCGCAATGCGTGAAGTATTCCTACAGTCTTGTAGGCGCTATGCGTTTCACGCCGACCGCCGCACAGTGGATTGAGTCAATTAGAGGGGTCGGACATGAAAATTTTTGACAAGAACTGCAAATGTTGATGTTTATTTCGTCACATTTTAAAGTTCAAGGGGTGATACTGGAAGAAAATATCACGAGAAAACCAGTGGAACAGCTTGCAGAACATTAGATTCTTGTATAAACGGAGTTATGAGCGTTTTAAGTTCCCAAATTTTTTCCGACCTCTCTCATTGACTCGATTCACCGTGCGCCGCGCTGAGGGCTTCTCCTTTCTATCTCAAGTCCTCATCATCACTGCTGCACCGCTCCATGCCAAATTGCGTGTTTATTGTTTATTGTTTATAAGATTCGCCCGTATGAGGGCTTGGCCTGTTTCTCTCTTAACTCGACTAATTAAAGGTGCTGTCTCTTGTGTCACCGAAAGACGCTTTCTCGTCTGTAATTTTTTTTTTTCTGAATCCGATTTTTTTTAAACCTACAT
This sequence comes from Bemisia tabaci, assembly GCF_918797505.1. Taxonomy (NCBI): domain Eukaryota; kingdom Metazoa; phylum Arthropoda; class Insecta; order Hemiptera; family Aleyrodidae; genus Bemisia; species Bemisia tabaci. The sequence continues at coordinate 11,904,742 of NC_092794.1, read as the reverse complement.
TTTAAAAAAATGCAAAATTTGCCGCCCCCTGCGTTAAGAAATGAGAGAGAGATGCTGTACTCGATTATCTAATGCATCTGACGAGTTTTTCAATTCAAAAAGGAACGTATTACACTCCACAAATAAATCACGTTTGAAGCGCAAACCGGAAAAAACACGATTTGTCAAAAGTATTCATCAAGTATTGCACTTTCCACAGAAGCATGTTGCACAAAAATGTCACTGTAACGACTTCCGGATATGGTTGCGACCAACTTAAGGCTCAAAATTTTGATTTGTTTGCTCCCTAAAAAAAAATGGTCCATCTCTGTAACTGTGCTCACCGAAACTGACGATCCCACGACACGACGACGACGACAGCCTGTGACCCTGGGGTCACAGGCTGTCGTCGTCCCGGAGACATTTTTTAGGGTTGAAATCCTTCCTCTTATTTAATTGTTTTTTAAATAAACTTAGGCTAGGACACTATCCCTAAATAACAAACAGACCAATTTGGCTCCAATGCCTCGAGCTCTGCACGTGTAAACTTGAGTTTTTTGTTTTTATTACTCTCGCTTTTTATTACTTTCGTCGGTCTGCTCAGGGCCGAAGGGGGCCCTCCCTCCCCCCTTCCTCCTCTTACAGTCACGCTCCGGCGTGGCTGCAGCCGTTGCGCCGCGTCATTTTTGTGGGAACATTGATCAGCGTTTCGAGCCTTAAGGCTCAGTTCGGGTGCGATATTCTATCGTCTACGCGCCCAACCCCCCCCCCCCCTCCCCCTCCCCTCCCAAAGACGCTCCGCGCCACCAGACTATCGATATTTTAGACCAAAATATTGTATCGATATTTCAACGTTGATATATCGTCCGTATCCATACATTTATCTCCAGAAATATCGAATCGATTTTTCTTTCTTGCTCCTGCTGAGTTGTGTATTTTACACCTCGGAAAATCGGAAATTATGGTCAATTTTTCATAGTTCGAATTTCGGATTTCGCTGGCCAGGTTGTACAGACCTACGTCACAGGGTAAACAAACCTCAAGATGCAAATACCTCCTTTTTTTCTCTATGTAGGTATAGGACTTTTCGCGTGGCTGCTCGACGGTTTGTTAATCTGTGGAGGTTAAGCTACATTCACGCGTCGCAAGCAACCTGGCGCGTCTGCTTCTTGCTACTGCGAGCGCACCTTCATTTCCTCCTGCACGCAACAAGGACAACCGCGATGATAAAGAATTCCATTCGGCGAAATCGAGCCGAGAGCAGGCACCACGAGTATATACATATGGGTTATTTTAGTGATGGGTGGGGTTTTATTTAAAATTCCTATGAATCCTAGGTATAGTATTTACTTTAGTAAACAATTATCATTTATTCCATCACTTCTTCGGATTATTTATTTTTAATCAATCTATATTCATGTGAAGTGTAGCTCATCTGCATTTTTCTTTCCCTGGAACCTAAATGTATATTATGAGTTTGAATCCATCAGAAACTAAGTCAGTCAAAATCAAATTTAACTACATACGAAGTGAAAACGATTTGAATTTCGCAAATCAAAGTGATAGTTAAAGCAACCAAACTGTGTCAGAAATGTTCCCAAATTACTAGGTAAGGCTTTTATCAGCTCATCATCTGATCCAATAATTTTAATTGTGGCATTTCATTCGGCATGTCGCCGCACGACTTCTATGATACTCAAAGTCTCACATATATAATTTGAAAGGGGGGGTCTGGGGGGGGCGGCGCCCCCTCAGCAGGTAGCTTTTGCTACTTGTTTAGTATTTACTGCCAGAAACAGTGTCGGTTTTTTCCACTAAATTTCATGTAGAACTTGTTAGGCGCCTTCAAAATTTTCTAACCAAATCATAAGTGGAAACTCAGTTTAGAGTTTTATAGAATTTAATTTTCTGCATTTATCAATCAAAACCCATGACTTACTCAAACGAAGTCTCCTTCAGTCAAACCAAGCACCTAATTAATTTACGTGAGCTCTCAAATCAAATAATTTTTCAGGGTGCTAGGTTCCTCTAAACTGGTTTACATGCATTGTTCATCAAAGGAGAGATAAGTTTTTTCACAAACCTAACACCAGTGCTCTGTCAAAAGTTTGAGCTTGTTTTTTATGGCCACTTTGATCCTCGTTGATATTGATCTTTTTGAGCGGATAGTCTGAACTGACCCATTCAGTGTAAACTGTGAACATAATATTTTCTTTCATTCGCTAATTTTGCAATTAGCTGGGAATCTTGCTGGCAGAACTGCTGACTTACAAGGGTCATGAGGGATGCAGAGGTTAAGATTTCAAATTATGAACCCACTTGTGCGCTGCTGAACTGTGATTATGCTTCAATTCCTGTCTATGCTGGGTACTTTCAGTCTTGGTCTGGGCAGGGACAGTAGTTATAATATGATTCTTTCTGCACTTCGAAGAACTCCAAAAAATTTATTTTCGACTATTCAACCATTTTCGAAGTTGTGTCCGTGAAAGTACAATGAGGAAGTTTCATGGGAAGTTTCCTTTTAAGTGGCTAGTGGTCCAATCAGCCATCGGAAAAAATGTGGTGTTGACAAATCCAACTGCATCGACTGGTGTGACGGTCAATGTGTTCAACTAACATATTTTGATTTATTGTGGTTTTCCCTCCGAAAAAAAAAATAGTTACCCCACAAATAGCTCATCAAAACTAATGAATGATTTCCATTTAACTATTCCACAGCAATATTAAGGGTTTGCTGTTTAGTGGCTGGGGTTTGACAAATTTTGATGGAAATTATATTTTTTCAGGCGGTGCACATTAAATCTCTCGGAAATTGAAGTGAATGACGGCTCTGATTTCCATCTTTGTCAGGCCTGCAATAATGTTTACAAATACTTCGAAGAGTTTGAAGTACATAATAAGCAGGAGCATGATTCAATGGCGAAATGTATGAAAGTTTTAGCGCCTATCGGTGAGACTCAATCAAATAAGATCGAGAACACTATCACATGTCTAGATTGTGGTCTTATCGTACCTTCAAAAAAACATCTTCGCTTTCATATCCACTCGGCTCATCCCACCAAAGATGAAGAAGAGATGGAGCGCGTACTTAAGGACCACGATCTTCAGCCAAAGAAGAAAGGATTCGAATGCAATCAGTGCCATCGCAAAAATTACCACCAACATTTACCGGATGGTCAAATCCTGAAAAAGTATGAATGCGAAATATGCCAGAAAGCTTTCGCAACCAAATCCGAGTATCAAACACATGCACTGACACACTCAAAAGAAAAACCCTTCATGTGCGATCTTTGTGGCAAACGTTTCAAAGTTAAAAACTCATTGTCGAATCATGTCAAGTACACGCACGTGCGGCAGCGGAAATTTGTGTGTATGTACTGTGGGTGGACAGCATGCCGACGCTATAATTTAGATGTGCATATCAGGCGACACACTGGCCAAAAACCATTTGCCTGTTCCGTCTGCGGTCGTCGATTTACTCAGAAAAACGATATGCTGAAACATCAAACCCGCCATGAGGGGGAGGGAAAGGTTCTCGATGACTCAATGATGGAAACTTGATTCAATTGTAAAGCCAATGGAAGTTTAATCTGGATATTTGGAATGGGTCTGATATCCATATCCTAAGCTTTTCGTCAAAACATGACTGAAAAAGTGATCCACAAGTTTTTTTGCCCATGTTTCAATGGGAAATTTCTCAACGATTGTCAAAATTGCAAATAGGTCAGTGTGAAGCAAGGTTAAACCTGCAGAGGATTTCTGTTCAACCTCTCAAATTTTCATCGACCATGAATTGACTGGATTTTCACCAGAATTCAAGATTGAAACTCTACAGGATGTGAAACCCAGGAACAGTTAGGCGAAACAATTTTACCCACCAATGCTTGACTCTGGAACTTTTATGGAAAACACATGGATATGTTTTCTCTGCTATCCTTTTCCTTAATCTAGTGAATTTTTGCAACTGGTAGAACGGAAGGTCCCGGAAATTCTCAACCCTCTCATGGGAACATGAGAGCTCTCAGGTCAATTTTGAACAGCGGCAGGAAAAGCTGTTGTTTTTGTCGTTTTTTGGTTGATAATTGATTAGAAAAGTCAGAATATTTCTTCTTTAAGCTTGTAGACTCCAACATTTTTTCAACTGAAATTGAACATTCGCCTCTTCAATCAGATATTTTAATTTGGTTAGGAAACATCATAAATCTAGCTGGTGTCTTCATGAGGTTCTGCTTTCACCTCCAATTAACTGACACGATGCCAGTCACGGGTCGTTTCGGTACCTTTTTTCAATTAGGATCAATACTTCATATTTATTTGTGACTGCAAAACCTAACAAAATCTTACTGTCGAATTTTTTGTTTTATGTATCAAAATAATTCGACCGGAAACCATGTATGTAATTTTTTTTCAACACTGCGTACCGTAACTTGCATCGAGTTTTTGGTGCTGCCTCCTCCAATCCTTCCTTGTTTTGTAAAAAACTTACCATCCAAACTATAATGTTTCTCAGCTTTCAAGACGATGATTTCTCATCGCTGAAGAACCTATAGCAGCTTTTCATCAATGCAACATGTCTTCTCAAATTGAATTGCTTTTTAAAAAAAATAAATTAGTTTTTACTTCTATTCGCTGTGATTTTACTTCACCCTGTTCGTGTCAAAGAGACCTTAATGCCAAAAAGTGCATGCCTTTGCTTGAAGTTGTATTCTATGAATATTAGATATATAAAATATGAATAATGTAAGAGTGAAATTAAGCAAGCGCAGAGTCTGTTGGTATTGTGTACAGGGTCTCTACTTATGGCTATAATTTCTTCTAAATTGATGGATGATTTGTAACTTTTTCTGTGAAACACTAGAACTCTAAACACTAGTGTTTTTGGTAGGAAAATTAAATTACAGAGCTTCAATTCAAATTGACAGAAATCATTTGTCTCTGCCTACTGAAGTCCCTTTTTCTATGAAAGGTTACTCATTGCGTATTCTCGGACAATTTTAAGAAAACGCGGTTGGAAAGCTATATTGTGGAAAGATGAAAACGGAAATTTTGAACTGCTGCTGGGCAGATATACATTTTATCCAGCCATTGAACGTCACAGCCTCTGTCATAGTAGGAGCTTGTCAGCTTCTTAGGTTTTCCATAATACTTTTTCTCCTCAGTAATCAGGAATTATTTTGTTTTTTCAGGGAATTGCCTAGGAACGATCCATTAAATGATGTAGGCGTAAAATTTAAGGTGATAGAACCATTAAAGTTGCCAGATTATTCGAATTTTGTGGTTTGTAAACTGTGTGGCGAATGTATTAATACAAGTCAAACACCTATGACTGAGCACGAGAAAACTTCTCATGGAATCAAAAGTAAGAAATCTCTTGTAAAAAGTCTGTCATGCGTTTGCGAGTATTGCGGCAAAGTATTTGCAACTCAGCGAAGAGCGACATATCACAGACGCCATGTACATTTGCAAAATACCAAGGATAACGGTGAACCCAAAGAAAAGATATGTGAAGTCTGTGGTGCAGTGTTGCAATCGTCAAAAAAGTTGAGAGAGCACAGAAGGAACAACCACGTAACTGCTCGAAACTTCCAGTGTGTCGTGTGTTTGATGTGTTTTAAATTGAAAGAAACACTCGTCAGTCATCAAAAGAATGCACACAACGTCTTCGTCGGTGAAAAGTATCAACCCTCATTTCATCGACAGGCCCGTCCTTGTACCATATGTGGTGTAGAATTAGCCTCAAACTTTAGTCTGAGGCGCCATTTGTACATCAAGCATGGACAGAAAATTGACGAGAAATTCTCATTCAAAGTAAAAACCTTTGAGTGTGATCACTGCGATCGTACGTTTAATAATAAAATTTCTTTTCTTCGTCATCGAGATAAAGTTCTTGGGGGCCAATTGGAGAAGAAGTTCAAGTGTGAATTTTGTCCGAGAGGATTTTTCTGCCATACAGACTTTATTCGTCACTGCCGCACTCATAAACAAGCGATTTCTTGATATTTTAAATGATAGAAATGTATCTTCAAATGTTACCCAAATGCCAGTCATTGTTGTACTAATACTTGTCATTAAAAAACGGACCCAAAAACTTTCAGAGATAAATCCAAAAACAAAAATCCATCAGAGTTTCTAATAGATGTTGCTTGCGCAATTTAATTGTGTTACTCATTTTACTTTAGCTGCTAAGAAACTGACTTATTCATTCCAAAAATTTACTCCAGTAAAATTTACTCAGATCCTACAGAAAAGAACTGACTAATAGTTAGTGGACTCAGTTTGTAAAAAAGAGATACTCGAGTTTAATACATCATAAGACTTTCATTTCAGTTTAAAATTTAAGTTTGTATTACTTATTACTTAATATGAATTTAAGATACTATGGAAGCAGTTTTACTCAAATCAGCTCCTACCTCAGCCTGCAGGAAAATTTGGATTTATCTCTTTTTCCAAAGTCCTATCTTATTCTTAGTATGCTTCACTGTCCAAAATCGTCATCCTATTTTTCTTAATCTTTTTTTAAATCGTTAAACAGCAGAAGTAGGTACCTTCAAAATTTAATTATGAAGTTCAAAAAGATGACATCTTCATTGTCTTAAACTTTTTTCTCAACTTTTCCCTATGAAGGCTGATATATTAAGTCAAATTCCTCCACAGAAGGGTAGATTTTAGAGTCAATATTGAACGACCTAGATTGATAAAGCATTTCTAGGATAGGGCTTCATTAATCAAGGTATTTTAATAATAATTCATCACCTGCAGGAAAGAGATTTTAGGTTCTAAATACTTCTTTCCTGTAGAAATGAAAAACTCACATCCAGGCGTACAGTCAGATCATTGCATGTTGCTTAAATTCCCCGTATTTTTCAATTATTTAACGAAAAACTGTGCAGTAGGTATAATGCCTCAGAGCTGTCCTTGCCCGCCCGGCAAGTGGTTGCCTGAAGTAGATGCGGAAATGTTGTCACAATGTAACTACCAAAAATAATGTTGCGGCAACGTTGCAGCAACGTTGTGGCAATGTTATTTTTGGCCGTTGCCGGACGGGTGGAATTCTTCTAGAATACGAACATCAAACACCCAAATTTTTGCGGCAGTTGAAAAATAAAGAAATAAATAAAGATTAAGAAAAATAGAATGTGAAAAAAATCAGGCAGCATGTGTTGTAGTCGGGAAAGTTCTACTCAAAAGTCATCGAAGTAATAGGTGCTAACCGAGGTCACTCTAAAAGGCTGTTTGTATAAAAACATAATTCAATCATCAGTAAGTCGGAGATAATCTGTAAGTGATAGCATACATCTTGCTTGATTCTTTCTCAAACATCAACTTGTCAGCTTCTCTTGTTCCCTCATTTCGATATTTGATAGTTGTTGAAATGTTGACGCAACTTTTTGGATGTCCCCTAAATTTCAGTGGAAAAAAAAATAATAAAAGCTGGTCTAATATTTTCCACCAGACTTCTCAATTGAAGACTTGGTGGTATGATTATACCCCTGTACTATGATCAGATACCTAATAACAGTTAATAGGTAAATTTTGCTTCTCAGTTAGTCGAGGCTTTTATGAGCAAGTTCCTCTATTTTTCGGAAATGACAAGCTGTAAACTGTGAAATATTTTATGGTTTTTTTCACTTTTTCCTTTCATTGTTCTTTTGTGAACTTTTATATTTGTTTTGAAGTAAATAAACTGATGTACAGAGTTTTTCTGAGTGTTCGTGTGGTCCTTTTTTCCAGTTATTAAATACAGTGATTTCATTGCAAAGGTTTCTGTTCATCATCAGATCAGTTGGTTTTTTGGGTGTCTGAAAACTATCAAATGAATGAAATTAACTGCTCCCAAGGTTTTGGTCTTTCTTTTTTAAAGTGTGAGGTACACAAAAGTGACGTGCATAGGTGATGCAGTTTGAGGAAATGCATGTAATTTGACCTTCAGATAAGGCTCCAAAAGGCTACCAATGTGATTTTGGACCAAAATTTTCAATTTACTATATTTCTTTACTCCGTAAAAATATACATTGAGGAAATGGAAATGGAATTTTTGAATTGTTTGCAAATTAAACTTTAGAGTGAATCTTGTGACTCGGGACCAACCACAGATAAAAGGACCTTAGTCAATAAAGTTTCGAAATTAAATTAAGTATTGATACTTACCACGGCATAGAGGCTAGTGTTCTGCGAACACATTGAGACACAAAACACCCAAAAATATACAACCGAACCCGAGCTGAGGTGTTCTAAAATCAGTTTTTCAAAAAACGTAAGGAAAAGCTGATTAAAATTTTATTATTTGCGCAGCGTAGAAACTTACTGGACTGAGATGCAACTTCAAGGCCGCTATTAATACAATAATTTCTAAGTCACTTCCAACTCATTTTTCAGAACGTTAGGAAGCTTTTTTTTACATTTTCGCTCCCCAAGGGTAGAGGAAGTATTTTTTTTAAAATCTGAAAATTAGATTTTTCGACCCATCTCAACAGAATGCGCTCTGCTGAACGTTAACGTAGGCCCTTTTCTCGTGGACGGTTGCATTTTTTAATTTTTTGGAAAAGGCCATCCATCGGCTATAGGACATTTCGGCAACGATTTTCTGTCCGCGCACCTGTTTTTTCCAGTAGTTTACGTCCACGCGTTTTTTCGGCAGGGAAGATTTGGACTGAGTTTAACAGAAAGGAACCAAGCCACATCAGCTATTGCCAAGTTTAACTGGGCAAATAATTTTTTACGAGAGAACGTTTGTTCGGATTTCTTTGAAAATTTTAAGGAATTTGCTTCGTACCATGGAAAATTTTCACTGAAATTTACACAAAAATCCGCACAACCGTTTTCATGTAAAAAATTAAATTGCCCAATTAAATTTGGCAATAGCTGATGTGGCTTGGTTCCTTTCTGTTTAACGCGGTCCATTTGGTCCACATGCAAATTCAGATCCAAAGTTATTTAGTCCACATGTAAATACAAACGACAATTGCTCACAACGTTTTTGGATGAAAATGTATAATGTCTTGGAAGAATGAGTGTCTGCTTGCTTTTTTTTGTCTGTTTGGTCCTACGGAGAAAAATATATAGGTAATTGATATTTCTTTGTAAAAATGGGGGAGCGTCAATTCCATAAGAGAAAATTCTTTAAAACTCTCTGCGCCTCTTTGATACAACAGGACTTAATTATCTTTCAAGAAATCCAATCTTGTTTTACCTGAACTGGATAAACCTTTTGATTTGCCGCATAGAGCTACTATTCCGCCACGGAAGTGTTGCACAGTATCGTACGAGATTGAAGGAACCGCAACGGATCATGATTGATGCCATCTACAGCTCGAAGTTCCGTTGTATGTACATTAAATCGAGTAACGACGATAAAAAGAAAGAGGCTGTAGAAAAACTTATTAAGTTCAAGTATCCGTAGTAAGTAACATCCAGCACGATTTTTGAACTTCATTAGAGGAACCAGTGAGTTGATTCAAACAGGAATATGCTCAAATTTACTGCAGAGAAGGTTTCCTTTTAAATCAATAAAAAAAAAATGATGATTGTTTAAAGGAGAAGGGATGCCTATAAAAAAAGAAAAGTCAACTACATCAAGTAAAAACCCGCTTTCATTCAGCGATTTTATTCTTGATTCAAAATAAAATCTTCTTGACGGCATAATCACAAATGGTTATGCCTAAATTGAGTAATTTTTTTCTCGAATGAAATAAAAAATTTAAGCTAACGGATGCCAGGACGTAGTGAGTTCTAGACTACCGCTCTCTCTTTGTGCCGTAGTATTTTTATTTATTTTGCGAAGTAAGTCCAGTTCTCATAAAAAATGCATTTAATTCTAAATGTGCTGGAGCGCCTTCAATTTTGTGTGATACTGTGCAACACCTCTGTCGTGAAATAGTTGCTCGAAGCGCCGTGGCACGGCGCAGAATGCTGCCAGCGCGGGACGCGCACTGGCGCCTACAAACCCAAACGGATACTTCACGCATTGCGTAATGATTGAAGTATCGCCTTAGGTTTGTAGGCGCTAATACGCGCCTCGTGCTGGCAGTACGCCACGCTCTGTATTAGGCTCTAATATATAATTCGAGGAGTCATCGTTTTTCAACTTATGATTTTGAAACGTTTGCACACTCTGCATGGATTATTCTCATTTAAAGTGATGAAAAAAAAATATGTATTAAAGGAAAATATAACGTGTGTTTTGTAAATATTAAGGTGGTTCCGTGTCATTAATGATTTCCAAATCACTTCAATTTTTCTTTTATATTTTGTGCTTTTACTGTGCTGCAGGGTGGTGTACGCGCAACCAACCGATCAAAATTGGACGTATTTAACTATAAAAGATCGATGTGCAAATGGGTTAAAACCAAATATTGCGTTATTTTTGGTTATTTCCCCTCTTCTATTCATTTTTGTATAGTTGTTTTCATCAAAACTACGGCTAATTGAGATAAGTATCGATGTCATCGCCTAAAAAGTGTTTTACAAATATTCGGCACGTTGTGAACATGGAAATATTTTTAAAATGAAGTAATATTTTCATTAAAAAATGGTTTAAAAAATGTATATTCTATATCGACAATTTCAAGGATGGAAATGAAACCAAATATTCACCCATACCAAAATTTAAAAAGATGAATTAAAAGAAGAAAGTATCATTTCATTTAAAAAATGAGTTAGGTACCATAACAACACCTCCTTCTCTCTCAGTTTTCTCATTTCGATATTGTTAATATAGTTTTACTTCCGGACTAAAATATTTTACGCGTGAACGAAAACTGAACAAAACAGGTGCGCGGACAAAAACTCGTCAACGGAATGTCCTGAAACCCATCCATCAGGTTTCGGCAAGTCCTTAAATCTTAAAACTTTGATTTTTCTTGGAATTTTCAATCAAGTTGGACATTAACAAGATTTTCACGAAATGTGTTTAGTATGCGAGGTTTGAGTTCCATCTATCTGTCGAGCGTTCGGGTGCGAACGGATCACTCAATTCAGGGACTTGGAGGACAAGGCGCATAACAGCGACGCAAGCCCGCAATCACATATCTCGTTTGCGGTGTCTGAAAATCTCCACCCCTTTGTTATTTTTCTAAAGGAGAAAAAATTGACATCATTCCTGGAAGTTTATGCAGAATTTTCTTCGCACAGAGAAGAAAAATCACGGTAGTTTTAAAGAATTGCCGTTGAGTAGTTTTCCGTTTAAAAAATTAAGTATGACAGGAAGTCTGCGACGTCGCAAACAGAGTTCTGTGATTGCCGACTTACACCGTCGATGAGCCTCTTGTGCAGTATGCTCTGTGAAAAATTCACTCAGTAGGTACCTACCCACCAAAACCTAACTTTAAAGCATCTAAAAGTTAGTTTAAACTTCCTTTCCGCTATAATGCTCCATAAAATTTTGAAATTTTAAACACATATTTTTTGGAATAGCATAATCTGCACTCATATGCCTTGGCCTCCAAGCCCTCATCGTCTTGACATGCCAGCAAATTCAAGGGTTCGGGCAAACTTCTCGACTTTTCATCTTTCAGTAAAATTTGCTTACTTTTTCTTTAACTTTTCAAGAGCTTTGAGGCCTCATTCAAGAGGAGGTGAAATGCACACGCACCCAACATGCATTGATGCAAACGCCGCCGAGATGCGAGTATTCGATCTCCGTAGTTGTCTTGGCTGTCTAATTAAAAAAGGCAGGCGCACTCACTTGCTCTTTATTCTCAGCAGCGATTCTAGGACGCGTGTGACTGCAGTGTGTTTTGGGCCATTCTATTCATCATCACACATCAGTTTTTATTTTCACGCTAGTTCCAGTTGAATTCATGAGTATTTCAATTTTTTCAAAAACTGCATTTATGCGCCTTGTCCTCCAAGCCCCCACTTGGACTACATTTTGCAATTCGGAACTATTATTCTTGGCTCGTCTGTAAAAGCACTTCTGTGCATTGGAAAACTCTCGGTACATACGTTGTTTCGGAACTGAGCCAAAAATCATAGTTCTCCATTGCAAAATGTAGTCCAATTGTTGCTGTGCCCATTCGTACTCACCAAGAATGTTCCATCAGTTGCCGAGACGATTATAACAACAAACACGATGAATTCTGAAGATCAGAGAGGACTGTAAAGAAGAGAACTCGTTTTTCCGGTGCGTCTCCCGATTTCCAGCGTCAATTCGGAGTTGTGAAGGGAGGTGTCACCAGGGTCCTCTTTAAGGGGCCCCCGCCGACTGATAGCGACTCGGTCGAAAATCGATCGTTGCCCGGGCCATATGAAGACGCGAGCCACGGATTGAAAATAAATAAGATATTTCCCATCGCCATAAAGCCTCGCTCCGTCCGGGCTCCGGGGCCCCGCCGGAAACGGCGAATAGCCAAGTTAGGGGGTCACAACAAAATGGAAGCCCCGTTTCCCCGAGGGACTCGTATTTTACGACCCCCCCTCCCTCCACTCCTTTCTTCGGGGAACCTTCCGTGACCCTACACCTTCCCGGTTCTTCCTCTTGTCGAGGCTACGCCACCCTCCGTGGATCTTATACAATTTTGACAATGCAATTATCTCTTCTGCGATCAAGGATTTCTAGCGTAAAATTAAAAAGTTTTTATTTTTTTTTATTTGGTGGCCTAAGGGAGTTCATTCCACGGAAACTAAAAATTATGTCATCTATAATGTATATTTTGCCCTAGTAGAAATTGGAAATAGGAGCCGTGTTTTAAAATACATTAGGAATTCTTATAGCCGACTATAGAAGGCGATAGAAAATCGTATAGCTGGCTGTAGAAAGCGAAGAAAATCATACAGCCAGGCTATACGAGGTGATAAAAAATCATACAGCCGGGCTATTGTTCCTATCCCCGGGCAATGCAGTTTACTCCCTGGCTGTAGTTTTATCGCCATTGGCTATCAAAGGCTATAAGAAATTTTTTAGCCGGCTATAGAAGCTATAGGAAATCTTACAGTCGGCTGTAGGTCTAGGTATAGTATTTTGGAACACAGATCCCACTGCCACTTTTTACCAGGCTGCAGCGTTCTGAAAACTTCTATAAAGGCAAAATAGCTCAAATGTATGTCGAAATACGATTTTTATAACAGGAGACATAATTCACAAGTTAAATTTTACAAGAATGA